>NC_039482.1:9786954-10118732 GCF_003590095.1 Trichoplusia ni | reverse complement strand
ATGGAAAGAATAATATTAAGTATTAAAAGTATTTACTATGCTAGTAATTGGAGTTGACCAATGTTCTTTTTATAGAAAAGACAATATTAATTATTGAAAGAAGTGAAGAAAAGTCTTTTTCAGGTCAATATTAACAGTAATAAAAAAGGTCTTTTAAATCACAGTCATATTATTTATAATGAAAAAGTGGATAAGCTGCTTTTGAATTTATTGAATTTATTCTTGTGTTGAATAGTAGAATGACTTGAAAAACATTTATGATAAAAAAGCGACAGTAATTATGGAGCAGCCTTAAAGATGAGGCTGCTTCATAGTTTGTTATTGTAAAATTTGATTATTGCTTGTATTGATTTCTGAAACCCAATCCCCTGGTGTGCAGCATGAACACGTCGTGCCTGGAGTCGTTCCTCCGCTGCGACGTGTACGCGCTGGGGCTGGTGCTGTGGGAGCTGGCGTCGCGCGTGGCGCCGCGCGGGGAGGCGCGCGCCCCCTTCGCGGAGCTGGCGCCCGCAGACCCCAGCTTCGAGGACATGCGCAAGATCGTCTGCGTGGACGCCGCGCGGCCCTGCCCGCCCGCACACACGCACCCCGTACGTAGCCATACCTTCTAACTGATAAACACTTCTGTACACATGAACAAAAACGATTATTACACTTTTTCTATATGGAAAAGAAACAAATAATGATATACAAGTCTGATCTTTTTAGTTCTAACAGCCAAGTAAAAGTTACTGTAACTTTTACTTGGCTGTATGTTTTAATCATTACTACTATTACTTTTATCATTACTACTTTTGCGATTGCACGAAAAAAATATAACAAAGTACATAGCGTGTAGTATCAGTCACCTCTAGTAAATATATTTTGCCGCTTCTTTTCTCGACACAAATTGAAAATTAACTAAAACATTAACAAAAAATACAGGCCACAAACACACAATAACGTAACAAAATCGTAAATCTCACATCCTGCATACAAGTTCTCACTAAATATGTAACTCCAACCCATTCTTCACAGACCATGGTAGGCATGGCGAACCTAATGCGTGAATGCTGGCACCAGAACCCCTCCGTCCGGTTACCAGCTCTCCGCATCAAGAAGACACTCCTCAAGCTCGCGGCCAACGACAACAGCATACGGTTGAGTGATGACAACGAGGTCTCCGTATAGAGGTACACGCTTAACTAAACTATAATAGTTAATGTGATGACAAGACTTGACAGGTACTGTGACAAGGGTTCAAGTAGGAAATAGTGTATTTAGCGGTAACATACACCTTTATAATACTTTAGGGTTTCGGTCTTTCAAATAACATTTATTGTGAAATGAATATACAGCAAAATTATTGGTTTCTTATGTAAAAAATACCAAATGGTTTGGTATGAAATTAATATGAATGATTATTGAATGAATCCCTAAAGTATTATTAAGCGTTTTTGTAACACTTTGTTTTACAGCTAAAATAATATTAAGCCCTGTTGCAAACTTATGAGTACATTTAACTTGTGTATACCTGTATGGCATTGTAACTGCCAAACAGATAAACAAATTTCGATTATTTTGACAGTGTAATGAGCGTGCCTTGAGATGTGAAAACTCAACTTCCGTCAGTATATTTGTGCCTTTATAAATACTCTAAACGTCTTCAATATACGACAATACACGAAAAGACAGTCTTAGATTTTTGGTTAATACGTAAATATACTCGAACGTAAAGATGACTGGGTATTAAAGGAAATGACTTGGTCTGTTATTTCAGAGGGAAAAATACGTGTTAGTCTATCCAGTAGAGTACAATAATTGTTTTAAGTTGTCATCTTCCCTTAAAAAAATCATAAATGTAAAAATATATCTACAAAAGTAAATTGGTTGTTTATCGCCTAACATAATTCTAGCCAAAACAATTCTAGACTACTTTTTAATTTTCGCTTCATAAATACTATAGAAGCTAGAAAGTTCCAGAAGGAAAGGAGGTAACGTGTGGAAACACGAAAGCTTTATTATAAAGTTAAATATAATATTGTTGCTTATTATTTATAGCGTAGATATTTTTACTGATGGACATAAAACTAATCTATATTATATAGTTTGGTAGGACTAGGCTGCTTTTGTACTGTGGTTAGCACTGTGCCTTTAACCATCTGTAAAAAGAGGGGTTCAATTTCGTTGTTTGTTTTTAATGTTGACAGTCTCTAGCTGCATCGTATAAACCGATAGAGAGTATTTATCATCACTTAATGACACTTAAAGTAATCAATACATGAAACTCTGGTTGTTGTGAGTTTTGATGGGTAATTAAATTAATAGAAAATCATGGCTATCTTTGTGTAACAAAACATAGAGTCTTCTATCTAACACAACCGGAATTAGGCAAAGCACCTACATTCGGTTGTTTTAGATTGATAAAATAGGAATAGAGAATGCAAATAAGTAGATTCTCTGATGTATTGAAATATACCATCTGCTATGATCGCTCAAATCTATTCATACATCTTTGACCGTCGTTACAGGTAAGCTTAAGTCTGACAACCAGTCTAACTAAGGGGTATCGTGTTGCCCAGGTAACTGGGTTGAGGAGGTCATATAGGCAGTCACTCCTTGTAAAACACTGGTAATTACCTGAATCCGTTTAGACTGGAGGCCGACCCCAACATAGTGGGAAAAGTCTAGGCCGATGATCCCGATGATGATGGTGGCTCAAATCTGTTTAATTAACCTGCCGTAACTGAAATTCGGCAGGCTAAATATTACAACAATGTCATTTCCTCTTACAAAACAGATGACCACAGTACAATCCTAGTCTAATTAGTTACTTAAACAAGAAGTGCCGAATAGTATTTGTAATTAGATGATAAGATGTAAAATATATATTATATTGTAAATATTGATGCGTAAGGTAGCGCAGCTGTGGATTCTGACGACTCACTGAATCTCGTAATAATCTTACTATTATTTTAAAATAAAAATATATTGTTTGCAAAATTTGGATGGTAATAGTGCTGCAATTAGTCAATTTGTTACTTTTTTATTCAATAACACATTTGTGTAAAGAATTCTCCGTAAGAAAAAATGTGTACAGTTTTCATCGTGATCCTTTGGTTATAAAAATCTGTTTCCATCCTTTCACAGCTTGAGCTATAAGTTTTCTTGAAACTATTCCAGCATATTACGTCACCAGAATCCACAGTTTCAACATAACTTAGAACCTCTTGAAAAATATGAATTAGTTCTTTCTCTTACTTATTACTTTGTCAAGTATGAGAGAGAAAGCAGTTTTTAGCGGCTATCAGTTTCCTATCACAGTAAGATTTGCAGTTGTAGAAGACAGGCTTCTATACGTCGTATAGTACACTGTCTGACTTCCAAAATTGTAATCGTCTTGTACTTTGAAAGGTAGCCTTTAAAATACTTTTAAAAAGTAAGTATGTTTTATTAATTTTGACATCCAAACTTTTTGGTGATTGATCGCTTACAGGCTGTATGAACAATTCAGTTGCCATATTGTTTTTTTTTACTGAATTTATAGCATTTGTTGTGTTTAAGTTCAAATGTTTCGCAGTAATGACAATTTATGTATTAATGTTATTATCTGGTATAGTTTAGAGACGAAATTTTATTGTCTTGCTAATGTTGTTCAAGATATATTGTAAGATAATCTTATGCTCTTCAAAGTGTGACATTTATGAAAGCGTTTAAATTGCTGCGCGAATTTGATCAAATGTATGGAATTGGCAAGTTTTAGCATTGTGTTTTATTAAAAGAAGTCTAATTCCTATATACTTGAGAATTTTCCTGCCTGATCTAATATTATGAAAAACAGATTTTATGTCCTACTGAGTGCCATTTATTTTTAAATACTTTGAAACTTAGTCCTATTATTAATTCGATAAATTATTGTATAAAATTGAGTCATGTTAATTGTAGTTTTTGTCTAGAGATTGATATTCTCCTCGAAGTCTCATCTATAATTTCCTTATTAGATAATAATAAGAATTAAATAATAAAATAATAATTAAGATATTAATCTTGGACAACATTACTGAGCACGAAAGCTTTATCAAAATTAAAAATTCTAAGAATCTCTGTTTGTATAATGAAAAACAAATTAATAAACTTTCACTCGTTGATGTTTCACTTAATGTAATTAATAAAACTTAGTTCGTAAGTTGTATGTTAAGTTACAGACACGCATTTATTTTGGTTCCTCTGAAAATACTCGAAAAAGACAATAATGATTATATTCTAGAGCTATCAGTGACCAGTTTCTCATAATTATGTCTTATAAAAAAATGGATTTTTGCAACATTCATTGCTGTACCAGTTGTTCAAATGTACGTAAACAACAAATCTTGAGTTACAAGCCTTATCAAAAGTATTGTGAAGGCCATATTTCGTCGAAATCCACTCCGTTAAGATTGTTGACACTTTAATTGATTTGACGATTGATTTTCCACTAGACAACTTATTAACATGTCTCCATGTTAAAAAAAAAACACTTACTAATTCGGTCATCAGCATCGATAGCTCTAATACAGAATTTTGATTTAAATTCCGTTATAAAATGTAGTGCAGTACCGAAGAGAGTGGGGTGAAGAAAGTATCACATTTATGTAGACTTGTTTTGTGAGATTTCATTAAATATAGTATGTCCATTGAATACGAGGGAGAAAAAGAAGTCTACTGGGTGTTATGTGCAGGTAGGTCAATGGCTCCGTAAGAAATCACATTTTCAATAATATAGTTCTGTGCTTTGGTACTGCACGTTACATAATTTTTACACACGGACATAGGATCCTAAGCCAGTGATTCTGTAAAACTATTGTGTTCACATTGTAAATATCTAGGTAAGAGTAAGTAAGTCTTATGATAGACGCGACGCGTCCGTTACGAAGAGAAATAAATATTTGTCTATTACTTTGGTGTTTTATTGTTGAACATCTTTCACTTAGGAAATTAGTTGTCCATTTAAAGACTTGTGATATATTCATATAGTAATATTATAAAGGTCTTTTGAGAAAAAAGTACACATAAAATTTAAAACATTTATTATAAATTAATATAATAAAAAGCATACAAGACAATAACTTAAGCTAAGAAATGCACAAGTTGGTACGTTTCTTATAAAGTTTTCACTTATTCTAATTAGTATTCAATTAAAACAGACTTCGATAATACTATTCAATTATAATAAAATTCATTGCGCACTCGACGCGTCAATCTGGTTTGACGCGCCGGTGTCGGTCAAGAGTTCGGGAGTTCGTCGGTCCAGCGGACGCTTTGGTAATAAATGCACGCGACTTAGCCTCTACTACGTTTTGGAAATATATAAAAAGTGGTACAAAATTGGTCCAGAGGGGATAGGATTGGGCCCTTACGTAAACATCTTACAGCTCCTACCACGACACAGAAAATAAAATAGCTTTTACTTAATCCAAATTGCAAAAATATCGCTCGGTTTCTGTGTGGTGGTAGCCTCGCACCGGCGCGTCTAGTCGTGGTGCTCGTCCTGCTGCAGCTCCTCCATGTCCTCCTGGTCGAACTCCGTGTCGTCTTCGGCGGTGGCCTCCTGGTACTGCTGGTACTCCGACACCAGGTCATTTACGTTACTCTCCGCTTCATTGAACTCCATCTCGTCCATGCCCTCGCCGGTGTACCAATGTAAGAAGGCCTTGCGCCTGAACATAGCGGTGAACTGCTCTGATATTCTCTTGAACAGCTCCTGGATGGCTGTCGTGTTACCGATAAATGTAGAGGACATCTTCAAGCCCTTAGGGGGAATGTCGCACACGGCAGTCTTCACGTTGTTGGGGATCCATTCTACGAAGAAGCTGCTGTTCTTGTTCTGAATAGAGAGCATCTGCTCGTCGACCTCCTTCATGGACATGCGTCCACGGAAGATGGCGGCCACGGTGAGGTAGCGGCCGTGGCGCGGGTCGCACGCCGCCATCATGTTCTTGGCGTCGAACATCTGCTGCGTGAGCTCGGGCACGGTCAGCGCGCGGTACTGCTGGCTGCCGCGAGAGGTCAGCGGGGCGAAGCCGGGCATGAAGAAGTGGAGACGGGGGAACGGCACCATGTTGACGGCCAGCTTGCGGAGATCCGCATTCAGCTGACCGGGGAACCTCAGGCAGGTGGTCACGCCCGACATGGTGAGCGACACCAGGTGGTTGAGGTCGCCGTACGTGGGATTTGGTACTTTGAGGGTTCTGTAGCAAATGTCGTAGAGAGCTTCGTTGTCTATACAGTAGGTTTCATCTGTGTTTTCGACTAGTTGATGAATAGAGAGCACTGCGTTGTAGGGTTCCACGACTGTGTCGGACACTTTAGGCGAGGGCACGACGGAGTATGTGTTCATGATCCTGTCGGGATACTCCTCGCGGATCTTGGAGATGAGCAGCGTGCCCATGCCGGAGCCGGTGCCGCCGCCGAGCGAGTGTGTGAGCTGGAAGCCCTGCAGGCAGTCGCAGTTCTCGCATTCCTTGCGGACTACATCGAGCACTGCGTCGACGAGTTCCGCGCCCTCGGTGTAGTGTCCCTTGGCCCAGTTGTTGCCGGCGCCGGACTGGCCGAACACGAAGTTGTCGGGCCTGAAGAGCTGGCCGTACGCGCCGGAGCGCACGGCGTCCATGGTGCCGGGCTCGAGGTCGAGCAGGATGGCGCGGGGGACGTACTTGCCCCCGTTCTCCGCCGTCGCAACTGTGGGACACGAAAACGAACATTAGCTATTAGCTGGAACTGTGTTGGACTTAGTTGTTGAGTAAGATAATGTACCTCATTTGCGTCACGACTTTCAAAAAGTAAAATGTGTCTATCCCTGTCGTTGGGGGCACAGATTGCGAAACGTAACAATACACTGAATTAGTCTAATGAATCTCCTTGATAGTAATACAACTATCATGCGTGGATACAGTAAATTAACTTGTGCAAATTTCATTGCTTTTTGTCATAGTAATATTACGATGTCGACTCACAACAGTAGGTATACCTTAGCAAGTAAAACATAAACTTATCATTTCATCTACTACCAATCAAATCGCAGTTTCATTTGTTTGCCAGAAATACTGACAAGATTAGTGATACAAATTGCAGTACAAATCATAGCTAGACAAAGATCGCTCGGTCACAGTCCGTAGCTCCAATGGCCAGGTCATTCACAGCAGACTTGAACTTACTACAGTAACTGGCACCGCTTTGTTTCTTCGACATTGAAATTATATCGCATCACAGATAATGATGCAAATACCTACTATTTTATTCAATAATTACGTTTTATGTTGTGATAGCTGTGCTTTTTACTTGGATTTTGCGATCATGGTAACCGGTAGTAAGTTTAATTTAAATAAATACTTTTTTGCCTAAAGAATCATAAACTTTTTCAATAAAAATGGTAACACAAAGTTTTAATGTTCAATATGGCAGTCAGCAGGTTTTATGTACTTTGGAACGTTGGAAATAAATCAATACCATTATTACAAATTGATTGACATAAATTGACTGGCATTTGTTTAGTAGGTCAAGGTATCACTCGGATATCTAGAACAGGCTTTTGTTTTAAACTAGAAAAAATATCTAGACTTCTACTCTACACACGATAAAGAGTATTTTGGGTCGACTAACCATAGGCTTGCTTCTCTCTTATCTTCTAAGCATTTTACGTTGGCACACTTTTGCAGTGGCATCAAGCAATCTTTTTATTTCTTTCTCATCAATAATTTCTTTTTATATAAAACCCGAATAAACGAGTGCAATAAAACATTTGAAGTAAGCGCATCGAACTGTCCAGAGGCGGG
Source organism: Trichoplusia ni (assembly GCF_003590095.1). Taxonomy (NCBI): domain Eukaryota; kingdom Metazoa; phylum Arthropoda; class Insecta; order Lepidoptera; family Noctuidae; genus Trichoplusia; species Trichoplusia ni. The sequence continues at coordinate 10,110,942 of NC_039482.1, read as the reverse complement.
CATCGCGGCTGTATGAGTAAATAGTTAACAGTTAGATCACTGTTAGTCGGCGGCCGAGCGTGCGGTGCGCCGCAAATATCAAGTGTGGACTGTAAGAACCGAGGGCGATCAATTTCTCAACTGGATAACATATTTCTAATATGAGAACCATTCAAAACACATTTCCTGTCTGCCTGCCTAACGTACAAAGATGATTCTCATTCTAAAGTTGGACTCGTAAAGGAAGTTTCACTATCTAAATAGTAATCGTTGTTATTGTTAAATTTCATAAATTGGCTGTTTGATACCTAGCCTATTTGGTATATTTCAATTAATTTTAAAAAAGATATGGATATCTGGCTTAAGAAGCCGCGTACTTACAGAATATAATCTAAATAATCAGAAGCATTGACAGGAACGAAAAAAGCAAATTCAATCAATTTATCAGTCTTGGCATTGTTAAAAATGTATAAAAAAGAAAGTTGCAAAAAAATCAGTCGACGCCATACTTTTATCTGACACTAATTTGACGTTTCGAATTGTTTTCCCGCGGATTAGCGCTGCACGAGGGGTCATTGCACCCACATTGTTAAGTCAATCATATGTATAGTGGTTTTAATTGTTTCAAATCACTTTAATTGTTGACAACGCCAGACGTGACGATTTGTGTGTCACGAATGCAATGACGACTGTATTCTCTTCCTGGTTACACAATTTATTGTTTATTTAACACTGTATTGTGCACAGATCGTGAATAATTCAGTTGTAGATTGGTAAATAACATTGTATGAGCAAATTTTACTCTCTTACGCAAAAAAACCAAATAAATTCCAATTTGAATTTTGTTTACTTTACTAAATACAAAAAGTTTAATATTTCATGTTTTTTCTCTACGATACAGACGTACGTCGACTATTCTCCTTTCACTTGTCCATGTCTAGATCGAGAAAAATCTAATCTTATATCTGAAAACGCTTTTTTATAAAACAAAGACATTTATAATTACTCGCTTATTAGACATTGTCACCATTCTTTATTTTCACTTGACTTTTTCTTCATTATTTTTAATTGAGTGAATGGATTAATCGTTTATTTTTTATCTGTGATCTGTGATAAATGTGACCGCAAGATAACAATTTACCTATTAAGATTACATTAAGATCTTTTTGTTTCGCCATTAATGGGGTTTTATGGGATTTTTTTTTGGGATGCTAAGATAGTAAGGTGAAGTAATTCGAAAGTCAATAAATATTGCTGTTGGCCATTTTCCTGTTAGGCGAATTTTAATTTCAATCTTGTCTAATGCAGATAACTTAGATTTTGGAGAGAGCAGCCATTATTGCGGCACGCAGCTTTTTGCCTATTAATTAGCGAGCGTTGGCAAACTAAAAGTCTAAGATTTCTTAATATTGGTACCTACTCCTATAGAATGTATAAACATAAGATTAAACCTGCGTGTACACGGGGATAGTACTTAATTTAAACTAGTTTCGACAGTACATATAAGTGGGAAGTCTTATACATCCGTCATGAACATATTGGTAGAAACTATTACAAAACTTTGTTATAATTATGAACGAAAGAGATTATATTGGCTTCGTAAATATCAGATTGGTGTATACCAACACATGTAATAAATAAGACTACAATATTTAATAAAGTTCTCTTTGTCAAACTATAATTATACTGTTACCTTAGTTAATTGGTTATCAAAAGAACCGACCCCCGGCAAGGTCGAGTCAATCATGAGTTCATTACCTTTTCTACATCTAGTCAGAACTCAGGTATACTAGGAAAACTAGTATTGTCCAGAAAAAAACCAGTTCGCTATTGTGTTTTTATAACAGCTGATCTTTTGAAGTAGACAAGGGTTGGTAAAAAATGGGCCTTGAGACATAGATTGTGAAGTGTGAACTATTTCCTATTACAGGCAAAAACAAGATGGCTAGATTTTATTGTGAACAGTGCATTTAATTTGCATGAGTATTGAAAAACAACAAGACGAGTATGTTGGTTCTAGCAAATTTTCTGTTTGCCCAAATGCCGTGGTCTAAACATTGCCTTGGGAAGAGCTGGACGGGTAGCCGAGTGGTTGAGGCCACCACGGCATACCCAGTGCGCGCGACGTGTCCCGCTTTCAAGCCTCGTCTAGGGCAAACATTTGTGTGATCCACGAATGCTTGTCCTAAGTCTAGGTGTCTGTGTATGTGACTTGAACGTTTGTGAAACTCCCAGCGACACAAGGATAATAATCTTTAATGCGTTACTAAAAAGACAACAACAAGCTAATAATCCTATGCTTGCGGCAAAAAGGCCCTTCGGAAGAGGTAATAAGTAGTATTCTCAATCGTATTCCCTATAAAAGTTGGAAAAAGGTTATTTGTTGTTGTATACTGACCAGAGGCCTCATTGTAATAGACGGAGATGCGCTCGAGCTGGAGGTCGCTGGTGCCGCGGTACACGCCGGTGGGGTCGATGCCGTGCTCCTCCGATATGATCTCCCAGAACTGAGGACAAATGTTAACACTGTTAGATCATTTGTAAAAAAATGCTGTTTTATATACCTAGTCCTGAAAAGTATTAAAACTATTTTAGTAGATGTTGTTTAAAAACTTATATTAAGAATACAGTTAAAATAAAAAAAAATCGGACTCTCAATGTATCTCTTTTACACAGGACTATTTATTATATAAATTTAATCACTAAAGAAAAGTATATTAATTAATGTAAAATAAATTAAACCTATAATTATTTCAACCTTTGTAAATTCAATCACATAGGTAGCAATCGATATTTGATAGTTTCTTTTTTGTTATCACGAAGCCATTTTGAATGTTTTCCTATAATGCTACGATAAAATAGTCTGTTTTTAGTTTTGCTTAATGGTATTCGTTATTTGGAAAAGGTAAATAAAATAAAATATAAATATAATAAAAATTGTGCGTTTAGTAACTAAAGAGGATCCAAATTCCAATAAAGTCCCTAATCCAAAATTTAACACGCGCGAAAAATATTAATAACAAAAATTTCGCTCCCCTCCGTTCATTCTTAGTCATTCATCTTTAAAAAATGGAACAGCTGTCAAGATCATGTTGGCACATGTTTGGACCTGTCTTTTAGTTCAAAATATTTGGGAGATAAAGATGACCGTTACATTATCAGCTGAATTAGTCTTCCTATTTTAAGAAAGGTCAAAGTGTGAGATAATTATGATTTTACCGTTATTGTTTGTAAACAGCTGCCATTTATTTTATTTTAGAATACAGATATAAAGTTTTATTAATTATAGCTTAAATTAAAGATAGATTTAAATCTGTTCAAGTAAAAGTATAACCTGTGTTAAAACAAGGTTCGAGTTTTTAAAGGCAATATTACAAAAAACAATCATCTGTCAATCACATGTGCTTGGAATATTCTTGTTTGTGTTTGATATCAACCAATCACAGAATAATGAAAATTGTCAGGAGATATCATTTCAGCCTTACAAAACTTGGCTTTAACATCTAAAGACATCTGAAATAAAATAAATCCCTAAAAGAGCTTGAGAATCCCGAAGTTCTTTAATCTTATGCCATTAGTCTTGCAAGAAACTTTCCATTCCTAAAAAGTCCATTTGATACACTGTCTTTTAAGTCTCGTGTGTGTTGTGCAGCCACGTCACCCGCATGCACCAATTACATTCAATCGAAGACTATTGACACTCAATGGAGACAATAAACATTGTCAACAGCATTCTAAATCACAATCAATGCAGACAATGTCTGTGTTGTTGGTCTTCTTGTAGTACGTTATTTGTTGTTTAGTTCAAGATATAATTAAATTATAGGTTTGATCAAAGGAGATGATGTTAGAAGAGTTTAAAGGTGCAAGTGATTGCAAAAAAAGGTTAACTTGATAAATGTAGGTCAATTATGTATTAAAAAAATAATAGATAATAGAAGTTTGATTATTTTCTCGTTTACTTGCTGATCACAGACTGCATCTAGGAATGTAGAAAATTCTCTTTGTAAATTATTGTAAGTTAGATAAGCTAACTTACAATTTACAAAGAGAATCTCGCTTAGGTAAATCACTCTTTAGTAATTCGAAAATTTGCAAAGAGGATTGCTCTCATTTATAGTGATTGTATGTGTTATGTTCAAAACTTAAATTACAGTTAAAACAGACAAACAGACAACCAAAAATGTTTTATCATTTTACTCAAATAGCTCCAGGTATATGCCTAACTAGTTAACATTCTAAGTATAGTAAGCAATCATCTTTTTTAAGTGCTAGGACTCAGGCCATCAACCCCGTTACAAGCTAGCTAAGTTTGGGAAGTCCACGATCGCGTGCGTTCTAATGTGCCTGAAAGCGTACGTGAGACCCAACAGCCGTTGACCCATGCATTAATAAGCACTCGCTGAAGACATTGACTTTGTATCGATTTTTGGTTAAATATAACCTTATTTTTTTTTGCTTTTAACATATTATTTTAATGTAATGTGACTAGTAAAATTTGGTTGTACTTTTTATTGACAGCCATGTTTTTTTTAATAAATTACAGCCTGTCGTGCATTGCAAAAGTATTTTTCAACGTAGGTATCATAATCAATCAATCAATAATTGTATTGCATCCCATTATGTATGCAAAAGCTGATGGGTAAGAAACCTGATTAATTGTAACAGAATCAAGCAATTTCGTTTTAAGATTTTATTCTCGTAGCACCAATTTAATAGATAGGTTGCAATTTAATATATAAAGCGTGGTTAACTAAAAGATACAATGCTTCATACAGAAAATAGACAAGCATGCAACATAATAAATTAGATTGCGTCAAGTTTCTAGGTACTCTACATTAGCTCGCCGGTCGACAGTCACAGTATTTACCATGCACTAACGTTTATGACGCGCCATCGTCCGTCCAGTCTAGACACCATCGATCTGTCTACTTCACGGGTTTACCCAGAACAAGGCAAACACGCGACGTATGGCAACATTGAATGCATTATTAACGGCATGGCAGTTTGTACCTATTCCATTACCAAAAGGTATTTTCATAAAATAATGAATGTGGAATTCCACAAAAACATCATAGCCGCGTCGACCGACTGTGTGAATGTCATTTTGACACGTTTCGACAATGATAAACATTGCTAAATGTATGTAGTTATTAAGTTTATTTCCGATATGTCACATGACATTTACTTCATGGAATACATTAGACTAATCACTTAAAAGATTCGCTCGAATGTATGAACCATTTAAATGACTACTTTATTAGGTTTTAACACATTTTAATCGTTTCACTGTGACTAATTTTACCTAAGTCATTAAAGGTAAAACCCATTGTAATTGAAAGCCGGTAATTAGGTACACCTTCCTCGCACATATTGATTTTCCTTTTAGCAACCCTATTAGCGGCCAGTGTCCGGTCTGCTCCCGGTATGGGGTGCATTCAGCGGGTTTCCCTAATTACCGGTTGTGGACAGTCGCTAATACAAAGGTAGAACCTCTTTGTTAGCGTAATATCGATTTTTTATCTGTGGGTGCAGTGACATAGGGCCTTTATTAGTGTAATATTTTTAAAATTGTTTCACTAGTAAAGTTTAAAATTGCGTTTCATGTTAGACATTTGAATCACCTAGCTATAAAAACTGTCTACCGACTACCGATATCGTGTACAACAAAGTTACAACAAATAACAGTAAAAACAATTTTCCGCGGCCATTCGAAGTCGTGATAATAAAGAGGTTACCCACAAATCAATAGCCACATTAAAGTGAAAGTACCTGTAACACGGCATTAAAAACTCCCATAAAATGTCAGAACGAATAGGCTGGCAACATCGGCGAGCGCGCGAACCGTGCAGCCACAGATACCTAACTGTAAATGCGCCACTAAAAAGTTTTGTATTAATTAATTGTGATGGGGACGACTCACGACGTCGCGTCGTCGACGATGGCAATGCATTGAAGATGACAGCAGTCAGATAAAGGAAGAACAAAGTGTACAGATGGTATCAAAAGTACCTACTACTGTTGATGAAAATTTAATGCAATTCGGTTTATATTCGGTTACTTTTTTAGCCAGCAAATACCATTACGAGATTTATAACCGAATCTCCGATAGGTGCTTAGTACATTTTGTTTTGTCATTTTGACTGTCACAAAAATTAGCTTAGGACAATCTACAACAGAGCAATGTTCGTAATCGCTCTTAGATAAAACACGATCGCAGTTTTTTATGAGCACTAGCGATGCCTAAGTACCTACTTAACTATTGGCTTTGCATAATTCAGGTTCTTATTAAGTGACCTAGGTAATAGGCGAATTCACTTCGTGTCCGATTACATTCCAGCGAGGCAATTCTCCCACGGAGATTAAAACTAATCTTATTCTTGATGCAACACGTCGCTGCTTTGAATAATTTACAACCATTTCCAAGATATTTATTGTAATGCCATTTGAAGCTAATAGTCTATCCTAATCGTTGCTTTGACAGTTTACACTGTAAAATCTCTGAACTATCTGATTTTAAATCATTCGGAATACCGGTGTACAAAACTGTAACCTTTTTTGTTGGTTCCCCGCCATCTTGGAGACGCTCTCCACTGCAATTTGAAAATAGAACGTATTATTTTTTTTCTTGTTGCATCGCGACTTGGTCGTTGACATCAGAGTCGGACTGCATTTTATTTTTGGCCAGCCTCCGGGAGTGTTGCCATAAATGGAATACTAAGAATACCTTGTAAGATGACACTGTGCAGACTTGAAACAACATGCATGTGTTGTCACGAAAATATATTAATCGTGGGGTAGGTAAAGAATATATTCAGCATTTAATGTTAAACTCGTGCCGTCTTATGGCGGGTATAAAAAATGACACGTCGCGTGTCGCTAGCTCGCAGGAAACCCTAATTCCAGTTTCCTTCATTTAAGCATAACCGGACGAGCAGCTGATTCACGTACATTCATTTCTACTCACACTTAAGTTCATGTTGTGTTTTACGATCAAACTAGCGATTTAAAACTTTTTAACCATAAACTTCAAGAAGAACTGTGATAGCTATAAAAGGCAAAGATTACGCGCATACAGCCGCATAAAAATAAAGAGTTACGTTAAAACCAGATGGTGCTGACGGAGAAAAAACGGTAAAATAAACTTTAATTTAAATAACATTTATTACGAAGAAGATAAAAAAATAAACATTGAAACACACTGCAAGAACGATGTTGGTTTTTAATCGCTATCAGTAAAGGATTGCGTGCTGGGTGAAGTGTTTCCTGTCATTAAATTGAAACTTATCCGAGATTCAGCCTGATATTATTGTATTATTTTAATGATAAATTAGAGAAGTTAGACAGTGTGCACTGCTGTATGTGATAGCATTTGGCAAAAACACGATATGAAACGGATTCTGTATGAATTTATCAATGCACAATGTGAGTAGTATGTTCAATATTATGCAACAAGAAAAAGTTTTAAAACAAATTCTCAATTATTTACCATTTTAAGAAAGAAAACTAAAGAGAACGTAGTTTTATTTTTAAAATATCAAACATAAACAATCCGTACGGCGAGTATGTTGAAGTAAGCCGAATGTAAACATTCATTAGCCACTTGCTCTGAGTGAAAAAAAAAATAACGGAAGCAGCCATGTTGAAATTTAACTAAAGAAGTCAGTGAAAGATTTATTTCCTCTTCTCCAAGTTTAAATAGTGCCTACTATTATTTTAAATTGAATATAATAAAAGGGAAATAAATATTGAAGGAATACTGCGTAAAATAGATCGGTAAACAGGAAAATTGGACAGAAAACTGTTTTTGTTTTAATACATTTTGCAGAGGGGATTATTCCTTATTCTGTTTATGAAGGAGTACCTAGAAATAGTTTTAATAAGAAACCAATCAGAACATCTAATAATAAAGTAGCACTGTCATTGTAATAATTAATTCCATTTTGGTACACCGTCATCACGGGTACTAATAAACTAAGCTACATCAAGTCTAGACAGCATTCCAAATAAAATAAAATAAGTACCTACTAACTCTAATAAAAAAGTAATACTCGAGTTACGATATTAAATAGAAGATTAGACATACAAAAACAAAACAGATTTAAAAGTAAAACAAATCGGAAATGAAAGTGATAGAATTCTAAATTTACTTAAAAAAATCATCAGCGGAAACAAAAAGCCCATTGTTCAATCGCGTAGTTCAATTGTTCATCTAAAATTTTCTTTTACGTAGTTAGCATTTTTATTTAGTTGGTTTATTTCCTCGACGAAGTTAACATATCGTGAGCAATAGGTACCTGCCAGACAGATTAGCGATTACTCAGCGCCGAGAGTGCAACGACCGCGCCGCGGCCGCCGCAGAAAAAATGCATCACGTATTGTCTTTCCACAGAACTTGGTAGGGGGATGTGGTGACCGATAGCGTGGTACCAGGAAGTAGAGATCATTAGCTCTGAGTACACAATCTAGATTTTGCACGTAATGCTTTGTTAATTTAACTGATTTGACAAGAAGATTGATTGCTTTTCAACGAAGTTATAAAGGGATTTGTTTTTGTTTAAAAGATTGACATTTTCTTCCGTAGTTAGTGAGTTCTTTTTCGTATATATTAACAGAGACAACCAATATAAGTTTCTTGCTAGTTATACATACTTATTTGTCAATCTTTTATCATAACTTCCGTTGATACGTCTTCCATTGATCGAGAGACGAAAGAGCGTTTATTAATGAAGCTGTGATAAGGGTCTTGAAAACGCAGTATATAACAATATCAATGGAGTTTGTTATCTGGGTGAGAAACGTTTAATTCTACTTATTTTGTGAATGTAATACCTACTATACTTACAAGAATTATTGGTTTGTAAAAATAACATTAAACAACTGAGCTAGATCGCTACGTGATATATTTGTAAAACCTTGCGACTTTGTGATTTCACGCAACTTTTCAATTAAAAGTTATTTTGATAGTAACTGTCGTGAGAATGATTCATTATTAAATGTTGTAACGGTTTATTCACGCGTATTTATCAGGATAGCCCGACTAGGACTCGCGATCCCGTCGCGTCAGCTCATGATTACGGACTCCGGTTGGGTCCGAAACTAGTCGGGCTACCCCGATAAATACGCGTGAGTAAACCGTTACATCATTTAATAATTAAATTTATTTACCAAAATTTTCGTAATATTCAAATTACAGGTCTAATAATTTCCAACAATCCACCTTCCGGATTTTAAACATTTTAGTCAACATCCGTATTGCTTAAAGGAAATCTTAATGGAGTAATACCCCATAACTCTTATGTTTAACAGAATTCGGACTTCCAGCGAGGTATGAGTGACGGCTCTGTCCTGCCACTCAATTAGTCCGAATCATTCAATTAGGATAACGCTATGCTCAACGGATCAACAATTTAAGTTTGGCAGTTGTTAACAACCGAAATGTTATAATTTTAATTCTTTATTTGGGAATATTAAGGAGAAAGCGAACTTTTCAAGAGGAGTTTAGGGAATCTACTACAACTTAGATAAGTTGCCATTTATAGATGTGTGATGACATTATTATTCATGACGTTCTATATTTCTATAAAAAACTAACTTTAAAGCTGCCTGAAACAAAACTGTATTCGTCATAGACTACTTCTAGATTCGGCGGTCATAGAAAAAATAGAAACCATAAATTGAATGTGCCATTCTCTTTAAATTTTTAACCGTCACCATAATTTTCTATACGCAGCCGTTTCCTAGAAACAGTCATTATGACTCAATGGCAATAAAACTATTGTCTTTGCAAGTTCTGACTGTTTTAAGCTATGAATCAGACATCTGACGAAACTTGTAATTATGTCTGGTTATTAAACCAAAATAAACAATTACCAGCTAAATTATTAACTAACTTATATTTAGCTGGACTGCACACCTATTGAATAAGGAAAAGTTGATTGTGTTAATTATTAATAGATTAATATTTAAAGGTCGCACGTCATGACAATAATAATAAAATTGTAATTTAAAAAACAAAAAACCCGCCTGCACGGATAACTACAATTAAAAATCAACTGAAAAGACTGAAACAAGATAAAAATTCAAAACAGAATTGCAGTCGGAGGCATGCGCAAAGAGATAATAATTTATCATATAGAAGCACTTAATTTCGTGCCTGTACTGTAATTACTGCAATTCTGTTTTGAATTTTTATCTTGTTTCAGTCTTTTCAGGTATTTGAGGTATTCAAATGTGAAAATCCATTCAACGGTTCTAGAGATACAAGGTAATAAAGAATATTACATACATACAAGATACGCGCTAAACACATAACCCTCCTGGCAGTCGGGTAAAAACACATAGTGTTAAATAAATGTCAAAGGATCCAGATTCTCTTCTAATTATTTTTCATTCGAAACTGGTTTCCCCTTACTTTTCAATCTGTATTGGAACTTCATATATCTTTATTTTAACTCTCCGATAATGCCTTTAGACTCTTTAAAAGCAACAAAAACTAAACCTAAAGACATTTTCTTTTAAACCGATTTCACCTTGAGAGGTTTGTAAAAGACGGTATTGTACACGAATCAATGTTGGCTGGCATTGAAATGGCCAACACACTCGAGGGCAAGCAAACATGCCTGCGACTGTACTGTGTACACACTCGGATAGAATATAGTTCTTGCTTAAACATTGGGATATATATCGGATCTACGTGACCAAATATGCAAGGAATCCGATGGGTTAGAACTTAGTCGTGTTGTAATTCGATATTAGACTGTTTTTTGCCTTATTTAGGGTATTGATTGGCTCATTACAATATCAGAATATTGTCTTCCTTCGTCAGAGTCAGAACTGGTTTGCAGAATCTTATCTTGAAACATAAAAAGATACTGTGTTTTTAGAACGTAGGCAAATCCAACACTTTTCAAGCACTTTAATTTTCTATTTCTTATGTACGTTATAACCAAAAAAATATTAAATCAACGAATGAGTAAACTAAGTTCTCCCTACAGGAATACCTACCTACGAAACAGGCACAGTATCACAGTATTTTTATCAGAATCGGGCAGTAAACATCCACCACACAACCGGATAAAATTCATAAGGTAAACGCTACAAACACATTTTTCCTGACCGGACAATAAACAATACGATTTATCGGATTATAATCTATTCTATACCCGTCCGTGAGCAATACAATGAATTCTCGATATCAAAGCATTCGTACGCAAATATTTTGCATATGGACGCATGTAAACATGGCTGCGTTGCCGCCCACAAGAGATGGAATACCGACTTTTTTTAACAAAAGCGGCATTTCAATTTGTAAGGCAGATTTTTTAAGCTTCTCCTTATATGGAATGGATACTAAGAAAAGAGTTTTGGAAGTTCTTTCCTCAAAGCTTGCTTGGAAAATAAACGTTTTCTTTTTTTTTCAGATGAGCCGTGTAATGTCAATTGAAGTTTTGTTATCGGCGTTACTCGATTTCGCACGATTGTGACGAATATTGTGATTGTAACTACTTTCTTTCATAGTGTATTTTGGACTTACGAGTTTTGGCAACACCTATTTATCATAAAGAACATGTATTTTTTATAAGATAGTAGAATGTTGATAGAAGAACTCGCTGCAAACAAAAAGTAGTGAAACGAGATTGTACGAGGCTTAGGGGTGGGGTATAATAATAATATGTCTAGCACTACACTGGTCTGCGAATTTATTGATGACGTTAAGAACGACATTAAACATAAATAACATTTTAACAAAAAGTTAATAAATAAATTGTCTTATTTTATTATTGACTTTATAAGACTGGTCTCTTAAGACCAGTTTCAACCAGTTTGTTTAAGGAAAACATGTAAATAGGTATCCTTTAATATATATAACCTGCACAATTAAGTTGAATTTTGTTTCATTTTTTAAGACTTCTAAAGTCTTCTAAGACAAATGGTGAACTAGTGCTATAACCATTGATTGTTGATCTCCTCAATGTTGTTTTTTCCATTTTACTTATTAGGTATAAGTTCTCTTTTACCAAAGCAAAGTCAAAGTCAAGTCAAGTCAGCAAAGGATAATGAAAGTAAAGATATAACAACAAAAATCCTATGAAACTGTCGTTATTCTTCAAGCCAAAACAAATACGAAAACCAGTCCAGAGCTACATGTTCTACCATATGTAATAACTCGTTAAAACATTAAGGATTAGTAGCACTTAAATATAACTGTGGCAGCCATTAAAAACTTTACAGAAATGGCCCACATACACGCCATTATGGCCGAGTTGAAGCGATCTCCATACGTCACGTCAGATGTTGAGATGAAACAAATGAATAAAGAACAGATTTCTAATCGTTTGATACTATTTTGAGTACGTATTGGCAAAGCAGCGTGAAATTAAAAAGTTAAATTTAAATTTTATTTATGGATCTACCATAAAGTGCAGTTTTATGCAACTCCTTGACGTTGTAGGCTGCATGATTGATACCTTTGCATTAAAAACAACAATGACAGCGCGTTGCTGCCATTTTGTGTATGCTGTTGACTCACTGAATGATAGGACTTTTTCCTTTAAATAATATCCAGAATTCTCGTAAACAGCTCGATTATATACACATCAATTTAATATCTGTATTGTCCAGTCACATTTAACCACAAAATAATTAAAAACTATCCTCAATTTCCCATAAAACGCGAGAAATGCACTCCAAAATTCAAGCATTTAACGAAACCAGATAAAATTACTCACAATTTCCAATGTGGATGGAACGCACAACACGTCTGACTCAATAGCAGGTAAAATTATAACTAAACGTGTGTAAACACATCAATACATACAGACAAACCGCCTTTAGAATTAATTCGCACTTCTCAAGGGCGGCTTGGACGATATGAAAATTCTCTTTGAATACTTTTAGGAAGTATTCGTGGGAGACCTCGGCTTTGAAATGTCTCAGAAATTTTAATTTGTAGTTTCGTAGCAAACCTGTAAATATGGCGGCTATTTATAGAGAACATTTTCCAAATATTTTTTCAAGCGTGTTTTAACTCAAGTAAAGCTTTCTGACGCCAACCAAGTCAAAAAAAAAAAAATTGATGAAACTTCTGTAGCTGTTAATCGGGCATACTACTCTATGTCTCGCTATAGATTATTTTACCTGAACATCAGTTTCGGATGTTGTTATCTAACATCTATTAGCACATGAAATTGACAGTAACATGTAAATTACTACAGTACTAGATACTTATGACGTTTATTGTAGAGTAAACAATGGATAGTAAAATTGATGACGTTTGTAAAAAGGAACGAAGAGAAACGAATTGACGTATATGCCATGTTTATCATCATTTACGGGTAACGTAAGATTTTTGACTATTAATTTAAGTAAGCCATAGTTTGCTTAAATAAAAAAAATGAATTGCTTCTAACTAAAGTAACTATTAACGTCTCCGAATGAAACATTATGTGACTTTAATATCCTTTGATCTCCTGTTAAATGTCTAAGTTTAGATGGTAATGGCACAAGACCAATAGCAGATATAGAAATGCATTTGGACTGCAAGAAAAAAACATAACTGAACATTATTTCTGTATTTTTCTTATTTCAGGATTAATAGTGTCATAGCGAATATGGCTGAAAAAAAAACAATTATTTTTACTTTTTAAAATGCGAACCGCAAGCTAAACTGACGTCAAGAACATAAAACTCGCGCGTTTTTACCAATGACGTTTAAATACGTCAGCTTTATAAGTAAGTGCTTTATTTATTTATACACGAGGATTGACGAGGAAACTACAAGGCTGCACTTGCGTTGCATAGACAATTTAAATGTCAAAACGTCCGAAGTTTTTGCACAACTTATGATACTGGGACTAAGCTAGGTTCTTACTACGACAGAGACTTTCTATATGAACTCTTTCTTATAGACAGGGAGAGATTTCGCTACCTTAGGGTCGGCGAGTCTCATCATATTCACCTGAATGACACATTTTACATCAAGCGGTTCCATAAGCTATTTTACTAAGTAACGCATTTTTTTTATTTAGAATGTAACCCTAATTCTAACACGAGGATGATCCGTCCATTCCCTTTTATTTATCTAGGTATGATGTTCTAGATATTGATGCTCTGCTGATTAAAAGATGTAGTTCATAAAGAACCAACGGCTAATTGACATTTAATCAAACTAATTGTTTTAGTTTGTCTCGACTCTGCCAGACAGATTAAATGACGTCATGCGCTCATACTTGTGACAAACAATATCCCGATATGGATACTGTAGAATGTTGATACAAGACCTAAATTGGTTAGTCTAAATCTACAGCTTAACTTTTCAAGACAGATTTATAGTTAGCATTGCAGAAATTGTTACAAGATTACCTAAAAAGTAGCACAATTGTCGAACATATGGGCACAAAATCCCTTATTTTGCAAATCAAGCCGTCAGACGTCCAAATAAGATTTTAGCACCATAAAAGTAAGACAAAAACAGGCCGGATATTCGTCAGCTGTGGAGCATAAGACAATGCTCGTATATATGGCGCCCGCCATTATTAACAGCTAATGACATATTCCGCGCATGCGCGCCACTTCCCAGCGCTATCGTGATTCACGGCTGGCATGGAGCGAATTTTGAATTTCGAATGATCTGTTCGATTTATTGTTTTTATTGTCAGTGAATATTTATTTAAATGGAAAGCTTGTGTACAGCCCGTTGTTATGTAATTTTCCATTGGTAAATATTTAATCACAAATGTTGACGAAAACAATTTTTTTGAACTGTAACGTGAATCATTTTCTAAATAACATATTGTAGAATGCACAGTCAATTATCTATGACTCATCATTGGCCTAGCCTTTTCCCAACTATGTTGGGGTCGGCTACCAGTCCAACCGGTTTCAGCTAAGTACCAGTGTTTTACAAGGAGCGACTGCCTATCTGACCTCCTCAACCCAGTTACCTGGGCAACACGATACCCCTTGGTTAGACTGGCTGTCAGACTTTTTCAAGCTTCTGACTACCTGTAACGACTGTCAAAGATGTAGGAATAACAGCCGGGACCCACAATTTAACGTGCCTTCCGAAACACGGAGGAACTCGTTATGACAAAGATGGTCACCCATCTACGGACCAACCGCGTCAAGCATAGCTTAACCTGTGATCGAATCACTTACGCAGTTATAGCTTAGCCACGAGTTATAGATTATCTATGACTGTTCGCGTCAAAACAAAATCAGAACGGTTGAAAGAAAAATCGTGACTAATCAACAATCCGATTATTCATGAACTACCAGAAAAACTAATCTAATTTCCTCAAAGTAAGTAGATTAAAGAAAACATTTCCAGCTATTAACAAGTAACTAACAATATTTTTCAACAAACCATGATAAATCGGATTGTTTTGAAAATTAAAAAATAAACATGTATTATCTTGAATGATGCTTTATACGTTTGTAATTGGATAGATGATTACATTGCCGTAGTCGTTGTTAGCAACGATAGTTTGAACAATCGAATCGTATTCGTTTCACGTTACTTTATAACTGGTTATAAACGATCTCGTCATGACTCGACAATAAACTTAACTTGACGTGAATGGAACGGTTTTCTAAAAATATTAAAACCTCCTTCGTATTTTATGGTCTGTGAAAGGTTCACGTCAAAATATCCCGCCATTTTTTTTTGCCTTGTCTGCCTGTATTTTGATCTCTCGCATACAAATCCATACATCTAGATTCATAAAAATAAAACAAGCAAATATATAATTTTATTAGAATTAAAGAATTGCAACTTTGTTTCTAAGTAAATTTATAGTAAATAGCCTTAAGCCTAGTCTAACAGCCGTAATACATTCAGGGATATAGCTTCAATTCGTGACGCCCATTTTCACATTAAAACTAATGCCAAAATAGGCATTCCAAATCTGTGTATTAAAATTTAACACTTCTGAATATAGCCGAGAGTAATTTTAATTGAACGAACGTAACTAATATTCCTTAATTGACGTATCGTTAATTTGTTATCTTTAGCTCGATTAGTAACCATCGTTTTTTTTTTTATATAGAAACTTCTGTTTTCAAATCTATACTTAAAATATAAAGCTGAAGAGTTTGTTTGTTTGTTTGCTTGTTTGAACGCGCAAATCTCATGAACTACTGGTTCGAATTGAAAAATTCTTTTTGTATTGAATAGACCATTTATCGAAGACGGCTATAGGATATATTTATATAACATCACGCTGCGACTAATAGGAGCGAAGATACAATGGAAAATGTGGAAAAAACGGAGAAAATTCTAACCACGTGGACGAAGTTGCGGGCAACAGCTAGTTTATCATGTTTTACCTATGTGGATCGTGTAAACGACGAAATAATTACTGGTCATATGTATAGATGCAAATTTACGTCAGAGAATATCAAAACAAAAAACGCTTACTTAAATCTTGCCTACAGTCCGAAGTTATAGTGCAAACAAACATAATGCGTTAATAAAACTAGAAAAAAACTCTACAAGTCATTTTGATTAAAATCATTTCTTAAATTTAAAATCCGATTCGCTACCGAAGCGTTCATCACTTAGATTTGAACTTAACGATAACTGCCAATAACGGTTGTCGGTTCATATTTCGAACGAAATAATAGTTGTAATCACAAATCACAATACGAATGTACGCCTGCCATGGCTGCCAAAGAGATTTGTCTGTGGATTGACGTTTCGGGTTAACATAATAGACCGCTATTCCAAAATTTCCTTAATAATCGACCCCTTGGTATAGGAACGGGTGTTGATTAGTATATAATTCTATTTCTGGTCATAATTATTATTAAAAATACTAAGGTTGATTTTTTTATTTCTTTTTAATGCCTTACAACCGATAAATTGTGCTAAACTTGGCCCTGTTTGGGGACACTATATAATATTACCAGCCGGTAAATACTTGCACCTGTCGTAAAAAGCCAGAGCCATCTAAGGCAAGAGACGTGACCTCCACATAACAATTATAATTACTCCAAGTTGTGCCATTTACTAAAGTAATAAACTTTCAGCCTTATTAATGCTAACAACGTAGCACATTATTAGTACAAATTTAGAATTCCGTTATGTAAGTATGCTTAATAGTTATAAGCACGAAGTTAAGCAAAGAAATTAAACGTCTGAGAAAAAATCTGACAATGTTCTAATTAAATTAAGAAAGACGTTTTTTAATTAAGTATTTAATCAAGTCTTGGAGATAAAATGTGTCACGAAAGCGTTACAGACTGTTATTTATGATATAAAATTCTCGTTAAATAAACGACAATAGTTAACCAGTGGACGATAGCAGTTATTTTATTACTTTTCTCTTCAGCCAGGTTACGATAGTCGCTGAAACCGAAAAATTGTTGAAAGCAACCATTTTAAGTTAGAAAGCATATCATTTTGCGTTGCTCCAATAAAAAGTTGTAAAAGCGTAGCATAGAGACCGTTACTTAGGAGAATGAAAGCAGGCAGAGTAATAATGGGTCTTTGCGCTTTGAAAAAAAACGCTTTCTAGCACACACAAACTTTTTGAGGTTTTATTTAAGTTGGACTTGTCTATGAATTAATAGTTCGAAAATAAAACTTTGGCAAAAGTTCTTTAATTATTTTTTTATCGAATCGATGGACTACTTCATAACGAATAACTCATATTTAGTGATTTATTACTTTCCTAATGGCCCAAAGTCTATAAACCTTAATCCTACTAACATTATTTTCGAAAACATTAATAACTTTTTAATTTGTTCTTTATTTGGGTCAGTTCTCACAAGCAAACGCCATAAGGACAAGTACGAGTGATGACAAATGATTGTTTTCCATGAAACCACTTGAGCGGGGTTGATTGACAACCACCGTTTATTGCCGATGTGGAAGAGGGACGCCGCTCTATACGGTGTATAGCCATCACGCTTCCACATGAGAGGTCAGGTTACTTGAAGACGTGGTTGTTCCTCTGGTTTGGTCGGAGCGTGGCCGGTGGCGATCGCACGCAATATGTCAGATAACATCAGCATTATGTTAACTGTGTTAATACATTTGTTTTAGGAGTTTTTCTTTTGTTTTGTCAAAGTTAATGAGGTTTTTGTCCTGTATATAACATACGGTACTATATAGGACTGGTTAGCCCTAATCTTGAAATCAATTTAAATCATTTATTCTACAAGTAGAGTCTCATCACTTTTACATATCTTTTTTTGAGAACGCTGGAGTCGATATTTCTTACCCTGAGAAGAAATGTCGAAATAAACTCAGGGATCTTTTAAAGTCCAGACGATTATAAAACGCGAGTATAAGTGTATAAACTAATGCAGAGTATTTCTTTGGACTGGCCTGTTGACGAAAGTAAAAGATCAATCTCGGAGTATAGGGGCTAAAATTTTACAACATGATGATGAAAACATGACATGCATCATCTTGAACTGTACAGTCTAGAAAGGTATCTTAATTTTTTTTAGAAATTTACTTAAAAGTCGCGAAGCCTTCCGGGACTATTTCTCCATTCTTTCCATTTATTCAATCTTGCTTTTACACACGAATAAATACATGATAACAACCAAGTTAAAGTTCACTAGCCGAAACAAATGCAGCGCGTCTGATAAGCGATGATTCTACATGGTGAATGGTGATAAGGACACACATTATAATGACTAATGCTTCAGTAGAAGGGAAAGCGGGAATATTAAATAGAAACGTCATTTTCTCTTTGACGTTTATGTCCGCAAGGGAATTCACTGGTACTGCAGAATGAAAGTAGGAAGTCTGAGGAAAATATCCTGGAAAGTAATGGTCTAGAAAGCATAACTAATCGAGAAAATTATCAAAGGACTAACAAGGGGTCTTCCTGGGTCTTCCGTTGTGTAATAACGATAATCCCAGGGAACTCTCAGAGAAGATTGTTATTTTGGGCATAAGGAGAAAATTAAAGGTCTTCAATTAAATTCTCAATAATTCTTATCGGATGGTTTAATCTAAAATGGTATCAAACTACGAACATGAAAACAGTTACTGTTTTGTATATCGATGTAGTTACGGATACACCGAGACATAGAGCTAATATTAATAAAGTAATTGTATGAAATATGTTTCATTAAGAACCATCCAAGTAAAGCCACTCGGAGGAATAACAAGAAACCTATTTCTACTTCGGAATAACTTCCAAAATTTCACCTGTTAATGGGAATTTCCTATCAAAAAATCCAACAGTCCGGAAATCTAATCTAACAATCGATATTCGCGTATGAACTGCTGATTGCCGCAACTTAAATCGAACTTGTGTTGTATTGATCTATCCGTATATCAAGTTCCAAGTACCGCGATGTAAAAACCTTTGGAGACAGGGGAAAATTATATTAAAAAAAAAAACAGACATATAACATAAATGTCAAGTTGACAGCTAATTAAATCCAGGCAAGGTTTATTTTCAGGTTTTCCTGCTTATAATAATAAGTCTAGATTATAATTAAACACAATATTTAATTAACAATGTAACGTGAACAGTTTTATCTAATTATTGAGGTCGTCACGAGCTCAAACAGATTTTTAGATTATCAGCAATAAATTGTGTTTGTTCTGAGTTGGCATTTCTATTGTCTGTATAATGCTATTGTGTATTAAAGTTATTAATAAACAACTTTGTTCATTTTTTTATATCTATCAAACTTGCAACGTGTTTCGACATGTTTTACTTCTTGGTCAAAAGCAAGATATTATTTTTTCTAATTGTTCTTCGATAACTTAATTCAGTTCCCTCCTTCTAATTTAAAAAAATAAAAGTAATAATCATAAATGTATACAAAAATAGACAGACTATCTATTAATATTACATTTTTCTATTTAAAACACTTAAAACACCTAGGTATGCCGTAAATAATATAAAGTGCGGCACTGATAAGAAATGTAATTTTATTTTATTAAACCTATAACAAGCAATAAAACCTCATTCGTGAATAAATAAAGTTTTAAAAAGAAAACAAACTTCCAACTTTTGACAGACGTGTAACTGTCAAAATAACGTTTTCAATTCGAAATTTAAATGAATAAAGTACTCACTTTAGCTCCGATCTGGTTTCCGCATTGTCCGGCTTGCAGGTGCACTATTTCCCTCATTGTGTCTGTGTTATAAATTAATGTAAACTAAATAATATTAGTTCGTTGGTAGCGCGATCCCGTCACACGCACGGACGGACTGCCCGAATGAAATGAAATGAAAAAGGAACGGTGAACGGCGAACGAATCGGTTCTGGTCGGGGTGTGTGTGTGGCCAGCTGCGAGAATTTGCCTGAAGTACAGGGAAAAACAAAAACTTACTATATAAAAACTTATCATAGTGACTTCAAGATCATTGTTTGTATTAGACATCTAGTATTAATATCAAACGAAGTTTAAGAATACATTTCTATAAGATTTCATTTTCCAAACATATCTGTTTATTACTTAATTTATTTATATTTCCGCAAAAATTTAAGCACTCAAGTTTTATTTACTAATCCTATTTGTACATCTACAACCAAATTTAGTAATTTACAAGTACTGTCTAGTATTTACTTGATTTATTTTCCCACGATGAATGTTCGAGCATTATTCAGATCGGTGGCTGACAACACTGCGGTATGATTCACCGAGCGGACGCAAGTTCAGGCCGACAATGGAACCATAAATTAATTCGAGCGCTAATTACATTCTCTATGCCGACGACCTATGAAATGTTCCCGCAACAAATCTATGGCGGATAGACTAATAGAACATAGAAATAGGTTTAGCCTGTAGTCATTGTTATTTATTTATTTTTCAAAAAAGTTGTCAGAAAAGTGTTGTTATGTCTTAGGTCATTAAAATAGGTAATAAAGTTATTTTTATTTTTTCTATTTTTAGGTAGACGATTGTATTCATGTAAAGTTGATAAAATGTAGGAATATAAAGTCTATGTAATACTGAGATACTTTAACCTTTAAAAACAATCATAATACATTTTAATTAATATATTATTTTGTTAAAAAAAACTTAACTAGTCATTTGTTCCATAATAACTTACAAAACCTTTGAATTATATAAAATACTGGTAAATATTAAGATTGAATTGTTTTGATTTTCATCAATCACCTGAATAGCAAAAATCAGCATGACGGCAGTAAACTGTAAAAAATAGGTTTGATTCCCGATTAAAAATGACCTACTCAATTTTTTTTCTAAATAAACTAGTAAAAATATAGTTTACTAAATATCTTATACATAAATCCTCTTGGCAAGGTAATTGATATTCATATAATAAAAAAAAACTTATAATCTTTAATAAAATGTCATTTATAAAGTGTAAAATGCAAACGCAGCCATTTTTCATCACGATTGCAATAAGCCGTATAACACGATCTTATTGTATGTTAAGAGCAATATTTTCAGTTAACTCTGCGTTTTATTAGCTGTTTGAATGAATGCTGACTCACACATTCCGTTATTACTGCACATAACTTTCGTACAAGCAGTCTTTGTGCATTTTATTGATTTACAAGAGAACATCTTTGAAGTCAACGTGAGATTATCGTGAAGAACATTTGAATTCTCAGTTTCAGACGCCATCTTTTGTAATAATGGCGCCAATATGTGTTAAAATAACATTATATACAACGAAGTCTTTGTTGTTAGGAACGTTTTTCTATTAAAATAGTATAAAAAAACCTAATTTTAAAGTCAAAGTATTTTTATTGTGTTGATTGAGTAGGTTAAATTAAGTTAAATTCTAAAACTTAACGTTTCCTCAATGGCTTTTAAGTTTCAAATCTTATTTCTAACTTTCCAAATAGTTTCAAAACCAACTAATTTCTATTTGAAAACAGCTTGAAGCCATCAAAATGTCACAGACACAGTCAAAGCAAAATATAGTTAACATCCAGACTTTATTAGTCTCAAAATGAAAGAAAAAGTGTTTGGCGCCGCGCCAGCTCTTAGACATGTTTTCGTATCCCCCTAGTGTGTCTATATGGTAATGAAATGAATTTATACATTTTACTGTTCACTGAACTATTAATACTGGAATTATACATATTGAAACAGTGAATGTTTCAGTCTTTCTAAGCGTAATGCAGCTGAAAAAGCTAAAACAACGTTTTTTCGGAGCACTTCCATAATTAAAATTGAACTTAAAACATCTTTCAACAGAAATTAGCATAGTAAAATGGTGGCAAGGCAAGGATAAATATTATTTTCCTTCTTATAACTCTAACACTAGAATGCCTACACAGCATTTGGTTGTCTTTTACTATTTATAACTGCTTAGTTATGATGTATCCTGATACGTTATTGCATGGTTAACTTTAACTTACATGTAACTAAAAATGCGAAAAGCATACTGTCCGTCTTGTAGTTTTTTTGTATAATAACGGATACGTATTTTTTAATTTGTCCCGCAAACATAAATTGACCAAATTACAGTGAATGAAACTTACGCGTGACGTCACGATTGAGTATAAATTTTACCATATCGTTACGTCACAAGCCCCCTCTCCTAAACTTTAAAACAGTTAATCTTTGTCAATTCTAGTTTTTCTGAAAAAGGAAAAAATACGTGTCTAATACTTTTTAATTATCTAACTGAGGGACTAATGAGATTTTTTCTTTTTATACCCAGTCGTCATCCCTTTTTCGGTAATTCAAACAATGAATTGCCATTAATCTCATTCCAAAATAACTTTTTTCCCGTCAGTCGAAATGTCAAAAAATAACTTCTTAAAAAACATGTCTTTATGCCTTGTTTGTTCTTAGTTCGTTCGCCTTCACCTAATAATTTATGTATCGTGGTATTTGACCATCTTTGAACCTATGAATTTTTGAGCAGCTGTCGATCGATAAAAAGGCTTTCGTTATTATGGCCCACTAGCTAAAGTCTACGATTTTTATTTTCTTTGAATAGAGGATGATAAAGTCAAGATATCTTTTAAATAAAGCTTTGGAAATCATCGAATACATTTATAACAATTCGGATAATTTAGCCGTGAAAGACTTACATAAAAACAAGACACTCTTTTTTAACTTATAGACAAGACAAAGTGCCTTCTTTACCTTAGCAACTTATCTGCATACTTTACAACATTTCTATATTACTCATGCATCAATTATAGCCACAATAAGAGCTAAGAGCCAATGTATTCAATGCGGTCCAATGTTCTATTGTATCATTGTTGTCTTTAAAGGTAAGACTTATTCTGTGTGTCAGTTCAAACCTATCTGAATTGAGTATACCATCAAAATGTGTTTAATGGTTTAGTAGAAAAATAACTCAGGCATATTAGACAGATTTTATTATAAAAATTAATAGTCGATACTATAGCTTTTTTGCACGCAGTTCAATCACTGTTTTTCCAACTGTACTAGTATACAATTTTAAGAACTCATAACCCATAACCTTACCAAATTGACGATAAATGAAAAGATAGGAAAATAGGTCAGTTAAGTACAAATTAGGATTCCAAACTTACTTTTTGTTACCGTTACCGCGTTAGAGCCTGTTTTATGGTGAAATGAGGCCGATTTTATCGGAATTTTATCACGTTTCCTATTTTTGAGTAGTTTATTACGGTTCGTAATTAGGTTTGTTTACTTTCTTGTTTCAGATTCAATGCGACATTTTTGTTTCATTCCGTCTTTCAAGATATACCAGATTAATAAATGAAGCGATTATACAATTATCCATTTAAAAACAATATTATTTAAACTTTGAAATTTATTTTAATATTATTATTATCAAATTTCCCTTACTTTCATACTACTCATATTCCATTGCCAAAAAAAACAGAAATTAAAAATGAAAAATAATCTTTGAAGAAAGACGTGACAAACCGAAGTTTAAGCAGTGTTAACCAACTCTAAACTTATATTACCAACGAATTTGATATTTATAAGTGACTTTATACATTTAGCATTACAGTAATTTATACAACGGTTGTCAGTTTTTGCGGCGACTCGCCCGGACGGATCTAATGACCGACAAACAATGGGCCGCGAATATCCCGCCAGTTTTACTGTCAATTTGACAGCTAACCTACAATTAGGGATGCCAGTGTCCATGTTGAAATTACCTTTTCGTTTGAATTATTTAAAATTAGTTTCCATTAAGTATGACGATAAATAGCTTTGAGAGAAGTGTTTACCTAATTAGTGAGATAGTAACTGTTAAAAAAACAGTAAAACATACTTTAAATCGCCTTTATTCTAATTGAATTTGACTCAAACCAAAATTAATCGAAATCTCTCAGTCTTCTTGACAGCAATCTATTAGTAGTGTCGTGTATCTTAATTTGGCTATAAATCAAAATCTTGAAATATAAATTATACCAAAATGTCGAACGCAAGCTTTTAAACATAAAAATAATCAAAATAATTAACGCAGGTGGCTGAGCAAAAACTAATTTATCTTTAGAATACAGTAGCGATGATCGTGATTTGTTATTTATTTCTACAAGTTAATCTAGATACAAATTACAGTCGCTACTGTCTGACAAGTTACCGTGGCCAGTAATAATAGGTTTTTAAGATATATTAGACTTGGATATGTTAATCAAATGTACGGTTAAGCGTGGTGATCAATGACATCAATTTTTCGGAACAGACGATTTATATTGCAAAAAAAACTCGGTGAAGTACAAGATGGAGTCGCGATATTGAGGTTCCATATTATTATCAAAAGAAAAAAAGATTTGAAAAAGAAATCATCTGTCATCTGCATGAGCATAAAACATGACCATATAAGTCAAAATCAGAATATTATATTTCAAGGAAGCCGTTCTCCAGCCACTCTTCTCTTGATTGATTCTAGGTACACGGGTCCAAAGTATATAAGTAAGTAACTCTTTTAAAAATAATACATTATTGTTTTGTATGCAAAAATGGTGCAAAATGGACGAAAAAGAATCCAACATGGAAAAGTAAAAGAAAAAATCTATTAAATTTTACCAGGGTTAACACTGATATACTTACAAGGCATATTTGAGAAATAAATTACAAGAATTCCGTAAAACCAACAAAACAAAAGAAAAATATAACAACTGATCTTTAAAGCTGCATCTGAAACACAAAATTTATGAATCCAATGCATCTTTTTTACATAACATGCCATTCACAACTGATCCAAACCTTAATATGGTGTTAGACGATAACAGATACTCTGTATTAGGATTGAAACGGCCGCCATGTTGTAATCGATACTTAAACATAGCCCAACTCATCTTACCGGAGGCCCGAAACAGTAATACGTTATGTTAAGTATCAAAGTAGCTGTCACTGAATGATTATAATTACGCAACAGTCAATTTTGACTGCACGGATAGCCGTGTGGTTGAGGTCACCACGCCAAACCCACTGCGCGCGTCGTGTGATCCACGAATGCTTGTTCTGAGTCTGGGTGTCTTTGTGCATGTGTATCGTATGTTCGTGAAATTCTACGCGACACAAGGATTAAATTCTTTATTGCAGGAGTCGTTTATTGAAAAAAATATAGACGTTCTTCCTCTCCTTAACCTTGCTGTGTCTGACAAGGTCCATACTGTTCTCCATTATACGTATAGCATCATCTGTTAACATGTATGTATACTAGAAAGAAAAGTACAACACTAAAGTATTGTGTACTTCTTTTGTTTTCTTGTGAAAGTTCTTTATTTTTCCACCTCCCATAATTCTTTTCCCCGGTCTACTTCTCTTCTAGGTATTATTTAAGAAGTCCCTGACAACCATAATGACATATCAATTATATGGGGTAGGTCTGTGGAAGAAGCCGGGAAATCCATTCCTACCCCTTTGCAATTAATGAATCATATTCTTTTCCGGAACACAATTGGAGTTCTTTTAGATCAGGGGTTACCAACAAGTGGCTCGTGGATCGCGAAAACCTAAATATGTTCCGTGAGTGATTCCGTGAGGTTGAGAGCAAGGTATATAACGAATGAACACAAATTCCTCATAGAATGTTATTTACCAATAAATATGTATTCGCATTCAACAAGCCATCCAAACCTTACTAATCTGACTCGCAGTTGACCAGATTTATTATTATTCCTGCTTTCGGTCCCTGTAACAATATTAAAGTAGTCCCGGAACAAGGAAAGGTTGGTAACCCCTAACTCAGATAATAACAAAAATCGCTTTTACCACAGATTATATTCATAAATTCGATTGTATATAAATTACTTATTAAAGAAATAAAGATCGATTCTTTTTCCACCTTAACATTGAAACAGCTCTGTCTAGACCAGATAAAACTGTTATTATACATAATATGCATGACATTCAGTAATCTAGATTGCAGGCAGCACTAAAAACTAGACCGGAACAATATAATTTGCATTCGTGATGTACTTACTGTGAGAAAGTAGAGATTTCTATTTAGGTTGGACTAACTTACACAAACGGACTACATAATAATATATGACTGAATATTCCTCTGACGTCATATAGGTAAAGCTGAAAAATATTTTATAAACACTATGTAGAGTCAAATTCCAGGTGAAACAGCAGTGAGTCCATGAATGGATTCGTATGCACAAAATCGCAGATTCGAATCTTAACCTGGATTTCAGATTACAGATGACAGGCAAACTATTTTACTAGCTATTAAATGATGTAACGGTTTACTCACACGTATTTATCGGGGGTGCCCGACTAGTTTCGGACACAACCGGAGTCCTTAATCATGAGCAGACGCGGCGGGATCGCGAGTCGAACTCCCTTGATTAAGGACTCCAGTTGGGTCTGAAACTAGTCGGGCTACCCCGATAAATACGCGTGAGTAAACCGTTACATCATTTCATAATGAATCATTCTCACGACAGTTACTATCAAAATATTTTACTAGCTGAAGTAAATTGATGAAAACTGTCTCAACTGTATGAGCGTCGATGACTTTTCTTTCATCCTTCTTAAAAACGGAAATGTCATTTAAAATGACATAATGTGTAAATTAATTTTTCATTTACACATTCTTTGACATGAGTCTAAAATTGAAATTCTTTCATGCCTCAAGTGAAACACGGACAATTCACTTTAGTTTTTATTTATTTGCAGACTCTCAGTTTAATTACAGAGCGTCTTTTGAGCATTGGCATGGGTGGAAAGGTTTTCTTTGTGTATATTTGTAAAAGATACAAGTGTTAAACAACTAACTTAAGATTTGTAAATCAACACTCTCAAAACAAAACAAAACAAATCAGATGAAATATAAATAGGATTACTATAGTACCTAATATATAATTAGTAATTTATAAATCCGTAAATCTGTTTTCTTCAAATACAAATCGGATTAAACTTACAACCACGCACAGCAGTAAGTACTATACAGACATACAGTAAAACCTCCACTGAAAAGAAAAGCAATCTCTGAATAACCTAAATCCCCAGACATAACCAAAAACAAAAATAAAGCAACAAGTCGCTTCAGATGCTGGTGATCACGACTGCAGGACCGTTACACGCAGACGAAGCAAATCGCGCAAAAAGTCCGCGACGCGGCGACGGCGCGGCGGCGCGGGGACCGGTGCGCGCGGCGCGCCGCCGAGGTGTTAGCATACATACAGCCATATTGTATCAATGTAGTTGTTAACTTGTATAACATGATGTTTCAAAACAAAAATTAAAGTTTAGATTTATTTGTTTTATTTTAAAAACATGACTCCATCATTTAGGCCATCCTTGTGTAGTTCCCGCATTTAGGATATTAATCCTTGTTCAGCGGGAGGTGTCACAAACATTCAAGTCACTAAGTGACACCAAGAATCAGGCCAAGCATTCGTGGATCACACAAATGCTTGGTCTGTTTGGATCGGACCGTCATACGTCCCGGACAGTGGATTTGGCGTGGGGACCTCACAGATTCAGCTGTTTGGGCAGAGAATTTTGAGTAAAATACAATTTCGTTAGGAACGTGGCTCTTATAATTTTCAGGTCAATGTTAGGACCGATTTTTTGCAGAACTGGTCCCAGTTAGCCGTAGATAGGTAGGATAGGAAAAAGGGAAGGAAGATCTTTGCACTGCAACAGCAAAAAGACATTTAGAAAAGTAGTGGTTAACCGCCTATAATTCTGCGGTCCTACCGCGGTTGCTAAAAAGGTTCTTTACGATGTCAACATTGCTCACGGTGGAATTTGGAGACGTCGCACATGCACATAGAATAATTAAAAAAAAAGAACTTTGGCTTCAATATTTGTTTGCGACGGATTTTGGTGTGCTTAATTAGGCGACTCAGCTGCAACTGCGAACGTTCTATGGACAGTAATACAACTGTATACTTAAATACCATTGCTTGGCATTCGAAGTGAAAAAAAAAAAACAATCCGTCATGGGTTTTTTTTTTACTTTGACACCCGTCCACTGCTGAATAATTAAGTTTTGTCATTTCGACGATTGACCAGTCGGGCAGGCGAGCGACAAAGCCCAATGTCTGTTGTACCGTGTGGGTGATACGCGTAGGCGTGCTTAAACAGCTTTAAACCAAAGGACAACAACTGAAAAACTATAAAACTTTAATAGCAAAGAAGTCAGATTATTTTATAACTGAGGAAGCAAAGGATTCTGGCATTCAGCCAGGAAAGTCGTTGACTGTCGGTAGTGGCGCCTAGCGGCCGACGCAGGAAACTGACGCATTTTTGAACTTTTTTGTACTTGAGCGTTAAGAATCTGAGTATTTATAGAGTAAGGAGTTTGTTTAGCAGTATCTATAACTCGTAAAATGGACGTTTGTGTGTTTATCGTTCTATTAGTTTACAAATACATGTTTTAAAAAACATAATTGGCTAGTAAAACTCATAACTCATAACTCGTCGACTTCCTCAAGTAGGTATATATCGATATATTGATCCCAGCAAATTAGAGAAAAGTCACAAATTTTTAAACAGGGGTGTACCTATTTTCATTTTATTGTTTTTAAACCTAGTCTGCTCTTTAGATATGCGTTAAACCAGATAAAAGCAATTCAACGGAAGTATTCAGAGACCTCTTGACCTCTCTTTAGACATTAGCTAACCACTTGCATAATAAGATAATTATGTTATCTTATCTTGGCCATACATAACATATTAGATGTCATCATTAAAATAAATGGAGTAGGCTTACAAGATACATTATTTCTTTTGATAGAAAAGCTAGCATTTTTATTGAGAGTAAAATAAAAATCTATCTACTCATATACGATCGACTTTCATAATCCTTCGATGCAAGTAACAAAGTCGTCAGAGTATCGGACATTTGCCTAAACAAAAAAAGAAGTTGCGCCATTGTCGATGGACATAGCGCAGCGCTCACAAGTATGGCGTCTTTGGCGCCTGTTTGTTTATGTATCGCAAGCTATCTCCGCCATCATGCGATGTTTACGACAAATAGGCCGTTACCCTATGCCGGATTCCGCGTACTATATGTGCAAGCATTTATTTTTGTTTTATGGGTATTTTGACAACTATCGACATAGTTTGAAAGTCTTTCATTTAGCGGATAAATGAATATAAATGAATAATACCTGAATAGATACTTTGCCATAATTTGCAATGTCTTGTTATTGAATAAGGAAAAGGTTTGGATAAAGATTTTTTTTTTAAGTTTCCGAAAGCCCCTCAAAAGTCAGAGAATCTTCTCTTCTCTTCTAAATCTTGGGAAATTCTCTATGTTCTAAGTCTGCAGACCTACTATATACTTTTGCCGTATTTTAAGTACAGCTATTATTTACCATACTTAAAAAAATGCTAGCAAAGCATTTCCTAAACCAATAATTGGGTTTTCCTCCCACAAGATAACTGCATCACTACAATAGTCGCTATTATTAACAGGCGCCATTACAAGCAATTTCGGTGAAAGTATAAAATTAGCTACTGATGGCTAATACACGTGTATTTGAAAGTGTGCGATCTTTAACCTGTCACGTTTGGGTACCTGCACGTGTAGATGTGGCCGCGTTCTCTGCTCACCTAACTAAATAATTAGAGCGTAAAGATATGTTGTCGTTACGTTTGTACTTAGTTCCAAATAAGGAAGTTAGATGGCGCTGTCTTAAGAAACTTTTTAAATTTGTTTTTTTTTTAACACAATTGCTAAAATTGGCAATTATTCCATTGTATTATTATACATTATTTTATAAGGTATATAATATAGGTATATATTATATATTCTTATAATAATGAACACATAGCGATCATGACTAACACATTTAACTTACCACACTCTACCTTAATTAAATACCTTAATACAAATATACGTACATGGCCACATAGATACTTAAACAAATGTCTACTATCTATAGACAAATACACAATAACAGTAATAAATCTTTTTTTTTTCAATCAAACCTCACAAAGGATACCAACCTCCTTACACTCCGTCCAAACTATAAAACACCCAAATAAGTAACAATTGCCGAGCAATACAAAATAAAATCAAAGAAAACAATATCCTTCCGCTCGAAAAGTATCAATATCGAAACAGAAAGGTGCAGCAGTGAACTAAATTAATATACAAGCGTCCACGTTGCTCAAAATACTCACAAATCCCCGACAATGCAGACAAAATAAATAAAACAAATGATTTTTGACATTTGCCGTCACAACTTAACACTTACTTACACTTTATATTTTAAAACTATAGGGATAAGACTCATAATACTTTGAAATCGGTTTTACGATTGCAAAAGGTAAGTTTGTACTCGGTTTTGGAAGTTAGGAATGTATATTCTATTTAAATAACGGATGGATGACAAAATGAAAACTGTTGAGTTTTCACGTTTGCTTCACGTGCTCATAAACTAGTATTTCTAGATATTATGATTATTTTACTATGAAGGCTTCTTTATTGGGTTTGTAGGTACCCTGATAATTTCAGCCTCTAGCTTATCGGGAAGTGCCTCAAAATTGAGTTGCAAAAATCAACCGAAACGACAAACAAACAAGAAAAAAAAGTGTATAAAAACGTGGGAAAAATAGAGATATCGACAATTTCAAATACCTAAATACTTACTTGATGTTTTTTTAATAATATTTGCATTTTAGGATGTCGTCAAATTAATTATGCCATTTAAATGTCCATTATAATGTTGTTGTATTTTTTTATTTATAACGAAAACAACATTTTTCTGCTATTTACTGCTACTTATGGCATCCAAAACGCTAATTACGTAAGTTAAGCGTTTTGAACTGTAATTAAATAAAATTTAGACCTAAAATTGTATATCTATCATTTAAAATGAGATCATGTAGGCCGAATGTTAGTTTTCGGAGCTTTACACATAGAGTGACAGTCATCGCCCCATCACTATTCAATACTTTTTGCATTCCAAGTTACTCGTAATTTTTATAGTTACGGAGTCAGTAGCAAGTTAGCAACATTGATTTGTAGGGGTTGTCCTAACATATCACAGGCGTTGTAGAGTAAGGAAAAGCCTTGTTTTTTTCAAAGAAAAGTTCGCTATGTAAGTACTAAATAAACTGAGTGACTTTTTTGTTTTTTATTTATATTTTGACCATGCATTTACATTTAGTAGGTTATGTTTAATCATGAAAGAAGGTTGGAGCTTTCGGCCTATGGATCTGAAAATTTTGATTTTGATTATCAAACAAAACTCTACAAATAAATACGGAATTAACAAATATAAATCAGTGTTTTATAACCAAGGATAGTATGTGTTTCAAAGTTACTTAATTAATTTATATTTTATACCCTTGGACTTGAGACCAATTCTCAAGAACATCTATTAATAAGTCCGATGTTATCGGAATTAAACTGATCTAAAGATATCAGTATCTCTTCCTAGTTGCTAGGAGACTATAATCATGAATGTAGCCTTGACATTCATTCCATATTTAAATGCATTTGTTTTAATTTAATTTTGTACATAAAACATGTTTCAACAGCGCGATAGACTTCGAATAACTCTGGCGTACAACCTGCCAGCATCGGCAGAGTGGCGCTGAACAGGATCAGCCACTTGGTGTACCTGGATACTTAAGTAATGAGGACTTGACTGATGATCCAGATGTGGAGTAGGAGAGGAATGGATGTGGAGTGTATGCTTGTCCGCAGGGGTGTAATAAGGAGGTTAAACATATGCTATATAGAGCCTACTTCTAATCCTACTACACTTGTAGCCTGTAGGTCACCTATACACCGGGTCGTCAGCGCCTTGCGGATCCAGGATACGAGACTCCGACACTGTGGGGTGAACTTCGAGGGTTGAATTCGTTACCGTTTCACCCCGGAGAAAAAGGACAACAATGCTTTCAGGTTGCTGATGGGACTGCCTCGCCATGTCGCCAGTGTGGCGCCTCTGCAGAAATTTGCTATCGCACGAGTGGACGGGTTTCAAGCCATGAGTAAACGACCGTCATCGATATTGTTGCAGAGGGATAGTTCCAAAGGCTGTCTCATCTATAATTGCTTGTAAACTGAATAGCTGGCAGTGGATACAAATACATCCCAAAAATAATAATATTTACCATATCACCATAGTTCAAAGCCACAAATCTGCAATAAATATAGTCTTACAGGGGAAGTTTAAATCTGAATTATCTGCCTATTGTAAATAATATGGCCGCGAAAATTGGCTACATTTATTTTGTCAGAGACGCGGAATTATCCAATGCTAGTTTCGCGGCTTTGCACTATCCCCGTCGATTTGTTTTAAATTAAGTCTGTACTAATATTTATCCCTGTCCGATCTGCTGGTAAAAAGTATGTACGATTATTAAATACCAATTATGCTTGTACCTCAAACCAACAAGAAAAAGAAACTTAGTATTGTATTGTGTAAGAAGTATATGTTGTATAATTGGAAGAAGACTAGCCATAGTCTTCTTCCAATTATAGAGCAATAAGATCTTTAAACAAACAACTGTATACAAACTGACCCTTGTAACTAAAACATGCTGTTTAAAAGAAAGTGACTCATACTCATTACATAGAGATGCGCGCGAGCGTCGCAGATCAACCTTCAAATCGATCGACTGCCATGTTTATTGAGTCACTTATCGTCTTGAATTATTATTACAGTGCCGAGAGTCCGAGACGCTGCATTCAATAATAATAACATTATTAACAAATAGGTATTTGTGTAGCCAGACTGTATAATTAAACAGATTCAATATACGATTATAATGAGGTTTGTCTACTAGTTTTGAATTTAGATTCGAGAAAATTCAAGACCGATAAATATTTGCGATTTGTGCTGTCTCATATTTCAAATCTTTAATGATATTATTGTGGAAATGTATAGAATGGTTATACCCGAAAAGGATTCTTTTTTACTTTGTGTCTACGAAATTAGTAGTCAATTTATTGTATAAGGTGTGTATACTGTGTATACTGAGTGATCTGGTAAGCCATTTTCACTATGTCCAAAGTGCCTTTCATACTTATTTTCTCTGCATCTCAACCTTCCATAGTAGACAATTAAAGTCACTGACCACCAGATGTTGCCCAAAATTAACAAAAAAAACAACTGTGTCCTGTCAGTCAGTCACCAGCATTAGATTGTTAAATATATTATTAAAATCAACATATGATGGCCAGCAATCAGCAAAAAGAAAACAAGTTTGCGAAATTATAGCAAACAAAAAATTAACGAGCGAAGTCACGGAAAAAAACCTACATAACGAACTTATACAAGGAACCTATGACTTTATTCTACACGCAGACTTGTTTACAATCATTATAGTGAACAGATAGCCAACGAATACATGTGCGCTAAAATAAAATCAAAACACGCCATCTTGAAAAAAAAACTTTTTGCATTGGTGTTTTACTGACATCCTACAGGTGATAAATAGATTTCATAATCGATAAGAATTGTTGTGCAATGCAATGAAAATGTGGTTTTGTTTGTGAACTTTAGAAATGTGTTATTTATATTAATATAGTTTCTATTTTATTTTTTGTGTATTGGCCAGCGTCTGTCGCCTCAAGGAAGTAGTTTAGTTTTGATGGAGGGAAATGGATCGTTTGTTGATCGCGTAGGGGTCTAAGCAACCGGTCATTGCAACATTGGACTTCTAAATTCAAATCTTTGTACCGCGAGTGACATAGAACTGTATTGACGTCCAAAGTGTTACACGTTTTTTTTAAAAAAAAACGTAAGTATAAAATATTTATTTCAACATTTAAATGGAAAGTTATAAATCTTTTGCTTATCTCGACGCAATTTGTTAATTGAGTCATGAGCGAGAGAAAAGGGCATTCACACTTATAATTAAACTAACCTTTCGTAAGAATTATAATCGGCTCAATATGATTCTAAGTAAGTACGATGTTCATAATTTTATTTTATTTTTTCAGCACTAGAAAAACATGATAAGAAAAGTTTTTTAAAGTAAACCTTAATAATATATGACAGCCAAATATCTATTTTTAACGTTTTTTACGAATCGATTACGCTCTAAAATTAGCTAATTCTTAATCAAGAACATTAAAATAACATTTTATCATTAAAATACACACAATGTATAAAAAGTTCCTAGAATATCAATAGAATGTCTGTCCAGAACTATTTAAATTAAACCTCTTTTATCAGAAACTGCTATTGAACTTGACATTTACAAAGAAGTCGTTGTGCTATCGAGATAAAAATCTATTAAAATATTTATCAGATCGTTAACATAATCTGTAAAGATAAGGGAACAATGAAGTTTTGTTAATAAGAAGTGGACCTAGTAGATGTGTGAATACTTCATAAAAATTGCTACAATTTGTAGCAGTATGAAAATAATAGAAAATTAACTATTAACAGACTGCAATACAGTATTTATAGCTCAAAAGACGTCGTTGCAAAATATCATTTAGAAAAAAAAAACAAATACCTCTTGAAAAATACTTTGAGACGTTACTTACTTATGTTTTTGGAATAGGTCAGTTACGGACAGATATATCTTAATATATATAAATCTCGTGTCACAATGTTTGTCCTCAATGGACTCCTAAACCACTTAACCGATTATAATAAAATTCGCACTCCATGTGCAGTTCGATCCAACTTGAGAGATGGATAGTTTAAATCTCAAGTTATAGTCGCAATTTCTTCTAACCACGCGGACGAAGTCGCGGGCAACAGCTAGTAATATTATAAAAAGTTGTCACCTATTTAATTTCTAAGGATTTTATACATTATGGAGACCGATTGATTATCGTAAAGAAAACGTTTTCACTATTTCCGGATGTTTATTCCGTGGTGCTTATTCAACAACCTCGTTGAAAGTATTCAACTTTTGAATATGTTCGGCTATAAATAAACTCTAAGCAATAAAAAGTATAATTAAGTTTGTGTGAATTGCAAATTAACGACATAGTCATTTGAAAGTCTATTTTTAATGGTCTAAAATAGTCTAAATAGTTAAAAAGTATCTGAACATTCCGTTACGTCATAAGGTATTCGACCGGTTAATTTCGGACAAACAGTTATCTCGGCTGGTTCCTAATTTTTTTTAAGTTTAAGTAAAAAGCTTATTAAACCTTCTTTTTATATGACTTATAAACTTTAGGCTCTTATATAGACAAAATGCTAGAAAATAAGCTTGCGTGATGAATTGCAACGCTTTTCCACGCACCGGCAAAACTCGAGAGACGTTGCACGGCGGTTCAGGTTGGGTAGTAAGAGTCTGACACTACCCATTTAGTCTCCAAGGAGATGGTCGTTGATGACGATTCCACACTTTCATCATCATCATCCCATTATTTCGCCCGTCTCCGGACATAGACCTACTCTACAACCTTCTATAGACACACAGAGTCAGAGTGTCTCTCGCTAAAAGTGTAAAAGACTTTTCCCAACTTCTGATACTTGGCACTGGGCCTTTTTCCTCTGCCAGCCCTTTTCCAATCATTCAGAGTTCGCATAATGTATTTTTCTCCATTCATCTCAACTACTCGTCATCTTAGTTTCTATCTCTTTCTTGCTCATACCATTTATCCTATATCCATCTCTATTTACTCTCTATGTAAGAGGACTGTTACCTCCTTATTAGATAAAATGTGAGGAGGTTTACGTGCGCCTTCTTATGTTAGATAATGGTGAATCATCTCGCTTTCACAACTACCAACATTTTTACTTTATTATGCGGATGAGATGATGTCAAATTAGCAATAGGGTCTTTGACTAAATGTCCAAATTGAATAATACATCTGTATCCAATGTCCAATATCTGGAAATCTATCTGACGGGCTAAACAGTTTTTATTTGTCAAATACCCTGTTGTTTCATCTAGTTTTATTTTCAAAGTTTCTTTGATGTAAAATTAATTGTTATTATCGCATCACAGTGTTGATTCCAAGAATTCGAGGAATGCATTTTCCTCAATGGCTTGGAGTCAGTTTGCCAAAAAAATCCAAGACAGCTTTAAAAATATTTTCAAGAATGCGACTGACTTTTGACCAGCCTTATGAATGATGCGGCAATATTATGAAATTATAAATGTTATGAAATGCTTCCGGTTCTAAAGCACATAGAGGTGTTTAAACTGAATTTTTGTGACATGATCACAAGAGGGACCCGTGATCATATCGTTATAAATAGATCACCGCACGTGTCTCTACACGCGGCTTTGGACTCTCGCTGCACTTAAGACCGGTACTCAATGTACCTAAGTTTAATTTAACAAATAAATATTCTTAGTTCTTGACTATTGCAACGTAAGGAGTTCTCATGTAGGTAATACGTAATGACAGAAACTGACCGATGAAATCATGACGTGTAAATTATAATCAGTTTTTTTATTTTGGTTTTAACGGGTCAATGTGCTAATTTGAGAGTAGACCTTTAAGGTGCTGTTTTTGTATGCTATCGAACTTAAGTTATAGTTATACATATTGAATAATACAGTTATTTTACGATGTCGAAAGGTAGGTGCTATAGTTGTACGGTGGTTTTGACCGATAAGCCCAATTAGGTAATAAAAAAGCGGATACATACCTTCATACAATGAAAAGGTACCCTTTAATTGTATGAACGATTGCAATTCATTACCATACACCGGCACAAAATCGCGGATGACGCAGCACGGCGGTTCAGGTTTAGTCAGTAAGAGTCTGACACTACCTATTTCCTCCCCCGAGGGAGTCCATTAAAGATTCCACCGCCTTAACAAAAAATAGGGTACGTTTTCATGTTTCCATCAATATTGAACAATAGTTCTGCTTTCTCGCCTAGATCAAGATGGATGGCCTCTGATAAAACCCTATGACAACTTAGATTAAAATCCTCAATGAGATCTCTGACCTGCGCTTCCGTGTCCACCTTTAAAAAGGTAAGGGACCCCTCTTATACAGCTATCTCTTGAAAGAAAACATTTAATATTTACACCTAGTTTTAATAAGGTATATTTCAAATATGTAGATATATTTTTTAATTTCTTCCTGATCGAAGTAGGGTTAGTTTGATGGTTAATTTAATGACAGGTGTGCGAAATAAATCTTCCATATTTGATACCTTGAATAGATAAATCTAATCAAGTTTGGAACTAACCTAGGACACCAAATTGTATCTCGTAGGGCAAGGTATACTAAAACGAGAGAAATTTGATTTTTATTTAGGATAAAAGTATCGGCTGATATGAAATCTATTTGATAAAATGATACAAATATTGATCTTAGAAAATATTCTGATAATTTTATCCAAACCCGGCATTTCTTGCGCAAGATTTAATTTTATTAATTTGAACTCAAAACACGTCATAGCATTGACTTGATTTAACTGAACACGCGAACAAACACGTTACTGTGTAATTCGACCGGTTTATGACATAGAAGTTTTTTGTTGCTTCACATTAATATTGAATGGTGGAAGAATTTCTTTGGTGAAACTTCGTCCTGATGGCCAGACGATCTGAAACCACGATTCAAAGAAATTCTATATGGTTGTGGTAGCGTGACATGAATGATATGAACTAGTAAGTCTAGGTGTTAGAATAGGGATAAATATTGAAACCGCAGTGATTGACGATCATTAGAATTAATAGTAAAAAAAAACGACGAAACTTTATGTTGCGTCATGGCGCCATATATGCATGGTGCATCGGTGTCCTAGATAAAAAAAAATATACAGCAAAGGTATTGGCTACTGCCGCCAGTATCGCAAGATTCCAAGGCCCAAATTCTGCTGTTTACAATGGCTGATGAATGAATGGAAACTGAATAACATATTAACATGTGACACTATTCGTAATTTCCTAAGCATTTTGCTAACTCAATATTCGACAGTCGTTGTTTTGACCGTGAGTGTTCCGCCCCATCCAGAATCCAACTTCTATTCATCCATCCGGGCCCAGCTAACTAAACAGGACAGGTTTAATAGTGCACAAGCGCGTGCGCAAACTTCCTAAACCTACAGCAAACCTAACAGCAATCCTACCTGACCGGCGACGAATCAGGTAGTCCTACACTTTTACATGCCTGAAAAATAATAATTTTATCAAAAAAAAACCTGATTTGAGTTATATAAATTGAATATTTATTAAATTCTCGTATTAAAATCCTCGGAAACAGCATGACTCAGTATGAAATTTTATGAACTAATATTAAGTAATTTTGAGCTAAGTAATATCTATTTTTCACACCACATACTTCTACTTCTGTACACCAAAAAATCCCTACACGTAATTTAAATGGCGTAATATTTTTTGCCGCGTTACGGTCAGCTAGTATATGTATGTATGTGTGTTTATTCCAGACCATGTCATCCCTGAAGGAGCTGGCGGTGGCGCTGTTCGAGGCGGGCGCGGTGCGGCTCGGAGACATCGAGGCTAAACTCGGCCGCCGCACACCCATCTACTTCGACCTCAGGGTCGTTGTCTCTCACCCCAAAGTCATGGTAATTATACATTTTGTTTGTTTTGAAAAAGCTTTTTGGAAACCCTGCACTGTTTTACTCCGCCTCGGGGAAAAAGAATGTGCCGGAATCCTCCGTCGTATCCTCCGGTAAATGTTTGTTCTAAACGTTTCGTTGATAGCCTCAACTTCCAATGTTCCAATTATTGAAATTCAATATGTTAATTAATTAGCAAATTAATTAATACAACAAATAATGAAAAACTGTAACCATCATCGTAAATTAACCTACCAACTGAATAATACCATCCATTTATCTGCGGCTGACAAAAACTTTAGAAATCTCTGAGAACTAATTTATTTGGTCATAATTTACAGATTTCCGTCGCTCAACAGCTACAAAAGTTGTCTGAAGACATTCATCACGACTTGCTGTGTGGCGTCCCGTACGCGGCGTTACCGATAGCAGCTGTCATGTCTATCAACACCGACACACCAATGATCATGAAAAGAAAGGAAACCAAACTTTATGGGACTAAGAAAATGCTGGAAGGAAAATTCGAGAACAACCAAAGATGTCTTGTTGTCGAAGACGTAGTGACATCTGGTGGCAGCCTTATGGAAACCGTTTGTACTTTACGCGCCGAAGGTTTAAACGTGACAGACGCTGTCGTAGTTCTCGACCGCGAACAAGGTGGCGTTAGTGTACTCAAAAAGAACGGAATCACCGTAACATCTATATTCACTCTAACCGATTTGTTGAAAATGTTAAACGAAGCCGGAAAAATTAGCGACGAAACTGTACAAATTATTGTAGAACACATTAAGGAATGCCAATTCAGCAATTTGGATTTCATGAAGGATAACTTGGAGCTCATTGAGTGAACCAATAAATTCATATTTTTATTAGGATTTTTGTTGACACAGTAACTGAAAAGGCATTTCCATTACTGGATCATAATTTTAAATATCTTTAGGCCATTTACTATAGGTAGTTGACCTTATTTTAAGTTAATTATATGTGTATTCCATCTTTAGTATGTTTAAGGTTATCTCAGCTTATAATTCATTTGCTCGCATACCATGAGCGCTAACATAGTGTAATAAATACATATTAATGTGTGTACGTACATACCTACTTTATTTAAATAACAGTAAACTTAATACCAACTTTTTCCTTCCTTCTGTTTACATATTAAAATATACTATGCTGAAGCATGATGTCTTTATGTATTTATTTACCAATATGGTGCGTACAATCCACATATTTTTTTTTTTAATAAATGGTTACTGACAAAAATTTTGACAATGCAACAATGGTATTGAATTATGCGGCTAGAGATAGTAAATAGTTGGTAAGTAATCTACATGGCAGAAATACAGAGTGCTATTATGTGACTCTCAAATCATAATATGATTAGTACCTAGTTAAGTATAAAGTGCCAGTACCAGTGCCACATATACCTAGTTGCAGATTACCGTGATTAAAAAATAATATTGGTCGCAAATAGCATCAGAATACCTAACCTATACATAATGAACGAGCCAAGTTAAACTCCAATTAATTGAATTAATTCATGTTTTGATCCTTGTGAAACTGAGTGTCTATACATTCTGATTTTCTATCTTTCATAAAACTTGCATTAAGGTAAGTAGGTAGGTATTTACTTATTTAGGTATGTATCTGTAGTCTTGAATTAAGGATGAAATTATTATTTTTTCTGGCACATAGGTGACATAGGTAGCAGGTTGATATGTTGGGATTTTACAAACAACTCAGCGGTGTTTTAGTTATTCATGTGCACATTCTGTGTAGTTACAGATGTAATACCTATATATAATACCATTATCACGACTAATGGCTATCCCTGTACTATTTTCCTGTTTCAGTTTGTGTCTGGCTAGGTAGGTATAGTAGCTATGCACTAATGACAATGCATAAGCACCGTTAGAAGTCAGGAAATGGCCACGTCCGGTAAATGCAAATTGTTGTAACCTATTAATTATGAACGTAGACTACATTATTGTATTGTCTACCACGCTGTCTACTCTCTAGTAGGTAGCAACTTTTCATAATACTTTAATTAGGTTTTCAGATATTTCTTACTAATTAAATCAGGCTTTGTTCGCTACGGACAACTCTTTGCCTATTCTCAGTAACCTAACCAGAACTAATGAACAGTTCTTTCAGGTATCGGTGACAAATTCTAATGTAGGAATCTAAATTAGCCAGCGGGACCGTACGGGCTCCGGTGTACTAATGGGCAAAAGCAAGAACATTAAGATTTTAGTGAGTAAAGTTAGATATTTGCTCTTTGTTCAACTTAAAGCTTTATGTAATATCTAGTTGATACGGGGTGTAGGGTTAGAAGATACAGTCATAATCATTGGAATATTTCATAATTCAGAAATGAAAATTAACTTATTTACATCCATGTTTGCAACTGTATTTTAGGACAAATAAAACCATTGAATAAAATCATTGTATGCAGTTTATTACTCACTGGAATATAATAGTTAAAATTATTAAAAACCTTTGATCGATTTCGAAATGTTGTACGAGCTTTTTAGTAAAAAAAGCCAATGAATAACACATTATCTGAACAGTATCAAACGAAGTATTAAAATTAAACTTAGGCATTAAAAATAGTTCAGCCTTATCAAAAAAAAGATCTTTTCCTTTGTGTTATCAGTGTGTCGACAGCACTGCGTGGTGATCAGGCGAAGGGCCCACGTCGCTGGGGGAACCTGTTTACAGCCATAAACATCCGAGAGTCGCCCTTCGGTCAAGGAAAACACACGGGAATGTAGACGCGACGTCACCCAGTGTAGGCACGTCCTACGTAACTTAAACAAGTCGACGGTACAGTTACACGGAAATACTAATGCAAATCATAAGACGTCCCGTGCGACGCGCCGGGACTAGGGAGGGTGTTGGGACTGCGGGGAGAGAGGGGGGCGGGGTGTTTAGTTGTCCTCGATCTCCTGCTCCTGCTCCTCGTCGAACTCTGCGTCCTCGTCGGCGGTGGCCTCCTGGTACTGCTGGTACTCGGACACCAGGTCGTTCATGTTGCTCTCCGCCTCGGTGAACTCCATCTCGTCCATGCCCTCGCCGGTGTACCAATGCAAGAAAGCCTTGCGCCTGAACATAGCGGTGAACTGCTCCGAGATGCGCTTGAACAGCTCCTGGATGGCGGTGGAGTTGCCGATGAAGGTGGCGGCCATCTTGAGACCACGGGGCGGGATG
Source organism: Trichoplusia ni (assembly GCF_003590095.1). Lineage (NCBI taxonomy): Eukaryota > Metazoa > Arthropoda > Insecta > Lepidoptera > Noctuidae > Trichoplusia > Trichoplusia ni. The sequence goes on along the minus strand of NC_039482.1, from coordinate 10,068,948 downwards.
TCGCACACGGCGGTCTTCACGTTGTTCGGGATCCATTCCACGAAGTAGGATGAGTTCTTGTTCTGGATGTTAAGCATCTGCTCGTCGACCTCCTTCATGGACATGCGTCCACGGAAGATGGCGGCCACGGTGAGGTAGCGGCCGTGGCGCGGGTCGCACGCCGCCATCATGTTCTTGGCGTCGAACATCTGCTGCGTGAGCTCGGGCACGGTCAGCGCGCGGTACTGCTGGCTGCCGCGAGAGGTCAGCGGGGCGAAGCCGGGCATGAAGAAGTGGAGACGGGGGAACGGCACCATGTTGACGGCCAGCTTGCGGAGATCCGCATTCAGCTGACCGGGGAACCTCAGGCAGGTGGTCACGCCCGACATGGTGAGCGACACCAGGTGGTTGAGGTCGCCGTACGTGGGTGTGGATAGTTTGAGCGTGCGGAAGCAGATGTCATATAGGGCCTCGTTGTCGATACAGTAGGTCTCGTCTGTGTTTTCTACTAACTGGTGGACTGAAAGTGTGGCGTTGTAAGGTTCAACTACTGTGTCTGACACTTTGGGCGAAGGTACAACTGAGTATGTGTTCATAATTCTGTCGGGATATTCCTCTCTGATTTTGGAGATAAGAAGTGTGCCCATACCGGAACCAGTGCCGCCGCCGAGCGAGTGTGTGAGTTGGAATCCTTGGAGGCAATCACATGACTCTGCTTCCTTGCGAACGACGTCTAATACTGAATCGACTAGCTCAGCGCCCTCGGTGTAGTGACCCTTGGCCCAGTTGTTGCCGGCGCCGGACTGGCCGAACACGAAGTTGTCGGGCCTGAAGATCTGTCCGAAGGGTCCCGAGCGCACCGAGTCCATGGTGCCGGGCTCCAGGTCGACAAGGATGGCGCGGGGCACGTACTTGCCACCGGAGGCCTCATTGTAGTACACGTTGATGCGCTCCAGCTGCAAGTCCGAGTCGCCATGGTAGGCGCCGGTGGGGTCGATGCCGTGCTCGTCGGAGATGATCTCCCAGAACTGAAATAAGATTAAAAATACTTAGTGATGCGAACCTAATACCCGACATATTAGGCGGAACTGCGTGTAGGATGATCGCAGAGCCACGGTTGCCTAGGCGACCAGATTGCAACAAACGAAGGCTCGCTTAGTCATAAGGCGTCGCGCTGAGAAATTAACATATTTACGAGGCCGCCAGTATCGATCCAGCCCACTACCATAAAGAAACATCAACGATTGAAATCACGTCTTGTACCGATGAATAAGCGTAATTGCAATAAAAACATAACGGCCGCCTACTTTCGTGTATTCAAGTTTGCCTTAAAAGAGGAGAGCGCGGGACAAGTTTCTCAATTGGTCCGACAGCTTGTCGAATAATAAATCAGTCGGGTCGGGGTTGCTGTGCGCACACGTCATTGTGGCATTTTTAGGACGAAATGAGCGTAATGCTTAACATTAAACACAAATCATCCATTAACATAGCAGAGAGATTTTATCGTGAATCAATTGAGGCTTTCTAGGTAAATGAAACTCTGCGAGTAGAGAACGGCCGATTATATCTTTGTTGACTCATTCGTAGCGAGATTATAAGTATAAAGATTTTTTACCAGTATAGTCACGTAGCATGTTTAATCATGACTACGCTTTTTACAGGGTACTAAAGAGAACAATAGGCAGTATTTTCGTCTAAAAAGGATAACCTTAGTGCTAACTGGGATCGACACGCAACCATCAGAATACCATTTTATTTTTCTTTACCTTACAATTTCAAGAATCGTATCTAGGTTTTTGTTAAGATACAAATGCAACTATTATCATTAGCGTTATCATTCATATCTATATGTGTTGTTATAAATATTATGAAGATAGAGATATCACTTTGTTATCGTTGACGTCTAACATTGAAAAAAATACTTGGGTGTTAATATTAGCAAAATGTATCGTTGGATTGGTGGACACAGTGCGATAACCACACCTGTCTTCATCTTAACGGATATTTTCTAGCGCCCTGTTGGTAGGCACATATGCAGGGTACACATACACCTTCATTGAAGCGCATACTACAATTAGCAACGTCTACTTGTGAATTTATTGACACAACTTTTTTATCTAATGACATTATTTGTAAGTATAGTGAAGTACTATCAGTTATACAGATTCAAGAACTAAGAAGAACTGTAACTTGTTTCTCCAGTAACATTTTTCAAAATAATTACTAGCCATTTATCCTAACTTTATGGTTAATGCACAAATCCATGAAACCGAAACCGGGACATCGTTCACAAGTTAAATCCCAATAAATTAAATTTACTACCGATTTGGAAGATTTTATAGCCGGAAAGTGATCGATACGTAGATCACGCACAAAAAGCGGGTCAACGCGGAAGACGCCGCGGGATTGGCGCAGCTAGCTCGTAAAATCACAGACTGGCACGGAGACAGTCGCGTGTCGCCGGCAATTACCATCAGTGACATGCAAATAACTATGAAAGTTTGAAAACTGCGGCTTATTAGTTTGGGTAAGGCAAAATAATGAGCGGAGAATGTTTTCTATTTACAAAGAACTCATGTTTATAATAATAGTATTCACTCATGCTACAATGCTAGCTAATCAATTATCAACAATAGCTGTCCTCAAAATAACTTCGCCGAACTATGCATTATTGTTTTAATACTTTTACTGAAGAAATCCTCGCTGCATTTCTCAAAAGCACTTAACATTTCTCGAATGAGAGTTAAGCTTTCCGTTGCAAGATATCTATTCGAAGAGTCTGGCGCCGTGCCAGATTCTGGAAAAAATCTCTTCCTGAAGAACTCGTTTGATTCGAGTGAAATTAGTTGAAACGACACGTTTACACGTCATGTTTTTAACAGTCGGAATTAACTGACGTGATAAAGAATGAGCTTACATTTCGCATGACAATTAGGTTTGTGACTAATTTAGAATTATGCAAGCGATAGCTAAAGAATTTATATGAAAACGTAATACCTGCTAAATTGATAGTTTAATTAATTTAAAGAAAGTATGTTCATACTATTTTTAATTAAATTAGAAGTTGAGTGATTATTACTAAGAATCGCAAGAAAACACAAAAATACGAAGTCCGAAAAAAATATGATACACTCATGTACCTACGTGACTTATTTCGAATTGATAAAAATACACGTTTCAGGTACTTTTCCTCTTTATCAGCAAGTGTTATGTGTATTGATTATTTCTCTGTAGTTAAAAATTAAATGAATAGTGTTAATAAATGAGTAATCCTATTTCCCCTAGGTACTTAGATGTGTCAATTACTAATAATTCGACTTCACGATGGTTTATTTGTCGTTTTATCGTGTTAACTGCATTAGTAATTATTCAATAGTTGAATCTATTGAATAATTGGCTGTCGCGTGTTTTATTCAATTAATCCAATTAAAAGAATTGGATTACTGCTGTCTTAGAATAGTTAACGGAATTTAGATTACATATACTCGTTAATTGAGATAATCTTTGAATTGGGTTAATTTTCCGTAAATGGTCACAATAACTAAACTACGTATCTATGAAGTACTGAAAAGGTCACGGAGATATTGCAATAAAACAAGATAATTTTCTTTCGTATTTATAAGATAATTTTACTAGTGACAGATTGCCTATCAATCAACATATAATCTGAACTTCTGGTAGCGGAGAAAATCTTAAAATGTTTTACTTATTCAGATAAAGTCCTAGGTGCTAAAGAAATAAACACGCTTCTACAACAATTTTACCTTTTGTAGACTTTTCGTTTTAAGTTTCTAGTTTTAACATCAAAGAGAACATGAAACTACTCCTATAATGGGATGAACGTCAAAGATAGTATTCTCCGTCGTAAAATGATTTTCAGAAAGATCATGTGCTAAGCTGCTCTATTTCGGCCATCGCGGAAGAAGCCCGGTCAATGAACCAGTCTAAATAATACGGAAACTATCTCAGCCTATTTAAAATTCATTTACTTTTTGCAAGTTCGCGCATGAAAGGTAAACTTGCAATTATCTATGACGCACGAGATTATATTAATGCATTAATACCTTTTATGTTGCTATGTAGACTACACAGTAGGCTAAAATCTAGCTTTGAATGCCTACTTTTACTAGGTAAGCAGTTTTAACAAAACTATACCATTTGTAAATATGCTTAAATTTTAAGACGATGTTCAATGACGACAGAGACGAAAATGACAACTTGTTATAAAAATAATGCCTACCTACCAGTGCCTATTCTTATATTTTTTTTATATTATAAAAAAGGCCGCAGACCGGAGCAGCTGTCATGACATTTGTTAACGACGGTTAAGGCTCAAATTTCGAACGTTACAAAACCAGGGCATCCCATTGGTTGTCCCTTATCATAGGACGCGGTAGCCTTGAGCGGGGATTCAAAACATGCGTGCCCTTTTAACGGTTTTAATATGGCGGGAACTAAGCTGTAATAATAATTCATCACCATTGTATAACACACTCGGTGTTGTAAAAACTACCGTTATGAACGCTCAAACTCCAGATGAAAGTTATAATTGAATGAATTCCTTTGTTCGTAGGACTCACGTAACGAATAAGCCATTACTGTGTTGACTGGTCTATATTCACCGATAATGCAACTACAAAACATTTTAATCGTTAATCGACATAAGAACGAAGCTACTTAATCGGTGATCTGAATCATAAATACATCCGCCAACCGGTAACATACACGTGGAACAAGGCGACAGACGACTTCCGAAGTCCCTGTCTACGTATCGATCGATAGGTGTGTCGGGTGCGGCTTTCACTATAACCGGGTTTTACATAATATTTACATGAAAAATGATGACACGACAGTGCAGAGTGCGTTTATAACGGCAAGCACTGCATGATATTAGTAACGTAAGGTCGAGGGCAAGTCCATATTCAGCGACCACACCCACCCAGTAAGTACTAACTGGATGGCACAAAACACTAGACAAACGATAATTGACAACAATTAAAACTATGCTTGTGTGAATTAAAAAGGAAACAGTTGTCAATTGTTTCAATTTTGGAGTCGTGGCGTGAGGCCGGCGTCACAAAATGCCGGCCGCTATGCCCACGTTCGAATTCAGAAGATCAAAAACAAAAGAATCGCTTACCTTGGCTCCAATCTGGTTACCGCACTGTCCAGCCTGAATGTGCACGATTTCCCTCATTTTGTATTATGTGAACTTATTTTACTTAGTTTCTATAAAAATTGTATTTCTGCTCCGCACGCACCACGTACTCTCGTGGTCGCTTGAAGAATAATTTTGTTCCGTTTTGTCCGATCGACCTAAGCTACGAAGCGACTAGTGCTGTCGCTCGTCCGTGGGTGTTATATATCGATAGTCTTTGTCGCATTGCGACACACTTTAAAATGTATGAATGAGAAGTATAGCTTTGCAGGAATATTTTTCTGTTAGAACATTTTCAACCTACAGGACTCTATTGATTTTAAAGCGTTGTGAATTTAGGCATTGCATTTATTATGGTGCGCATCTGGTTTACTCATATAATAACGAACGAGAACGATACTCAATAATCATAAATAGATGCTTCTTTAATGAGAAGGTTCTTCAAAAACTAAATCTTTTATCAATAATCCCAAGCCATTAATGGAAGGATAGCAAATGAAGAAATGTCGAATGATTGATTAATTATTTATATATTTTTTTCAGATATTAGCAGTAAAAATCTGACGGCAATATTGTGTAAATCTTTGATAGAAATTAAAGTCTATATATATTTTTTTTTGATTGCACAGTATCGGATTTTTTTCCCTTACAGCTTGGTGACTCCTTCATTTGATAAATACATACTACAGCTCGTTATTATACTATAAGGAATATACAATATTATACCTGTCGTTCAGGCACTAGCATGAGATATCCTTTTCATAACATGTTCAATAAATAAATACAAAAACTCTTTTCAAATGTCCCACTTTGTAGGAATATTTTAGATAAATTTCGAGCACTTATGTAAGTATGAAAATAACAGTTAAATTACTTGACAGACCATCTTTGTACGATCATCATCACTCCCGTGCCCCTATCCCAATTATTTTATTTGGGGTCGGCGCAACATGTCTTCTTCTACCATACCTTTCTGTATGGCGTCATCTCACAATAAACACTCTTTCTTAAGTTATGATTATGTTATTTACTGATCGACGAAAAACAAAATTATTGTTTCAGTTCAAGTGCAAATACTTGGACATTTAAAAAAACAGAGCCAAAGTGCACATTCAAAGTATATTGATTAAAAATATTAACAACAATAAGATTAAGTAACAAGAACAACATACTTGTAGAAAAAGTGGAACACAAAGCATCGATAGCATGCGTCGATACGTTCACAGCCCTATTTTCTGAGCTGCTTTCCTATTGGTCGAATGATGCCATACTGCGGACATGGCTACCAACGTAACAAAAATAATTGGCGTCCTATTTTAGTGTCGATTGTCGTTTTTCTTTATTCTTTAATATTAATCAGATGCCAAAATGCATGAATAAATATATTATGAGTTGGTTCATTTGGTAGACATTATTGTTTACAGTTCTGAATTTAAATAAATACCATATTTTTAGTTCTGAGTCACAGATGTTTAGTTTTCTGATGTTGGTACGACATTGGTAATGCAGGCACGTCATGGCGCCGGCCGGCGAAAAAGCAAAACAAAAAACTCAATTAGATTAACATTATAATTAAAACATGTTCTTTCTAGTTTAAAAACAATTTGCTATGAATTTATTTTGATTCAGGAACTTGATGCTTAGGTCTATAAGAGTCAATCAAATATTATGTTGTATGTTCCTGTGTAGACAAAAAAATGCTAACAATTAGGTAGGTAGGTTACGGGAGGGTAATAGCAATTAGCTTGTCTTTCTTCATCCTATGGATAATGTCGTACGCAAATATTCTCCTAGTCCTGTGTGTAAATATGTCCTCATCAGTCATAATGTTGCAAATTTCCTTCCTGTTTTTATCCTCGCCATTTAGGTAGGTACCTAGATAATAGGTATATTGTCAAAAGATGTACCCGAGTCCTGAATACCCAGGTAATTATTATAAAACTACTAGCTGGTACCCGCGACTTTGTGCTTTATTTATGGTATTAAATTAAATCAATATTTTTTTTCTGTAAAATTGCTGTAAATACAGCTATGTTGTCATATTGCAGTGCTTAGGTAGGCAGGTATCTAATGATTAATTATCGTATTTTAGTTTTCAACGTACCTAATGAATTTTCAAAAATATAAATACTTTATAGACAATGTTTGGGATGCCGACTGCGGTGTTTGCATGAATCTATCATGGAATGTGACCTATTGGTGAACCGACAGACAGAGATGCACCATCGCTGCGTCGTCGTAGGTACATACATGCATAATCGTCGCGATTTCAATAGGTGAATCAGAGGCGAATAATAAAACATCTGCAGAACCAGTTTTATTTGATGGCAACTCATTTCTTTTTTATTATGAAGAACTAGTTCTCTATTTAATATTATCATATCGTAAGTTACTTAGTTTTATATTTGACAATTTATCAAAAGCCTAAATCACATATTCAATTATGAAATGTATATTCTTACGCACCAGGTAACACCTTCGAAAAAATAAAAAGAGAAATCATGAGTCATCGTTCGCAAAAAGTTGATTGTTGTTCGTTGCACGTCATTGATTTCGTCTGTCTGTCTACCATTTTAGAGTAATGTCTTCAAGGCTTTGGCGAATAGGATTTAATATAATATTTTTGTTTTATCAATATTTTTTAAAGGATGACTGGAGCCCCTAGCTGATTAAATATTTTAATTGGCTAGAGGCTGACTTGTAATTTTTTTCTTAATTTAAAATTTTAATTATTGTAGGCCTATTTCAATCCTTTTACGCATAAAGTTTGTATTTGTAGAAAAGCATTAGTAAATAGCGAATTACGATAGGTGTAGATACTTAAATATGTCCTATGTGTAGTCAGAGTCTGAACTATGCTATAAATATTTGATACACTTAATTTTACGACATAATTTAGCCTGGTATAAAAAAAAATCATAAAATTGGTGCAGTTAGCAATACTCTATTTTATTTTGTAAACAATGAAATATAACACCATTGCATTGCCAACAACTGTCAGCAAAAGTCAGCTGTTAACGTGATTTCGTCCATTTTGAAAAAAAAAACATATTTATGTCATTACTGCAATTTTATTAACAAAACATAGGTAATATTACATCATATTTTTTTCATGTGTTACATTTGTCATGTTTTTGAGTCCCGCCGCAGTTTTACGGGTGTGTACTATCGACTCGATACCCGGGTGCCGCAGTGACGTAACAGCCGGCGCGCCCGGTCGTTGACATGCACTTTTAAAAATAAAGAAGTTTTTTTAGGTGCTTTATGTTTTTAAGCACAACATGAAACTAAAGTGTTATGGAGTTCCGACTTCTGTACAATAATAAACGGCTAATATTAAGTCGGGTTTAGTTTCCTTATTTTATGAGTGACATTAAATAGTCTTATGAATACGACTACACTACTATTTGACGGCTTATGGCGTGTTCTTTATACCAACCAAGCGACAGAGACAAGAGTCTCAAACATCCAGACAGACCAAAATAAGCAATCATTGCGTTCATCTCAAAATCATAAAAAAATTAAACAATCTGCAATTTATTTTATCTGTGGCAATAGTTTTTTTGTTTCTTTCACGAAGCGAGCACCAGTGTCTGCACTGACATCCCACTGATTTTGTAATAAAGTTGCCTAATAATTTCTCTTGTAAATATTGTATAGACAGACCTTATATGTACTCAGAATAATAACATTTTTAACTTCCATAGCCGGTTTGGAAACTGCTATTTTGAATGAAATGTCTGACATCCTCGTCCTACTTCAAAAATGAGGTTTTATCCAAAACCCTAAAGATTTATCTACATTTACAAACAATTTTAAGGTGGCTAAAGCACTTTAAGGTTTTAATCTCCCAGTGCCATATATTATCCTTAAGCAGAATGGAAAATATTTAAGAAGATTAGGTATCCTTACCTATTTACTTGCCCTACAAGCTATGTCCGGCCAGGTCTAGTCGTTCTAGCAAATCTTAACATCACAACATCCGGTGCAGGACAGAAACCCAAGGATTTTAACTTTGAGCCATTCCTTATAAAGCTCAGGAAATATGTTTGTATATAATTACGTTTGCTGGTGTATATAAAATTTCAGTAAGTAGTTCCTAAGTAGCTCTTCATCGAATCGTACAATATTGGGTCATACCGAGCTTATTACATTTCTAAAAAAAATGAAAAACTGCTAACAACAAAATATAAAATGAATTCATCGACCTTTGTATTGACAATAGGTAAGCCTAAATTAGCATAAAGACTTTTGGTCTGTCAAATATTGAGGTTAGTATTGACACAGCGCAGTGCGTCAGATCGCAGACAACGACCATCTGTTGTGTTCACACTAACTTGGCTTGGACGAATTTCTCCACTCTGTGGCGCCGGCAGGATTCTGGCGATTGTAATACAGTGGACGATATACATTGACGGTTTTATTTCTTGGACTAAGACTCGATTTTCCGCTTTCTGTCTCAGCGCACCAGTTGTTCTACCAACTAAGCTATCTAGGTTACAACTTACAAACCTAGATCAAATTTGTGCACGTCTAGCGGGGCACATGTTTTTGTTAACTTCGTTTTTTAGACTATAGTCTGAATAAAACTGTTTTCATCAACTGATTTCTGTAAGAATTCTCAAACAATATAAGACGGACAGCTAGAAATTCTACTCGCAAATGCGGAGTTACACCGTGCCACATAAAATCCCACTTGCAATAAGTGTTCCGGGTTTGATTCGGACTATAGTCCGGTTAAGCCTTCAGAGTGAATGAGTGCATAGATCTTTTTAAAAAAGACAGTCACACATGACAAATATGATAAAATATGTGTGATCCACGAATCTCGTGCGTTTGTGAATAGCGTACAGGACATTGAGATCAAATACCCTATTAGAAGATCATATTCCCACCCGTCTTGCCAGCAATGAACACCATCCCATCCATTACCCTCACTCAATTTCGTTCGTTTCGTAAATCGGCAGTGATTCACAACTTTCTACAGCATCGATCAGTTCTCTCGGCATGTGTGCCTCTGTGGTAATACACCGAGTATGGAGAACAAGTTGTATTGTAATGCCTTGTAAATAAACATTACTATAACCAGTGCTGACTTAACTGTTAAAGCTTTCTAGTACTGGCTTGCTATTTTGGCTGATGGATTTGTCTTTTTCAATTTATTATTAACAACAAATCATACAGTTGACGTCAAATAAAAAACTACTGCGCCTAAGTTGATAAATAGAAGACAAAATCAGTTTATCCATAAGAAGTTCTGAGGTGCCAAACATAAAAAAATACAGACGTATAGAGATCTCCGACTTTTTAAGGTTGGTTGAAAGATTAGCTATTCTCAAAAAAAAATCTTACATGATTGTTAATTATTGAGCTTGCTCAAATATGGATAAGAGATTTATTAAGTGATAGATATATTTATATTAAGTATCCATTGTTGTCTTTCCTTTTAGTTAGTATATTAAATAACAAGTAAACTTCAGGATCCTAAAATTAGTGCTCTTGCTAAATGGTGTAATGTGTAAATGTGTCTCAAGATACATATCTTCACAATTTCAAGCACAGACATGTCTAGTCCAACAAATACTTAGATGCTATGTAACCGCTGAAAGAGAGAGTTCCCAACTAAAAATACTCATGACATAGTCAACTTGTACCACTACAAACTTACTAATGCATGCGACAGTGGCGCTAATCGTTGCCTTAAACTGACATTTCTGCGTGCATTTTCTTGTCTTGGCGATTAGTTCCAATTTTCGCCACCGGCATATATAAAATTGTTGTTGTGAACGTGATTTGATTGACAGTTGAGGTCAAAATTGCTCTTAAGTTAGCGTAAGATAGCTATTTTTAGAGTCGGAGTAATATGTGTTTGGATAAAACTTAAGGACAAAAACCTTATTAGTATAAAATAACTTAATTCCACAGAACTGATTATTTATTAACTTATTGATCGGCGCTTATTACATACACATCAAGAAGTTTTCTAACAGTTTTAGAAGCGGAACAATATATCAAGAGTTGTATCGTATAGTTTTAAAAACCACTTCTTCAGGAGTGGTTGCTGATCTAGCTTATCTTAAATCTAACGTTGATGTGTATAAAAGATAAACCAAATCAATATAATCAAAAGATTTTATTTTAAGTAGGCCATTTCCAGGCAGGCTTTTCAAAACGTTTCAATAGTTTTGAACGTTCTCTAGGTGCAAAACATAAGTAGTTTCTACTTACTATTCAGAAACTTGAAGTTTACTTTTTATTTGCATAAGAATAAATGCGGGAAAGTCTCGTATTGTCTGTTACGTGGAGTCATTATTTCTGTTTGGAAACAATACTAAAGCGAAAACGAATGTGATTGTTACAAAAACATTGAATGGGATCGACGCATGCGCAGCGTAGGAGGCAGAGTTGTTACTTTTACAAAAAATATAGTTTATTGTATTGTTACACTTAAAGGTTATATGTTTCGGTATTATATCAATATGCTGTCAAAGTTTCAGCTCAATCAGAAACCGCGAAGTACCCAGATCATATTCAACTTGCAAGATTTGATTACAAACGGGATAGGTAAAACTAAATAAAACCTTGTAAAATACGAATAGTTAATAATGTACGACAGAGACATTTAAGATTTGAATTAATATTGTTACCTACACTGTGAGTTTATAGTACAGGGTGGTAATTTTAGACCTTACAAAATCGAATAGACTTCGCAAAAACAAAACACGATAGAATCTCAAGGTGTACTCTATCGATAGGTATCTAGGTACCCATTGCCAACAGGAAATTTAATGTATAGTAGGCCGTAACGTCAACAAATCAGTCACCCACCGCGAGAACCTTGCAGCGACGCCCTCTTGACTCTGTTACTGCGCCTACGCATAAAACTACAACTAAAGTTTCACACAGTAAGTAACATAACCTCTTCTTAACCAAAATTGTAGTACACTGAAAAGAGATAGCACTATATGCCAGTATAAGTCTGTCTCTCTCTTTTAATACACGTAACGTGGTTTTGATGTACTACAGGCTGGCATTAAATATTCTGCAGTAATAAAATGACATGAAACAAGGTGAACGAGTGTAGGATTTTATTATTGTAATCGTGAATGAAAAGGTACTATTATCTACATTGATCTTGGCCATTTATGTCCTGTTGATTGCTGATTTGCCCGCAATGATGTCACTTGTGACACCTCTTAAGATTTAAACTTAATAAGCTTAAAGGCAATTTAAAAAATGTGTGTGGGTAGGACTTGCAAATTCAGGCCATTGAATTTTTTACTCAGTCAATTTAAATACTTAATTAAAAGGGCCTCTTGAAATCGAATTCTGAAACAGACATACTAAGATAAAATCTGATAAAAATCTCGCGATTATAAATAGTTAAAAGGAATCATAATTGATTAGTTCAGTTGTAGCCTCTGTGATCCTAACTGATACTTTAAACAATAACTTTTTTATGAATTACCATTGTCCGTAGACGGACGGAGATATCTAATATAATTAATGAACTTCAAATTCTGGACGGACATTTTGAATAGGCCGAACCAATATGGCGACGTAAAATACAAACTTTTTTTTAATCAACGGCAATTACTATACAGCCGAATTGGCAATTTAATTACCAAAAAAAACAAAATATGATAATTATAAATTGTGTGAAAGTTTGTTTTAAAAACGTATTTGTAAATAAAATTATTCACCGTACTTTAGTGAAAGTCGATTGTAAATACCGCTTGCATATTTTGCTTGATTTGTCACGATAAAATATTAATATTCGAATGAAATTAAGTACCTTTAAAAGGACATGGTATTCCATGTGTATGTTTTTTATGTTATTACATTCAAATTAATGGCTAGCTGTATTTTTAGTTAAGTATTTAGTAAATATTTGCCCTGAAACGGATTAAAGTTTTTTACGAGTAACAAATGTCGTTGCACTTTTTAGAAGCTGTAATTCAGCTCTCCTTAAGTCACCAAAATGTTGCAATCTAAGTATTTTCCTTCATTTTTAATCATAAACATACAAACCAAAAATCTCAACTTTAGAGCTTCGTAGAGCTAAGTACTTCTAAAGCATTGCCAATTTTATATAATTACCTATCTGTTATGTTTTTAAAAAGGGCGCTATTACCCGGATGCTTGAATAGGAGAAATCCTTCGAAGCCCGGACGAATGACAAAGCTACCCCAAGCTATCCTAAAAGAGAAAAAAAAACACAACGATTTTGACATTGACATTTTGACTCACGTTACTATAATCGTAATTTATTATTGTAGTGTTCACAGTAATTTCATGTTCAATGCCTATCGGGTAAGTCCAAGAATCATGAGCTAATTGCAACAGTATGCCTGTATAATACAAGTTATCACTCATTGCTCATACTATGTTATTGTAAGCGGTTCATAACGAAAACATTGCGCCATCTTTATTTTTGGAATAGTGCATACGATGTAGGTCAGATGTATATAAAGCTGGTATTTATTGTCTGTCTGTGCAGCTGTGTATGGTAATGGTAGGTAGAGACATTTTTGATGTTTTGAGTTCAATTAATTAAACTTTCCGTAATGTCTCTATCACTTAATAAAGCGTTTCTGACCACTAAAAGGTCATTTTTCATTCAATAGGTAAATAATAATTAATAAATTTGTTAACACAATTTCATTAAGAAAGTCAAACGACGGTACTGACTAATTAATGATGGCATAAAATTATTAATTTAATTTGAGTGTCACAAATTAGCAGTTTTCATTGAATTAACGTTATAAATTGTAGCTACAACTTTAACTGTAATTCACTCAACTCAATACATTATTCATTTTTTATATTTGTAATTACGTGACACTGCCTTCATAAGACAGAGCAGGACAAATGCAAGACAATAAATCACTTTGCAAAAAGTGACTTTTGAAACGTTAGCAACCACAGACAAATCACATTTGTTTCAATGCAACATCATGTAGTCAACATTCTGAATGTCACACAAACCTAAATGACATAATACCCGTGATGTTTGTCTATGACATCATTCCTTATCACCTGACCAATTTAGATTGATACCCCACGGCCCCACTAATTTGTTTATTAGTACAAATAGTGGTCATAACAGCGACTGACAGGGGTCCATTTAAAATGGCCGCTGCGGACATGCATTTCTAAATTTAGAGCTATGCGATGATGTCAGGTGTTCAGCCTATTGTAAATTTGTTGTCAAGTTGTTAAACAAATTGAGGTCTTTTTCAGTTTTCAGATAATTAAACGTAATTTCGAATGTTGCTTTAGGCTTGTAGATAAAACTGTGTCATATGGATAGATATGATAATTTCACGTGAATAACATTCATCGATGGATTTGATAATATTGTTTTTATTTAGATTGTCCATAGATAGTCATCTTCAACTCTTTCAATCCTAGGAATCACTCTATTCTACGATGACGTAAGTGTTGTCAACCGTGATGAGTAATCTTGGTAGGTACTAGGTACTAAGAAAACAAGTTCGTAAATAAAAATCTTTATTATATACATTAAATCATATTGTTGAAAACAATTTTAAATCGTAATAAAACTTCTGTTATTGAAGCACTCAAATCTTTGATGTATGCCCATGTTTAAAGACATCCTAACTTTATCATAAATACATAAAGAGTGTCTATCAGCCTTTCAAATGTTCAGATCTTGGTTTCAACGAGGCCAGGCATGGAGTCACAAGGAATGTATACACTTACATAGTGTAGGCCCTCGAGTTATCGTCATATCCGGGGTTTTAGTCGTGCATTCTGTTAAAAGTTAGAAAGCATGTCTATTCAATACTCATCGTAGGAATTAATGTTACTTAAACAAAAAGTAACCAGTAAATACAATGGCAATGTAGTGTCGGGGCCGGGGCCGCGGCCCCGCGCCCCCCTCCCACGCCTGCGCGCGCTCTAGTGGTGCTCGTCGATCTCCTGCTCCTGCTCCTCGTCGAACTCGGCGTCCTCGTCGGCGGTGGCCTCCTGGTACTGCTGGTACTCGGACACCAGGTCGTTCATGTTGCTCTCCGCCTCGGTGAACTCCATCTCGTCCATGCCCTCGCCGGTGTACCAATGCAAGAAAGCCTTGCGCCTGAACATAGCGGTGAACTGCTCCGAGATGCGCTTGAACAGCTCCTGGATGGCGGTGGAGTTGCCGATGAAGGTGGCGGCCATCTTGAGACCACGGGGTGGGATGTCGCACACGGCGGTCTTCACGTTGTTCGGGATCCATTCCACGAAGTAGGATGAGTTCTTGTTCTGGATGTTAAGCATCTGCTCGTCGACCTCCTTCATGGACATGCGTCCACGGAAGATGGCGGCCACGGTGAGGTAGCGGCCGTGGCGCGGGTCGCACGCCGCCATCATGTTCTTGGCGTCGAACATCTGCTGCGTGAGCTCGGGCACGGTCAAGGCACGGTATTGTCTGCTTCCGCGGGATGTGAGGGGAGCGAAACCAGGCATGAAGAAGTGGAGACGGGGGAAGGGAACCATGTTTACGGCCAATTTACGGAGATCCGCATTCAGCTGGCCGGGGAACCTGAGGCAGGTGGTGACACCAGACATGGTGAGGGATACTAAGTGGTTGAGATCACCGTATGTGGGGGTGGATAGTTTGAGTGTACGGAAGCAGATGTCATAAAGGGCCTCGTTGTCGATGCAGTAGGTTTCGTCTGTGTTTTCTACGAGCTGGTGGACTGAGAGAGTCGCATTGTAGGGTTCGACGACGGTGTCTGATACTTTGGGTGAGGGGACGACTGAGTATGTGTTCATGATTCTGTCGGGGTATTCTTCACGGATCTTTGAGATTAGAAGTGTACCCATACCGGAACCGGTACCACCGCCGAGTGAGTGTGTGAGCTGGAATCCCTGCAGACAGTCGCAGGATTCGGATTCTTTGCGTACGACGTCAAGAACAGAGTCGACTAGCTCAGCGCCCTCCGTGTAGTGACCCTTGGCCCAGTTGTTGCCGGCGCCGGACTGGCCGAACACGAAGTTGTCGGGCCTGAAGATCTGTCCGAAGGGTCCCGAGCGCACCGAGTCCATGGTGCCGGGCTCCAGGTCGACGAGGATGGCGCGGGGCACGTACTTGCCACCGGAGGCCTCATTGTAGTACACGTTGATGCGCTCCAGCTGCAAGTCCGAGTCGCCATGGTAGGCGCCGGTGGGGTCGATGCCGTGCTCGTCAGAGATGATCTCCCAGAACTGGAACAAAATTGTAACCGTTAGCGGAACGAAAGCAGTTGTGTGGTGAACGCAGTATAGAATGCAGTCAATTAAGATGCCTACACGAAAGCTCTTGGCGCACTATTTGTAAGTGCGCCGGCGCTACTTTCCAACCGGTTTCGCGTCGTGTAAAATATCACGGGAGTGCCTGGTCCCCGGCGCGGGCTGGTCGAGTTTCAATGGGCACTTTCGTGATTCTATTCAAATGTAGTTTTCTAAAGGTTATAAAGCTCAATGAACCGTCGTAAAAGGTAGGCAGGCAGGATACATAATACATCATTAATGAACGCGCGGCGCTGGGAAGGGTTACGCAAGACAATGGCATGACTTATGACAGTGGCGGCCGGCGCGGTGCCTCGCCTCGCCGACACCCACGTCCTCCCGTATTTGGTTTATCTCGCCTTATAAGTGGTGAATGTCTCGAACCACTTTGCTTCGGCTTATTAGCATTCGATTTTTCGATGCCCCTAAAAATCTGCGACAAGATCTCGGCCCGGCGACCATATGGCGGATAATTTCGCAATAAAATAATTATTGTCAGCTTATTTCTGAGAATCAATGTACCCGAACGTAATATGGCTGAAGATACTTATGTGCAATTAGCTGACGTAACCGGCACGCCTATCAATTAGGTGTTCAATAAACTTTTTGCAGTTCTCAGAACTTGTTATTGTCTCACTTACGGAGGAATAAAGATTGAAAGAGGCTTACAGTATCGTAAATCAATTTTTCAACGCTTACGTAAGTGGTGAAAATGTAGCTAGTAACACAAGGCTGTGCGCGCAGGCGCTGTGTTTAACATTCATCGGTGCGCACACGCCGATCCTAGTGATGTCATCGTGTGGGTACAACTCGACATGTACATATATGGTAATATGACTAAGATGGCCGTCTTTTTGGTTCAGGGTTTAACAGCTTCAACTCTTGTTTATTTAGCGTGTATAATAAACTGGCACTCACGAGTGAGGCGACATTTATTTTTGGAATGAATCGAATTATTTTCGTCTGAGTTCTTTAACATCACAAATAAGGAGGATATTAGTTTAGACTATGCATGATAATTAAGGAAATGATACGAGGCCATTTATGGATATTTCTAGTTAAAACAAATTGATAAATCCTTTTTATATTATAATAAAAAAATACTAAAATATTCACATAGCGTTGAGATTTTTACCCAAATTAACACTGGCAGACGACTATCATCCTTACCTCGCAAAGAATCAATCAACTGTCATCTCACATAGACAAAAAAGCCATAACACAAGTCGCAAAAAACATAAACTCGATTGTGAGACACGTCAATTCATCAAGCCTTTCATGGATGACATTGTAATGATTTTTAATAAGAGTGAAAAGTGAAAGGCATTCCGTTGGAAAGGCTTGCTTTCATGGTAACTAGATAGAGCAGACGAGTTGAAAGTATCGTGTGAACAGCTAAAGGGAAACTATGGCCTCTGTAATAGTTTCATGGTCATAATACTGTTACCATTGTATACGATTTCACCCAACGCAGTTGTACGAGCTAATATATTATGACTTTCAAACTTGGAATTGTAGAAAGGGATTGTAATTTTTTTAGAACATTCGAAATATGAACTGGAGATTAAAGCATTGAGATTTTTGACAGGTAATTTGTGATCGACATTAAGTCATTTGTTTCTTTTTTTAAATTTAGATTTAGGTTTTTAAAATTGGAATGTTACAGTTTTAATGAAGTGTGACAAATTCTGGGCTTTGGTTAGTTGTTTTCGGAGCTTCAGTTCAGCATGATTATTGCTCGCTTCCTGCAGTTAATCCGTGAGTTATACTGGCATATTTATATGTTAACGGTACTGCGCGCATGCACCAACTCTATGGCGGCTCGCTGCTATGCCAGCTATTTTTAAATGGACATCGACCGGCATGTGTCGGGCCGTTGAACTCTATAATCTACTCTATTGCCAAACGGTGATAAGATAAGCCACACTTATGAACTCTTTGCGTTTCAATTAAGATGAGAAACTCCAGAACATCTCAGATATTTGTTTGCCTCATAATATTGAGTTGGATTTTGATTGCATTTTATCGGCACAGCTGTATATAGCTCGATATCAGATTAATGTGAAATTGATCGTGAAATACCAGTCTTCGATGGAGATTTTATTTTAAAGGCGAAACATTACTTTAACCAACCTCGTTCTAGTCGATACAATTATTCAGAGTTCATTTGTTTCGTTTGTAACGAGGTTTTTGTCCGGAATATTATTGGGCATATCGAAAAATATTAAAATGACTCAGAACACAACGAGCTCAATAAAAAGTTGCCGACTGAAGAAGTTTTTATAACAATTTTCTCGGTCAGTGATCTGAAGATTTTTAACACACTGTTTAGAACAATGTCTGTAGTTAGTAAAGTATACATTTACTAGGAATGAGTAACACGGTACTTATTTGTCGAGCGAACATATTTTTTGCTGTAGGTGGCTATAAAGGTGCCAAGGTTTCGATAAAGTGATGTCATATGTTATTTAAAATACTCCGACGGATAACCTAGTTTTATATTAACAATAATATTTCCTTAAAACATTACACACCTGGTGTTATTACCTACTTTAGTATTTATTTTCTAAACGCCCGTATTGTATGTTCAAGTATCAAGATTGACACAGCTGCCCAGTGTGGATCTGACTCGCATTCAAATACCAAGACTGAATGATTCATATACTGAGTAATAAGTGACTTACAGACGTTAATAGTTATAAGAGCTGGATGAATCAATTAGGTACAAGCCGAGTTGATGAGAAACTCTTTGGTCAGCTCGTTTGTTTTTCAAAGTTTAACAGACTGAAACAAAAGTGCTACCAACATAAATAACTTGTTCCATATTCGATTTGTGGCTCCTGCTGATGTTCACTTTATTTTAAGGCGTTACAAGATTTATGGCTCTCGTTTTGGTTTGTAGTCTTGTTGCGCATGCTCATATTTTAAATCTGGAACCACTCAGATGGGGTTGACGATTGCCTGATTGTTGAAAATACACATTTACGCCATTTTATATCAAGTCTTTATGAAACACGTCAATTATTCCTAAATTAAAGTTTTAATTGGTTGCTCTCTCTCTTGCCGCAATTATCTAAGATCTCAGAATCAAAGTAGAAATAACTTATTGGAGCGTATACAAAACATTTACAGTAAAATCCAATCTGGTATCGTATAATATTACATTGTCTCGATTGTATTAAAAACTCAAGATTGATGACTTATAATTGACCTCAATTCGTCACAATTGGCCGATCTGATGAAGCGTATAAATGACACAGCTAAAATAATAATCGGAATTGGAATAGATTGGGAAAAGAGATGTGTGGAATAAGGATAGAGTGGGCTGTGGAGCCGGGGAAGGCGGTGGACTATAGCATGTTATTCATGCACCAACGGTGACCAACAGTAGTTTCACTCACAATTGATAAGAAAGTATTTAATTACAGCTTATTTGCAAGCTAATTAACTGGATATCCGGGTCAATCAAGGTAATTATCCTATCAGGTTATCGAACATTAAAGTTTGGAGAAGAAAGTGCGCGAAAATGAGCTGCCATCTTGTTTTTTTGGCAAGCGTTCAACTGTTTACAATGCGACGTTTCATAACTCATTTTTTATGTATTTTGTAAAACATGGCATGTTTTAATAGTTCCAATTAAGTATGTAAATTGAAATTGAATATTTATTCGTAACTTGTAACGAGAAAGGCTTAATTGCGTAATCGTATGCGACCACAGAAAATTGAGAAAGGTGGCTTTACATAATCTCGTTTGACAGTTGTCTTCTGTAATCAAAATTACCTTTTTACTGTCGTTTTCTATAGCAAGATAAATTTATGACATCAAAACAAGATAATTATTAAAACCAGATTAAACTTTAAACCGGTTTTCACACCAAAGCCTTGGATTTATCATAATACTCGTATATGGCTAGGCCAAAGGGGTATCCATACATAGTGATTACGACGTCTCTAACTTATTAGCCTATTATAAATCTATTTTATTGTAATCCGATCAGTTACTATGCAAGCTAGATAAGGAAAGAATGCCTGTATCAAAATTACTCGGGGTATTATGATTTAACGCTATTTATAATGATTATGTTTTACATATCGTTAATTACAGAAGTAGGTATATATATACTTAACTTTGTGACCTCATGATATGGTACATTGTTACATGATTTTTTTTACTTAAAAATGCAGTTCTAAAATTAAGTTTATGCGTGAACGAGGTTGTTTTGTTTTAAAGCCCTTTGCTCGTGCGCCCGTGCGTGAAAAACTCGCCCTCCTTGTCTATTCCCGAATTGTGAACGGAACTATGCGAGATACAACACTAATATCTATTCGACCTCCTTTATTTCTAAACTATGAATTAACATCATTTGTTAGAATGAGGCTTAACAGTTAACCAACATTAATCTAAGTACAAATCCAATTGGATTTCTAGCGAATTCCATGGTAGAGTTGAACCGTTAGTGACCGTTACATAGGCGCGAACCTGAATGTTAATACATCGAGTATTCCGTACGTACCTTAGCTCCAATCTGGTTTCCGCACTGGCCGGCCTGGAGGTGCACGATTTCCCTCATATTTGATTATTTAAATATTTGTAATAAATAACTAGAACACTATACGCGACTCTCGCACTACACAACTCGCAGATTTGATCAGCGGTTCGAGCCGGTGGGGATTTTTGAGGCCCGCTTCGCCTCCGCGCTGCGGTCGGACGGCGCGCTGTGATTGGTCGACGCCGATAGAGCGCTGCCAACTTCACGGTACATGAATGCTTATCAATTCGTAAATGGAATCATCCCACATTTCTATACATGGATATTGTCGCGATTGTGTGACGGGTCATTTAGGATCGTCTGTTTTTTAAAGCGATTTATTTTTTATTATTTTTGTATTTTTTGGTTCCGTTCGACATGAATTCGTGTCGGGGTGTGATCATGCGTGTATTTCTAAATGTGTAGGTTTCTGCGAACGATAATTTCGTTTGGATGGCGTGTGGGCACTCGCCACCCCTGTTTACAGCCCTCGAACACGACACATTACGAATTCCATAAAACCAGCTTGTCATGTTATAAAACGTGATCCAGTTTTATAATAAACAATAATAATTCTGGAATAATGTGTCTTCTTCGTGTTTATTACGTTTTTTAGTAGATTAGCATGTTTAATAAAAATGTAGCGTCAATTATTTACATATTTTTGTTATCTACCTTTATTTTGTCTGTCTGACCTCTACGTAGCAATTAGTCTGCAATCAATTCTCGCTAAACGTTAACTTAACATTGACATCATAAAAATAATAACTTAAAAAGATACAGGTCTTTTTGATTGAACCTCCTTTTCCAACAATAATTAAAAGTAGGTAAAACATTCGTGTTTTTAAATCAATCTGACAGTTATGGAATCATAAATCTGTCTATGGCAACCATAAAAAGCGAATTTTGACGTATTGATTTTTTACTGTAACTGTTTTCTTAACTAGATAAACAGTTAGGTTGTTTTTTGCATGATTATGAACCACTTTCTGTATTAAAGACTTTGAATTGATTTAATTTGATGCTTTGCAAAACGATATTTTCTAAAGATAATAATTTTATCGATCGACATGAGTATGTTATAAAATCATCTTGGCTACTTCAACGACTGATTTATTACACTATTCCAAGAGTGGTTCTATTTTTTTTAAACCTCTACCTTACTAGATACGGAATTTAGTACACAAACATTCAAGTCACATGCGTAAAAGCACCCAGACTCAAGACAAGCATTCCTTTATCATATGCGGGGATCGAACCCGCGACACTTACTTGTATCACTGTGATGTACTTGGCTAACTGTATCGTCAAAATTTCCGGCTGTCTCTACAATCCGGTATAAAAAGACAGAGACAACATACTACTTAAATGTGATATTAAACTGAGCGTCACTTCTTAGTACATATGATGACGAGTATGCTTACTGATTTATTAAAATACTTCTTCCAATCATATACCTAAACACAGGACCCCACAAATAAGTTTACACAGTTTGTAATACGTTGGTGAGACAATTATATTCGTGGCAAGAGTTTACTAGGTCAATATGGCGACTGTGCTGTCACCAAGCAGGGTGTGGGCTGAAGATGAATGAAAACAAAAGACCTATAATAAGTCATTTGACGCTTGAGTAGGCTCACCAGAGGCCTGATATAGTTCATTGAGGAAGAGGACTACATAAGGTACCTATTTGAGAGTCAGGATGGAAATGTTAGAGTTAATAAAGATGATGGCTTAATAAAAAAGAGCTAGAAAGAAAATTTAAAGAAATAATATTTATTCAGCACAGACACAGAGACAACACATGCATGACAATAATAACCAAACGAAAAAGAACAACTCAATTTTAAACAAAAAAATTGAAGTCAAATCTAAAGACATTTATTCAAATTAGGCTACTAAGTAGCACTTTTTGAAGCAAACAGTTTCGCTTACCCTTCACCGAAGAAAGAAAAAAAGACGAAATAAATGATAACTAGGTATGCTGTCAAAGATATTCCCGTGCTGAAAGCCAGCTCAGCATATATTATGCTGGTAAATGATGACTGAATTAACTTAAACGAATAGACAAGTCGTTGCTAAAGAGCATAATTATTTAAGTCTAGCTTCCGTAGCTGATTTATTAAATAAAAAAGCTCTTCAAATAGATATAGACAGTACAGTTTCGGGGCTGTGCCAGGTAAATCAACGTTTGGGGTATTTCTTTCTTTGAGTTTTATTTTATTAGCCGGCAGCAGATACGTCATGCTCCCTTAGTCGTCACTGCCTGCGGTGGCGTCTTGGGTCGGGTCACCTCCTTCCCTCAAATATGGCGAGGGAGGTGATGGCTGACCCTTGCGTCATACTCGTGAACGGGTGCTGCTTGCGGTGGCTGGTCGGTCTGCTGACCTTGGCCGAGTAGTTGACAGTTTAAGTTCATAGTGGCTTAGGTACCATGACCTCAAATTTTTGTTTATTTGGCACGGCACCTACACACTTATTTTGATATATTTTTTAATAATTATATTGTAAATGGAAAGACAGCGTGCTGCTGGGGAGTTTGTTGCGCCGTTTCTTCTCTCACAGCAAAAGCACTTAGGAAGCGGTGACGGGTGGGCAAAACTGGGTGCTGTCAATGTAATTTGACCTTCAAAAAGTGCTACTTAGTAGCCTAATTTGAATAAATGACTTTTGATTTTGATTTTGACAAAAACGGACAGTTTGTTTGCTATTTCCTATCCACAATAAGAGCAATTAAAAGAGTTTAACTAATTGTGGTGAGAGTTACTACGTAAATTGAACTCATAAAACTAGTGTCCTATGTGAATTGTAATTAGGATAATCGAATACGAATCAATTCATGTAATTGATTACGCTGCCAATTATCCAATTGGTTAACTGGTTACACGATCATTATGGTCAGTGTAATTATAGATTTAAATCTTTTCAAGCTAGAATGACATTCAGTATTGAAGTGAATCTGTTTTAAAAGCCTTTCAGAAGAGGGGTGTTATAAGTCTGACGTCTCTATTTCAATTTAGTCCGTTTTCTAAAGGTGAATTACGTGCGATTGTTCTTAGACACGTTTGATGAAAATCGATCAAGCTGTTTAAAGGTTGTGGGGGTAAAAAATTATACCCAGGTTCTTTTTAATTTTAATGTTATCTTTTCGCAAGTGGGAAAGGAAGAGCACTTTTAGCTCATGATTAAGGCCTCCCGAAAGGTCCGGAATGAGTCGCTCGATCCCGATTAATACGCGTGAGTAAAGCGTTCATAAACAATAAGTAGGCAGTCATATTCTGGTGACCTAATTTTATTTTCCTGCTAGAGTTTCGGGTATTGGGAATATTTATATAGATAGTTTTTACCTTAATTATGACTTAGGTTGCAGGATAAAGGCACCTTACTCAAACAACTTTGACGACCTCCGTGGTCGAGTGGCGTACGCACCGGTTTCAAGGTGTCGCTAGCTCTGAGGTCCCAGGTTCGATCCCCGGTCGGGTCAATGTAAAAATTCACATTTGTACATTGTCTCGGGTCTGGGTGTTTGTGGTACCTTCGTTGTATCTGAATTCCATAACACAAGTGCTTTAGCAACTTACTTTGGATTCAGAACAATGTATGTGATGTTGTCCGCATTTATTAAAAAAAAAAATGTTATCACAGGCGTTTTGTGAGTCAATTAATATAACTAACTTCTTGTTTCTTAATATAAATGAGGTAAGGATTGTCATAGATTAAAAGAAAGGCTAGAACTGTATGATGTGGCGGTGGAAGTCCATTACATCCCTGCGTCACGCATCGCGCTGTCGGGATAGGCATACCTACACCTTTCACTCCAACAAAACCGTTGACTCTTTCTATTATCTTCAAAATGTCCTATTTTAAAGTTCAAAATATACATCGACGAGCTATTTCAGCCAGTACTTTGTACACAAAGGCTAAAACGAAATAACGGGACCTAAAGAGTTTCTATACGATTATGATTGAATGGCCGCTCGGTGGGCGTCTGATTGGATCAAACCTAGCTTCCATTAGACGGACAATGCTGAAGTAATTATTGATAACATTATTATATAATGTCCGAGGTTCAGCCCACGATCGCGGTACAATGTTTCCGTTTGGAGTTTCTCGAATGAGAAGTGATTGCATTGAGATTGGAGAGAATGAATTTGTCACTAAACAAAATCAATATTAAAAGTTTTTATGTCAAGTAGACCGTTTTAAGGCGCTTTTAAAACTTTACTTTAATGATTCTAGGATTGACGCAGTGTTATCAAAAATTTTCATTTTCGAAAAATACGTTATGATCTCCTATACAAAACCAATCTTATGTTGGTTGTTATTATTTAATATATCCGACGTTGGTTTTCTTAAATTTACTGAAGGGAACACTCTAATTGAATCGTGGTCTAGACCTGTAACCTACAACGACATTGCCTCATCGACCTACAGATGTTTTATTGTCTAGATTTCTTGGTTTCGATTTCCTAAAACAAAAAGTGTGACAGGGTTACTTCTACAAGTACCTATGCATTATAATAATACAATTTGTGAGTATGGTAATTTCAAATTCCTAAATTTTAACTAATAATTAAATAGGTACGGCTTTTCTGGTAATTTAAGCATACCTCTAGTCTAGGAATTGATACATACCTTATAAAACGGAAAGGCAAAAAAAGCAAGATTGACCAAAATCTTTAAATAATTTCTAGAATATCAAGTCAATGTTTATCGTAAATAAAACCAATCAAAGATATTCAACAGATTAACAGATTACGTAAGAACATGTTTAAAACGATCCGAGTACTAAAACTAGTTATCCCTGTAAAGGAAAACACGTAAACATCCAACATGGCGGAGTATCAGCTTCAAGTTAAATTTATTTATTAAGCCAAGGGCGCCAACTCATCGGAGCAATTCACAGAAGTGTTTCACACTGTCACAGCGATGCGGCCAAACTCTTAAATTACTCTTTAACGTCAAAACAAGTTATTTAGGTTATATTTGTTTACTTAGGTTTAGGTATATGTTGCCTGGAATTGAGAGGGAAAATAAAATGAAACTTCAAAAGAGTTGGATGTTTCATTAAAGGTGTAAGTTTTGTAAGGATTTGCCAAATATGATAATGTCTTGAATTTGGTATGTGTTTCAAGGGAGATGTAAAAGTTTCATGTTAGAGATACATATGTATACATTTTTTTATAGCTTGCGCTTTTGCTATTTGCAAACATAAATGACGATTAAATTAAAAAATGTACTAGAAGATAGAGTCAGCAACAAAGGTTTATGAAAACTGATGAATTTACAAAATACTTTGAGCAAAATGTATGGGAGTTATGGAATAGAAAAACTTGAACGTTAAAACTACTGAATACCACTGTCAGTCACTGAAATACTTATATTTTCATATAATTATAGGCTGTTCCTGTTTCTTTGAGGCCTTAGCTTAGCAGTAGAGTTCTAGACAGGCTCTAAATAAACTTATTAAATGAAACAAGGGTTTACTCACGCTTATTTATCGGGAGTGCCCAATAAATACGCGTCTGCTCATGATTAAGGACTCAGGTTAGGGCCGAAACTAGTCGGGCAATCTCGATAAATACACGTATGTAAACCGTTACATCATTGCATAATGAAGCTGTCTCACGATAGAACGTTTCTAAATAAAATTGTTTTACAGATGTAGTTTTCACGCTTACGATTACGTTCTGAAATTCATCGGCTAAATATCATAGGTAAGTACAGAACACCACATACATTTTTAATATTGTGTAATACGGTAGGGTTCAATGTTTTCCAAGTTTTCAGGTCGTTGTCCGCTGATTGCGTCGCCAGCTCTATCCAGGTCATAAGTATTGATCTAGGTGCACTGTGGGGAGCCTGTCTGCGGCGGGAACTGTTGACACAAGGTCTGAAGTATGGTCTGCGCATGTCTTTTGGATAGCCAGAGTATAGGTAGAAGGCTTAGTATGAAGTTCTCCTGTTTCTATTACATTTTTAACACAGACAGACGATTAAAGAAAAAGGGTCCCTTACTAAGTAATTTAATCCTTCTATCGTGGTTCACAATTTAATTTCCTTCGATATACGTAAATTGGTTCTTGATTAAATATTGTAGAACCATAACTATCACTTATATGCCTCGTGATGAAGTGACGATTCTATATAATTTTATTTTATTACTAGCTGTTGCCCGCGACTTCGTCCCCGTGGGTAGAAGATATAAGTTATGATTCATACCTGCCCTGATTTTTCACATTTTCCATTGTATCTTCGCTCCTATTAGTCGCAGCGTGATGGTTTATAGCCTAAAGTCTTCCTCGATAAATGGTCTATTCAACACAAAAATAATTTTTCAATTTGGACCAGTAGTTCCTGAGATAAGCGCGTTCAAACAAACAAACAAACTCTTCAGCTTTATATATTAGTATAGATATATGATTACATAATTATTCGCTTTTATAATAAAACACTTACCTTAAAAGAAGTATTTACCTTCTTAATGTGTAAACTTCTTAAACATTCCATCATATGTCTATTGCGTATACAAGTCTAACACAAATTATTTCTAACCATCCAGTAAGCCAGAATCGATGCCGTCACAGTATTCTAGACAGACAAGAATAGCTTTAGAACTAGGAAGCACATCTGAGGTATAGTTATTGAGTGTGTTTGTTGAAACTTTTAGTAGCAGTCGATCAATTTTAATGAATAACAAAAGTGAAAAAGAGTAGATGATATCCTTGTATTAACAAAGACATAGGTTTTTAATTGATAACTAATGTCCACCTAGGTGTAAGAAACCCAAATCTAAAAGCTTGAAAAAATAGAAAGTTACTTCTCAGTGGTATGATATTTATTATTTCATTCATTCCCATTCTATCTAAATTTAGGTACATATAATATATAATGTGAATAGTTCACAAACGCCCTGCAAAACAAGTATTGTTATAAATGTGGTCTTGCCATCCTGTAGCACACAACATTTTCTCTATGGCTAATTGTCTAGGAAGCTCTCTGTTTAACGACTTTGTACACATCTGTTACATCACAGAGGTGTTATCCAAAGAGGTATTATTCCGAAATAGATTTAAATGCACAGTTTTCGCCTTTCAAACAATACGTTGCTCGTAAAGCGGGTATTGGAGAATTAGACGAAGCTACGAGCAGAATAGTCCCCCACCGCCATTATGACTGGCCTGTTGGTGTAGTGGTTAGTGGCCGTGACTGCTGTACCGGAGGTCGTGGGTTCGATTCCCACCCAGGATAAATGTTTTTGTTATGAGCATGATCAAATGTCTATGTCTTGGTAATTTATCTATATTATGTATGTCTTTATAAATGAATAAGTATCTACAATGCAAGCTTTGCTAAGTTTGCGACTAGTAGGAGCTGTGTGGAAAATATAAAGTACCGTGAAATAGATAGTATACGTTAAACAAACTCCTTTGTTTTATCTCTTTTCTTCTCATATGTAATACAGTCTGTCCAGTAAGTAGTGCGACATATTGCAGTAGGCTGCTTTGGGTCAAGGCTTCTGATCCGGAACCTTTAGCGCAATATGTTGTGTTGATAGGTTTCCTCCGCCGTATTCCTCTATTTAACAGACATGGCGTCTTAATTTTGTAAAGGATTTATCTAAGATTAGCCGTTGGGCGCGACTTCGTCTGCGTGGTTATGAAGATAATTAAGGATATTTTTAATAGGATTAAGAGATTTAGAGAGCTCGCATTTTTTCCCCGTTTTGTTAACCTATTTCATTATTGCTATGCTGATGGTAAATATCCTCAATAAATCTATCTAACACTGAAAGAATTTTCCAAACCGATCCTGAGATACTAAACTGCTACTAACTATGTACTTAAAAGTACAAATAATAATAATACTGATAGATTACAATTATTTAAAGGAAAATCTTTCTTATAAAAGCAAGTTAAAATTTTTAGGCTGAGGAAAGATACATTAAACTATTGTAGTAGATGTGTAAGCTTAACATTTATTTATTTATTTAATTATCACACTAATCTACCATTACAGGTTACTTAACCTAATGCGGTAGCTAGGACTAAACAAAGGTCTAAGTATTTATGTGAACTAGGGTTTCAAAGATTGAATTACTATGAACATAGTTGCAGGTCTAAATTCCAGCAACTGTTTTAATATGTAATTTTCTGGTATGCATAGGCAATAAGTTAGCCTGATACACATGCCCATCATTGCTCCTCCTGGAATTGCTTGTTGCTTCATCCACTTTTCTCCTAGATATGAAATCCTTACTATTTACGACACCTTAACATCGTCGTCGTCGAAGGAAAGCTTCTCTGTTTAACACCCGCAAAATTACTATTTTGAAAGTCGATGGTAGGCTATCAGATGTTGGATTAGCAGTAGGAATAATTGTGTTAATTAAATGCGTATGTAGTTACTAGCATTGCTTATAGCCAGGTAAAGTCAGAAAGATCTCACGGCTTAAATAAACGTTCGACAAGATATAGAACTCTCACGGCTATATCTATACGATCTTATAACTGGGCATACTTATAGTATTTGCATACGAAACCTGTATAGTTTTCTTAAAAAAAAAGAAGTGTAAATAAAATATTATACTTGATTTTTACAGTATCCGAACGATTTTCCCATTTTCCAAAAGTGTTTTAAAGCATGTAACTCTTTCCTGCCAATTATATTTTATTTATTAGTTCTAACACAGTAGGGGTACCTATACCAATAAGTTATCTACATATGAGGTTATGGTTATGCCTGCCAAAATGTAATTTAACACTCGGAGGTGTTGAATATTAGATATTACATACATTGTGACATTTCTAAAACAGTGACGGGTCACGTGACTTTCACCATTTACTTCTGGTACCTTAGAGTAACTGTACTTAAATCACTTTACTTACACAAAGTAGGCAATTTACTAGCAAAGACAACTACGTAAGTATTTAAAAGTAAAACGTTGTTAATTCAAGTGAATAGCTTCGGAAACATGTCGGCCATGTTCGTCACTAATAGAAATCTCAGAGAAAAAGGCTCGCGAGTGGAATGTATTGTCTTTTCTCTTGTAACGACACTTTGGTAACTGACTTTGCTTGGTTTTAAATGAACGTTTGTGGTCATCCAACACGTTGTATTAAAATTAAATATATCCATAAACCTAAAAGGCTTTGTGCTTGTACCTGAAGACTATTTTCGTCTAAATATTATTTATTTATGTACCTTTTGTTTTGGTTTTGTATTGTTATTGTTTTGACTAACATTTACTGTAAATGTTTATTTAAAAGTAAAATTTGCTGTCAAAAAAATTGTATGGCGTTACGCCTGCTCATTTGCAGTGTTTTTCTACATGATGCCCTGAACAAGGAAATAGAGAATCCATTGGAGAGAAATCATTTGGAGTACCCAAATGATTTTAATCAATAAATAAATAGGTATAATTACCGAACTTTCGTCAGGATGGAGAAATATGTGCGATTTTGAAGGTTACAAAAGGGGTCTAGTCAAAACAGTTAGGTAGAAAATCCTACGGAAAGTAAGGATATCTGTAAGAGTCTGATTTTTACAGTAAGAGTGTGACACTACCAGAATCGTCCACTACGAGATGAGTGGCATTGAGGCTATACAAA
Organism: Trichoplusia ni; assembly: GCF_003590095.1. Lineage (NCBI taxonomy): Eukaryota > Metazoa > Arthropoda > Insecta > Lepidoptera > Noctuidae > Trichoplusia > Trichoplusia ni. The sequence goes on along the minus strand of NC_039482.1, from coordinate 10,038,394 downwards.
AAAAATAGAATGTGCTGCGAAGTTCTCTAGTTAAACATGCAAACTAACTGGATTATCCGCGGTAATCTGTTGCCGTCGTTTATAACGAAGAAGGGGAGACAACATAATTAATATTCATACTATTAATTATGCTAATCGTCGAATAACGCTTTATGAGGAAGATGAGATAAGAATTACAAAGTTCTTTTTAATGTATTCTACTGTGACGTATTTTTCTTGCCACCAACTGACTCATAGAATTCTGTTAAAGTTGTTTTCGCATAGATTAGATAATTATCTTATCACACAAACGACACTAATTTCTGAACTAAGAAGTTAAAAATATTTACTTTCACAAGAATGCACTTTAATTTTAAATTTTTTAGAATTCTGTGACATTAAATAGTCATGAAAACACGAAAAGCAGGTATCCTATAATATATTTCTGTATTTAAAACCCACAAGGTCTCAACAAGTCATCGAAACCACAAGAAATTACCAATAAATATGAATGAATCGATTGAGTAATTCTTAAAAATAAAACATAACCTGCAACCTCTCGGTCGTAACAAACATTATTCATTTATTATCTCACTTATTTGGCGCCAAAAGTGACTCATAGACAAGTCAACATGGCGTCTTCAAACGCAGTGACTAAAATATGTTTTATGTTTATACAGCCAATATTATCTAAAGAATGAAAAGAATACTAAAAGCCGTGAAAATATTCGATAATATTCGGTAATTTGACCTTGATAATGTTTCCAATGTCGAATGAGATAGTTGTAATACATTTTATCAGTTTCGTAGAAAAGGATAAAGTCTTATTACCTGTATGTATCGTGTGTGATTAAATAATCTGGTGTTATTATGAAATTGAATATTTATCTACATGTAAAATATGTTTCTGTGCTTTGTCATCAACGAAGAGTGGACAGCAGACAGACATAGATATTTTTTCATCATGTCCACTTAATTATTTACATAGAAATTTGGTTTGTTTTAAGAAGAACTACAGTTGACGAATATCTGAAATTCAAAGCAAAATTCTAGCCTAAAATCGTATTTCAGTTTAGATCAAATCAGCGACGTGTCGGTCTACGTGATGCTCGTCACATTTCGTCAATGTTAACGCCTGTCAAAAGGTTTTCATAAAACGGATAGAGTATATTCTTTTAATAGCTTTAAATATCAGTAAATTAATATTTTTATCTGTTAGAATGAGCTGCGTATAATGGAGTTACATTACAAATGTATTCGTAAGTAACTCCAATATTAACAAAGTTTTTGGGCAAACTTTATATTGGCACAGGGTTGTGGGCATTATAATAAGGGAGAAAAATGAATAGGCAAAATACGCTTTTGTTTTTCTGAAGATTTTCCAGATATCCACGGGTAGAGGAATTGGAGTGATGCCAAAAAGGCAATCAAGGCTGGATATCTCAGAACTTAAGGTCGACTTGAGGAAAAAGCTTGGCAAGACATGACACCTATTCACTTACTCATCTAGCGTAGAGTGTACCAACTTAACAAATACTTCATCTCCGTCAAAATTTGGCCAAAGAGGTTTTATTAATTTAATACAGACACAAGTGTTTAGAATCATAGAGATCACGAAAATTATTGGTAATTTTAGCCTACTTTTTGGAGATTGCATCAGCGTTAGATCATTACAGGGATAGCTATAATCGTCTACGAAATCTTTAGAGTTTGATATAAAATTGTTTCGTGAATGACCAACCACTTTTAATTGCACCGGGTAGTTATTATTAAAAGTTGTTTAATAATGAAATTTATTTCGTCAATGTCACGTATTATTATGAAGTATGCAATAACCAGTTCCGACATAGCTTTATTTGGAATTGTCGCGGACAGAACACAGTTCGCGGTAACGCCTACGTGCCCAGATCTTTGTACCTCTATGGTTGGAACCTCCTTAGATTGTTTCTAATTTTGATTTATTGGGCTAGAGGCTAGTGTCGGCCAGTATTAATGAATGTGAACTGAAGAAGAAAAGATGGTGGATTAGGCTGTGTCAATACAAGCTTAATAAGTCTATGTCTATTGTGTTTTCGTCTAGAATACAATAGAGCTAGATTTTAAGATAATATATTTTAAACAAACCAGACCCACTGAGGGTGACCTTTCGCTGATTCGATACCCGCGTAGGACAAGCGTTTGTGTGATTTTTGTATTCTAAAATGACTGATTGTCTCGGCATTTTATTTGGAATAAAGTAAATAGATTGACAACTTAGGGCTTCATTTTGCTCAGCATCGTTCTTCAGTTCTATTGGTGGGCTTGAGTTATTAATGTCCGTTTAAAAAGTTGTGGCGGCCTTGCGGTTCTATGTACAGATTTATATACACGAAAGTGCAGGTTCGCCCCGAAAAATAGACAAACGGTGAAAGCAAACCACTTGAGAAGACTCCTTGGAATATTGGTTGTATTCCAAATATTGAAGTCTGAAATCGCCCGCAGTGAGCTAGCGTGGTGATCGATGCTCAAACCTTCCCTATACGGTAAGAAATCTGTGCCCAGCGGGACTTTTACAGGCTGGTATTATCACAAAGCTTTTCGCCACTTTCTCCCTACACTTACATGTATACTATAATTCCTATACCTATATATTCGCGAACATTTTCCTCGTGTCTGGCGCTGTATAAGGCTGTGTGCCGAATGTCAGTCCCCACATACGGCAAGTCGGCGAGTAGTCGCTCCTGAAAGTGGGTCGGCTGATTTGTGCGTCTTTATACTGAGAGGCTGATATCACAGAATTGGCAATGTTTCTGCAGTTGATGATTTAATTCTAAGAAGATTTGTGTATTTAAGTTAGGTATAACGTTTCTTGCACCTGGTGTTTGTTATTTCTAAGCATAGTCCATCTAGAGATTAATATAGGTTTTTTACGAGATTGCTTTGCATCTAGTAGAGCTGCCTCTTTAAAACATCTGTAATAGTTTTACTTTTACGTGGTGATAGGAATCCTAATATGACGTTGGCCTCATAGGGTATTATCAAAATTCAAGTATGAAAATCCACATGACATGAGGGATTATTTAATAATAACTATGAGAATTTCTTCATCAAAACTAGAAAATAAAACTTACTAGGCCAATTATTTTATCAAACAAAAGCTGCAGGTATTTAATGTAAGTTTAAGATCAATTAATAATTTAGCACTTCCTTAAAGTTTCAATAAACTATTATAGCAACACCTTTGTTTGGATTTGATATCATCAAATGACCCCCCCTTTTTTGGGTTAAGAGGGAGGGATTATTAGACTCCTTCCTTTGCTCGTTGTGTAACGGAGCCGTAGTAACCCTTTCGGACAATCCCGCTGGACGACAACCCTGTAAGTACCCAGTATAAACTGTGTAAAGATAATTTATTGTAAAAGGAACCTTTTTTAACGAATCCTCATTGCACTTAAGGTAGCAACTTGTCAGAACATATTTAAGTGCAAATTTTACGTAAGGTTCGAGACACTGTTGTCGGCGATGCCTCATTTATTTAAATAATTACATTTGGGCATGTTTTAAAGGATACTCTGTTGTCTGCTGCTGTACTTGGTAACGCTAAAAGCTTAATCCCAAATTTCTTTACAGAAGGTTCTGCTGAAACAAGGGAGCAAAAACAGGGGGAATTAAATCCCTATTTAGCATATAATGTTAAATCTACTGTAGAGCGTAGACAAGTTAATCGATTTAAAAGTTTAACTAATTAACAGTGTAGGCCTATAAGTAATTAATAGTTGGAGTGAGGACGTTAACACCTAATAGGCACTCTTTACGATCTTATGTATGATAATGTAAATAGCATATTGCTGAATACTAAAAAGTCTTTAAAATTTAATTTACATAAAAAGAAACAAGCTATGGCGTAGTTAGAGACAGCATTTTTTCAAACGAAGTTTTTAATAAAAGAAAATGTTTTCTTTATTGCCAGTACTTTTTATTTGATTTGAGTGTCGTTTAGGAAATCAATATGGCCGGATGTCGTACGAGGCCGACGACAAGGTCACATTGTAATAGCTAGGTTGTTAGTTTGAAATAATATTAATTATGTATATAGTTTTCTTTGACTTCCTAAGATATTAATAACTTTAGAATAAGATATGAAGACTTCAAGTATCGTATAGACAAAAAATTTGAAATTTTAAAAATGGAACAATTTTATCAAATTAGTGTATTGTCATCGGTCCTCAATAAATCTACAAAGTTTGAACGAAATCTGGCCGTTTAAAGTGGGTCGAAATCGCGCCCAAAGGAGTCGGTTACAAACATACAAACAAACATACAGGTGAAGCTAATGAAAAGCGTGTAATAACGTTTGTTAGGTGACTGTTACCTCCAGAAAACTCAAATTATAAAAGACGTGTGAAAATGATGAGATATCCTACATACAGAATCCATAGTCTTCTCTATGTTATTCTGTCGCCTAAAGATTATGTGTATCTTTTACTTACATAACTAAGCATATAAAAAGCTCCTTCTTGTCCAAACACTTCTAAGAAAAGCTTTTGGCCTGCTGGACATAGGCCTTCCCAATTGCACACCATTGACATTTATTTTTGGCTGCTCGCATCCAGCACCTGCCAGCCATCTTGTGCAGATCATTATTCAACCGTGCCTGAAAAGCTTCTACCAGGAGATAAATACGTACTTACATTGAATTAGGTAAGTAAAATAAAAATAAATTGTCAGTGTCGACAATAGTGCTGCGTACCTAACTACGACATATTTTGCCAAAACCGTAATCACTTGGTACGCAGAGTTCAAGACGAGCTGGTTTTTGCAAGAGTTGCGACACAAGAAGTTTGTGTTACCTGACTCTGACTGAGGCGGTCTGTTTTAACATTACGTTGGAATATTATACTTGTTGTTATTGTGTTTGTAAGTATTCTGTAATAAGTGAAAAGTAGGGCTAAAAAGGCTTAAAAGACTACCTTTTGATTTCACGTTTTTCTCATGATCAATATGATTTCTATTGAACAATATATATTGTGACTATAAAATATACAGCTTTATCTAAAATTTTAAAACGGTTGGTATCAAAGTTTTCAATTGTACATAATAATTATAGATGCGCGACTTTGTCACAATAAAAAAAAATCTAAAGACATCACACGCAGGTATTTAAATGAAATTTGAAACCTTTTGTAGTCTTCTTTTCTTACAAAGATAAGAAAAATGGAAGTTAGAAATAGTTTAAACATTTAAATAAAAAAATGAACTTCCTACAGCCTAAAACGTAATTTCATTTTGGTGTTATGTATCAAGTAAATCTTATTAGTCTGTCCGTCTGTATGTCAAGGTTGAATCTTCTAAAATCTTGCATAGTAACGAATCGCGTCTTATTATCAGATGTGCGATGACGAAAATTCAGTATGACTGTGGGCAGATCACCAAATACAGGAATCGTTGTTTGGAACAAAACTATTGCATACAAATTCAAGTACAAGGTCCAATTTAGATGTAGGTGTAAAAAGACTTCTACTTTCTAAGTTTACTGGCTAAAGAAGTTGTCTAAACTATACTTTTAAGAGAATTGCTTTAATTTTACAGTCGGTAAAGCAAAATCCCCTAAAAGTCGAAAATCATTTGTATTTTAAGTCATTGAACAGCAAGCTTGATTTTCCCATGGAAAAGTATACCTACTGACAGCTAGTAATGTCATGTCTATTGCTATTTTACTTACACATAAAATTAAGTCAAAGCTGAACGACAACTTGTAAAAAATTAAGAAAGGACATTATAATTTTTAGTCACATTGGTACTTTGTCTGCGTTGGGATCAAATCAGCAGCTCGTGTTTACAAATCTTTGTATAGAATTGCAAGTATTTTTTGGCTGAGTGTTTTCCTATATCATTAATACATACAAATTAAAAATTGTGCAAGATGGTGCTCTACACGACCTAATCTCTAGCACTAACAACCGAAACCAAATAGAGAGGGCCTATTTACTTTAGTTAGGTCGCCAGTTATTTGTATCACGCTTGCAATAGCCAAAGTTATTGAAAAGTTGTCCTCACAATAATGGTGATTGTTATGCACTCTTTAAGCTTAAGGTTCACTTCAAAATCATGTAGTACGTTGATAGTACTATCAAATTTTTCAGCCGTACAATTACCATTACTTTTCTACCACAAGGTAAAATATAGATACGTATAGAATCGTGAGTATAGAAGCATAGTACCAAAAGTCACTTCCATTTTGTAACGACGCCTCAGAATTGTCACCTGTCTTTTGCCAAAAAAACGTATTCCCTTCCCTCCGTGCATTACCTAAATTACTATCGTGTTTCAACCCCTGGCGAGGGAGGATGTGACGTCATCGTGACTCACCGCCTCACCCCTTGCTTAATCGATATACAGCCAGGTGTATTAGCTAACTTGTATAAGCGAATAGACAGCAATAGTTATCTTACTGGCATAGTAAGTGGAAACAGGGAAATGTAACAAAAACTATTCTTAAAATGACTCTCGACTTTGGGCAAACATCATTCTTTTGACAGTATCTACGCAAAATTGAAGTGAAAATATCATTAATCCACGAGGAAATGCTGAAAAAAAGATTGTTATGTTAGCAGCGATGTCTGAAAATTATCGCATTTTTTTTGCTTTTGCATATTCGATAATATAGCTGGCGGTGTCTGTAATGTGTATTTATTTTATACAGGTGTGCTGCTTTAATTAAGGCGTTACCGTCCTTAATTAATTTGTTCGCTGTAATAATGTAATTAACCTATATTATATTAGTAGATAATATAATTTGTGTTAGAATGTTGTGTCTGTATGTCTGTGTCGACGCAAATTAAAAGTAACTACACCTAAACTAAGTACTTTGGTAATATGCTCTTCATTAGTTCTCATTTGTCTTATTGTAACAACGCGTTGGGTTAAAGGGTAATACATACTTTTTAAAACTTCGCTTTTACCCCTTCGCAATAAGGCTATACTTAACAATAATATTGTGGACTTTAATCATGAGAAGGATCTTAGAAAAAATCGTTAATTTTTAGTTTCAGGCAGGAACATTGAAAAAAAAAAATACCGACCATAAGATACAAAGAGGTTTGCATACTACACGAGTGATTTCTATTTACCCCATAAACAATGTGCTGGTGGCGATAATAGACTATTATCTATAGTTTTCCTAACAGGCGACCGAACCTATATGTATATTGATAGATTGATATTAATAGATTTTTCCCCGTCACGTAATATAATGCTCTAGAAATTAATTATATGTAAGCAGGTAAGTATTGACACTAAGTTTATTTTTAGTTAAAATAAATGAAATGTTGATTTCCTTGAAGTAGGTAAGTAAAGGTTTTGGGGTAACAATATTTACGCCTTCTGCCATTTGGAATTCAATATTAGAACTATTCTATGTATTTTAACAAGTGAGCTTTTACGTAATTGAACATGACACAACAGATGATGTTTCACGCTCACCACCAAAAGTAGAAAGAAATGAAGACTGAAGTTTCCCCTTGTTTTTTCTAATAATATTTACATACACATGTGTAATAATATGTGTGACTATGGAGAAGGAGGAAAGTAGTTAAAACATTTAAAGATGATTTAAAAATTAATCATCACCTAGATTACCTCAGAAACAAGACTATAATTTTCAAAACTTGTGACCATAGACATCTTAAAACTTTTACAGGAAACTTTTCTTGTATTACACCACCTCAAATACCATCAAGTAGATGCTAATTAATATTTATTTAATGTTTAAACCCATATAAGGTGTATCCAAATGGGTGTGAATCTCTCATAACTGTACAAGACAAATTCATCACATCGCCATATTGTGGGGAGGGCATTGACCCATCACCCACGGACACCATACTCATGTAATTGGTAATTATTAAACACTCCTTTGTATGTTACATGTTGAAAAGTAGCTATTAGTCTAACTAGCGTGACTGGTGACGTTTGGACAAGTTTCAAATGCCCTTTTTGCTAAGCACTATGAAACTTGAAAACTCGATAAATGTGTTCGAGCAGAATTGAAGTAAAATTATACTTAAAATTATTCCTGGTTTTAGGAATATCGTGTTGTAATATTCATGAATCTGTCCAAGTGTTTTTCAAAATGTGTTTATTAATCTAACTGTAGGTATCTAGACCTCACTCAACTTTAAAATTTATCTACATGTTACTTTGATGTTTTTGTGTCGTAATCTTGCTTCACCGTGTAAGAAGAAATGTTTTAAGAACTTTCACCAGTCACGACCCTAAGATACAAGCTTCAGCTTAATTTGGGGACCACTGTCGATTGTAATGCAATCAAAATTGAAACTTATGAAACAATAAATAACTCTATTCTTTACTCGAAAACCTTTCCCATAACATTTTGATACTTCTGTATGAAATGTGTTGTTCTATAATATTATTTACAGTGAATCATAATAATCCACATGCATACACAATAATTCCAATCAATAACATAATTTCCATATCCCTAACTATCCATATTTCAGTCCCGCGCGTCGGATAGCGGCCGCCATATTAGGTACCGGTATTGATCGTACAGCCAGAGACGAGTGGGCGGGATACAGCTGAGTTATAGCCTAAACTTAACGAGAATAACAATTACTTTTACGTACTTTGTAATGTTGTTCTGTTGTTTTGTAAATAGGAGGCTGTAAAAGTAGGTTTCACTCAGTAGTTAGTTGGTATTATTGATGATTGGATAGTATTTCTTGTGTCATATGCGAGCAGAATCATTTTGTATCTATTTAGGATTTGGGTAATAACCTCCTCTTCTTTATGGCTGAGGGTGGTGACTGTATGAGATCTCGTTGTCGCCCAGAAATCACCACGTTGAACGGTCGTCGGCCATTCGAACCGGCACATGTGATGTATAACTCCATGCACAGACCTCACTCAACATTTTGAGATTGATGAGGGTAATATGATAAACGTAGGTAAATATGATTATTTTTTGAAAGAAACTTCAAGAATGCTAATGAAATGTTACATATATTTCGATACTATTGTTGAAATCTGGAAGCTGATAATATTTTAAGATTAATAACATGTTTTCCAGTATTTATTCAACAAAAAAAAGCCTTTTAAGTGACTTAATATAGAGGAAAAAAATCTTTAATCTTCTTACATATTACCCTCCGTTAGCGAGCAAGGGCGATAGTCAATGCTTTTACCTTCGTCATGCGGAGAAATGGCTTTTCTCTTTGCTTTAATTCTATTAAAACTATCTAAACAATTCTATTCACTTTACTGGTGTACCGTTAAAACTATTCTATAAGTAACTTTACACAATACAATATTATCAAAAAATATCTAAGCTTACACAATATGCTATTAGGAGTAACAATAAAATTGAAAGTTGATGCACCGACAGGTTACAAAGCGCCATCTGCTGCCTGACTCATAGATGTAACTTAACTTATATCATAATATTGTAATTTTGTTTTCTATGGATATTATGTTGGCACCTGATGAACCGTTTCACCATATGTGTGAAAATAAGGGGTCTACCACCGCGTCTGGTTAGACTGTGGACTTTGTGAATAAGGGAAGTCGCTCTACTATGTCTAGTGCTCCGTCGCCTTTTACGGCTGCAATATTATTAGTTTTAATATAATTATGGGTATACGGTTTATTTTTATATTTCTGTAAAAGTATTTTTATTTAATGAGTCTTTTGATACTAGGGATTCCATAAACTAATAATAGATACTGGAAATTAACTCCAACAAGGTGTGAATAAGATGGAGAAGATGTTTGTAAGGTGTGATAGAATTTTGCTAACCTGTTACAACTGTAACAGCTAGTCTGTTTTCGGGATATCCTTATTAGAGGAAATACTTTTTTCAGCACTGTTATTGGCTACTATCAGGATGACATCCAAATACGCTGGAATACAAAACAACTATGGCAAAAACAAGAACCTCACAAACATTCACTACAACGTATCCATCGCACTACGTCGCTATAAAGCGAGCCCTAAACCACACGGCAGTACCTCTTCCCCACAAAACGGTCCCTAAACGTGATTAAGGGTAATAACTGGTCCCTTCAAGGCCACTGCGAAGGTCTGAGTCACGTGGGGAGGGTCACGTGGGGAACCGCGACTACAAGGCCCCAATTCTGCTATTTACAACGACGAATGAATGAAATTTGGTTTAAACTGACAATTTTCGTATTCTCGTAAGCATTTTTCTACACAATAATTGGAAATTCAGTATGGGATGGTACACTCAAGGTTAATACAATTAATTTTAAATTATTCGACGACCTCCGTGGTCAAGTGGCGTATGCACCGGTTTCAAGGTGTCGCTAGCTTTGAGGTCCCGGGTTCGATCCTCGGTCGAGTCAATGTAAAAATTCACATTTCTACATTGTTGCGGGTCTGGGTGTTTGTGGTACCTTCGTTGTTTCTGAATTCCATAACACAAGTGCTTTGGGTTCAGAACAATGTATGTGATGTTGTCCGCATTAACTTATTTATTTATTGTGTTGGCATAATGCTTAAGAGAATAGGATTAATTTCAAATTTGATCCATTTTTATACATTCATCGGCCGTTGTAAAATAGCAGAATCGGAGCCCTGGTCTGTTTGAACTGGGCTGGTGACGTCAGCTGCCCAAAATATAGCACTGTATGTGTTTAGATAAGTATTGTGTGGTCTAAGAGTGTGTAAATATTTTACCATTGACAGAAATCAAAGTAACCAAACTATATTTATCAGATGATTTACTGTATACATTGCTGCCATGCCAATTGGTATTGAAAAGTATGTGCTTAGTTGATCAATGTAGTGACTGTTAATACTGAAGTGGTAATGGTACTTTTTATGTATATGAGTTTGGCCAAACTGGCAAAATCTATACTAATATATAAAGCTGAAGAGTTTGTTTGTTTGTTTGTTTGAACGCGCTAATCTCAGGAACTACTGGTTCGATTTGAAAAATTCTTTTTGTGTTGAATAGACCATTTATCAAGGAAGGCTATAGGCTATATAACATCACGCTGCGACTAATAGGAGCGAAGACATAATGGAAAATGTGGAAAAGACGGGGAAAATTCTAACCACGTGGACGAAGTCACGGGCAACAGCTAGTATATAATAAAATTTAGAAAAACATTTCTAATTGAAAATTTTGCAAAAAAAATCTTCTATACTAATATATAAAGCTGAAGAGTTTGTTTGTTTGTTTGTTTGTTTGTTTGAACGCGCTAATCTCAGGAACTGCTGGTTCGATTTGAAAAATTCTTTTTGTGTTGAATAGACCATTTATCAAGGAAGGCTATAGGCTATATAACATCACGCTGCGACTAATAGGAGCGAAGACATAATGGAAAATGTGGAAAAGACGGGGAAAATTCTAACCACGTGGACGAAGTCGCGGGCAACAGCTAGTATATAATAAAATTTAGAAAAACATTTCTAATTGAAAATTTTGCAAAAAAAATCTCCTGTCACTGGAGCATTTTACAGAACGATTTGAATTCGTTTGATGAAAAGAACAATGCAAAAAATTCCTGTCCTTAAGTGAAATTAATTATAATCCCGAGTTTATTCCCCTCTTTGCCTGGTGCAATTAATTGAATCATTCCAATTAATTCACACTTTAACCTTCATTGTTTTTGTAACTATCATTAACCACCACATTTGTCATCCCTACTATCCCTACTAATTTTATATATGCGAAAGTAACTCTGTCTGTCTGTTACGTTTTCACGTCTAAACCACTGAACTGATTTTAATGAAATTTGGTACAGAGATAGAGTTGACCTTGAGAAAGAACATAGGATAGTTTTAATCCCGGACTTTTGAAGAGTTCTCTTGGAAACGCGATATAACCGATCTCGACGCGGGCGGATCCGCGGGCAAAAAGCTAGTAATGTATAAGATCTTTAACTGCCAGAGTGTATAAAACACTCTGGCAGCTTTTGGTGTCTTATTTTTCCTAGAATGTTGTCTAGGAAAACAGCGAAGGGTGAACAATTTTAGGGGAATGTCTCATGTATTTTTGATGTTTTAAACGTATTGCTAGTTGATTTTATACAGTTTGACAGCTATAAATGACTTGTTCCACCCTTGGTAATAGATGTAAGTGGATCTTAAATGTGTTTACGACAAAACTGCTCTACTTACTAAGACTTGTAATGTTATAATTTTACTTCCAGACCCAATAAATCACTTAAAGTGGGAGAATTTGATAATGAAAGAAAGTTTTCTTCCACGCAGGGCAACAATCATGGCAAAAAATATAACTGTAATAGCAATTTCTTCAAAGTTTTATGTTTTATTCGACGTTTTCTCTCTAAAATATAACGCAGAAGTACTTTTTCTGCATCACTACAACCACACTTCTTTTCAAAACCTTCATCACAATCTCCAAATCACACAACACCCGCGTAGGCAACAATTTCTTTTTAAAAGTTTTAATATCGGCAACTTGTCGTCCCACGTTACATAAGCGGTTTACATTTACCTTGCCTTGAGCCCGCGGCCCACAGCGATGACTTCAGCCGGCTCCGAACCCGCTCCTGACTCATACCCGTCCGCCTACTGCCACTATGAGCCATATGGACACAAGTTGTACACATTTGACTATTTTCTAAATGGTAAGAAATGAATAGATGTCGGTATTCAATTTGGGAATCAATAAGGATACGTTTGGTGTTAAATTTTGTTTCGTTAAATTGAAATTGTTTGGTTCAGGTGCAGTTGAGTTAATCAATAAGTATTGAAGGTTATAGGTACATATATAAAGCCCTAGCTCTTTACCTCCAAATGCTGATTCTCAGATGATAGACCGAAGAAGTATTTTCTACAAACTGTCAGTTTGTATATGGGCAAATAGCTTGTATATAGAAAAAAGTATTTATGAAAAGAGTTACTTATAGACTGAAAAAAAGTGGACAAATCTATATCTATACTAATATTATAAAGCTGAAGAATTTGTGCGCTAATCTCTGGAACTACTGGTTCAAATTAAAAAAATATTTTATGTTGAATAGACCATTTATCAAGGAAGGCTTTAGGCTATAAAACATCACACTGTGACTAAACAGAGCGAAGATACAATAGAAAATGTGGAAATAACGGGGAAAATTATCTTCTAACCACGTGGACGAAGTCGCGGGCCACATCTAGTTGTGTAATAAAACTATAGTTCACTACGCTATTGCGGTACTCTGCGGGTTAGCGATTTCAATTAATGTAATTAAAAGTCATTTATTTAAAGAATTGTTTTCAATAGTCGTGTTCCGTGTTGCTATCGAGTTTATTGCTTTCTGTGGCTAAGGATGGACGAATATGGGACATTTTATGATCGTTCAATGACTCTATTGTCTTATTTAATTTGCATTTGTATAGGTTTTATTTAATCTAGACTAAACCAATGTGCAAATTTTGCGGAAAATTTTGTTGATAGGTTTTTTTTCTAAAATTTTTATTTAGCTTTGACCGGTGAATAAAAACATCGTGTGGAAAGTGGAAACCTATACTTCAATATTTTGAATATGAATTCGGCAACCTGCAGTAAGCTAGCCTGTACATTAATGCTTAAACTACCCTGTAAAGACATAAGAAGGGGCTTGGGCCAAGTTGTGGGAAATTTGTAAGCTGGGGTTTATAATTTGATATGGGGATATTAGCTAGTTTATGTATCGATTGCAATCATCAACCCCAATCAATTTTACGTCACAGCTGCTCTCCAAAATAAATGTAATTAAACAAATTAGTTTTATAACAAAGCTTGTATTAACGAACTTATTATCTTATCTAAAATAGTATCTAATTATAGAATCTTTCTAAAAGTAGTAAAAAAAATATTTTCGTTCAAATTGAAAATATAAGCGACGAACGTAGTGTGCTTATTACTACCTTATTATTCTAATCTAATGTCTACCGTTTACTAAATTGATAAATTGCGTCACATTAATAGCAGACATGATGACGGCATTAAGTGCTTCCTATCTGTGCCCACACGAAGAAAAAAAGTAAACAGAACTGTCAGTTTTTTTCTTTTTAATCCGATTAATTTTCATAGACAAATTTTAAATTGATTGCGTACTTTAATGCCTTGTTATTAAATATGTGAATAATGATGAAGTTCGTGCGTTTTTATTATTATTTTTATTTAATTTATTTTTAGACTTACAATATTTTGATTGTAAATTGATGAATCCTATTATTTTAATACTCTTTCTTGATTACTTACTTATTTTAAGCACGTTTTTTGACGAAAGCTGGTACAAATGGACCAAATGGTTGCAAATGGGCCTTTTCTTAAATTAAAAGCTTAACATATACTTATTTAATACAAGCTTAGGTACATCTTTTATTAATTAAAAACAAATAATCAAACTGTAAACCTAAAAATACGAATGTTGTACAAAAATTTTAACACGACATTAGGCACTGGATCATCAATTCAAATTCTAACCTCCAAATAGGTTATGTCATACAGTTTTCAGTGTCAACAGGTCTGCCTGACATTAGGTCAGTACCACAGATCCTGTTTATCCTACCGTAAACATTACAAAACGCCAAAACAACTTCTAATAGTTCCAAGGCTACCAAATCGTAGGCGTTTTGTAGGCGATTCTTTCCTACTCTCCTACCAACTTTAAAAACAGCTGCCATAGCTTTTATTTTTCAGGTGTTAAAGGTCATATTCCTTTGGATTTATTGTATTAATTAATCCAAACTAATATTATAAATGCGAAAGTAACTCTGTCTGTCTGTCTGTCTTTCTGTCTGTCTGTCTGTCTTTTCTTCACGCCTAAACTACTGAACCGATTTGTGTGAAATTTGGTACAGACATAGTTTGAAACTTGAGAAAGGACATAGGATAGTTTTTATTACAAAAAATAAAAATAAAAAATAAAATTTATTACGGACATACTATATAATAGTGCCATCTATTGGTCAAATGTCGAGCTGTTCCTATGCTCCGTAGATAGATGGCGTTAATCGCGCAATGGTGTCATTACACGTGTTCGGTTCATGTTATTGTTTTAATTCATCGGAAAATCCATCAGAAAAATGTAAATAAACAGTAAAAAGGTGTAAAAAAAGTAATATTAATATAATAAAAGTTTTACTACAAACAAAATGCTCTAACGGAGTATAGATAATTCTATTAGTACTACGCGCAATGGTGTCGATCGTTATACGAGTTCGGTTCATGTTGTTTTAATTCATCGGAAAAAAGTAAATAAATAGTAAAAAGGTATGAAAAAAATAATAAAATAACATATAATACTACTTTTAGTACAAAGAAAATGCCCGAACGGAGTATAGATAAATAATCCGAGTTGTCACTATGGTCGATAGATGGCGTTGGGATCGAAATAGATCGCGCTATGGTTTCGTTACACGCATTTGGTTGGACATAGGATAGTTTTTATCCCAAAAATCCTGCGGGAGCGGGAACTTCTCAAAAATCCCGCGAGATCGGGAACTATGTGAGTAAAACCAAAAATCTGCCGGAAGTCACTGTTCCACGCGAACGAAGTCGCGGGCAAAAGCTAGTGAGGCCATAAAAGTCACTTGTGATGGCTATGTGTCTCAATTTACGCGCTTGCTCCGTCTGTCTGTCTGAATGTGGATCAGGACAATTTGAATTTATTCGTTGATTGCATTTGGTTGATAATAACAGTTACAGGAATTGCTGTACATAGGTAACAAGTACTTAGGTATATGTGGCTAAATAAGAAAGAAAGAAGAAAGAAAGAAAATATATTTATTTGTGCTAAAAAAGTGACGCATACACACAAAAACAAATAAATTAAAATAGAAAATAGAAGGGGGAAAATATGCGTCATATTAACACAAAACGGCCGATGCTCAGCATAATGCTGAGACGCTGGTTTTCAGCACCAGCCGATGTATGAAATAAAGTTTATTTTAAAAGCCTGGTTGTTCAATCGAAATTGTTCTATAATCAATCCGTGTCGACTAGAATTCCTCTGATATTTTTTTGCTGTGCAAATTGTTGTGTAGAAAAAAAATATTCAATAGTGAAAAAACTCTCCAAGAATTGTACACCAATTTGTACACCTTTGCTCAGTACACCAATTTTCGACCAATAATTTATTAGTCACCTAATTACGTGTATGAATATTGATCTGATTTCTTCAGGGATTCATATAAGAGAGCCTTTGCCCCAATTACCACCTCTCTAATTCCAGTTCTCCTCCAGATTAGTATCTCCTTGTAAAATAATATTAAATGTCTTTCTCCTTAAATATAGCTATGCTACGTACATAACTTTTTTTCTTTGCAGTAGGTACCAGGTCTTTTGTGGATTAGTCGGACTGGGGATTGTGGGATTCTTATATCTCTATTATCACCCTATTGGCCATCATAGGCACAAAATAAGGGATTCTGTTATCTCTTACAAGAACAAACTACGAACCCGCAGAATGACTCACTAAAGCCCTCGTTCAGACGACTACAGGTTTCCCATTAGCCCCGTACATATAGAACGTAACATATATGCAATGATAAAATGTATTTCAAGATAATGAAAATAAATATATTTTGTATTACAGATCTCTACGCAATGTAGACATAACACAATCAGCGGGCACAGACATAACTTTATTCAGCCCAAAACGGATCATTACGTAACTTCGTAAAACATGTCGCATTGCCTGCGAACCTAGCCTTACTCCTCTCCAGTTGCCATAGCGACCGTAGTACTTAGTCCGTGCTGCCGTAAGTGCGAGCGAGACGGGAATACCGGTCTCGCTCCCGCTTAGGGTTCAGTCGTATTGCAGGCACCCCACCCACAGCCTAGGCTAGGTCGGTAAATTGGGCCTAAGTTGAATATACCGGGATGGGTAGGTTTGGGGCCGAGTCGACCGTGTAACTTAACTCGAGATTAAACTGGTTTACTTGTTCCTAAACTCCGATTTAAACCTTCTACTTTTCCATGTTAACCAACTAGAGAAAAGAAGGAGCGCGTCAGCTCATCCTTTCATCATTTTATACATATTATTGTTATATGTTTTCATAATCAATCAATTTCCATTTTAATGTTTCAGATTTCAGATATATTTTACATTCATTTTTCATTACAGAATCATCCTTAAACTTCTAATTTAACACCATCATTAATGATTTAAAACGAGAGCAAACAACTCTCATTTTAACAGCCATTGCATATGGCCGCCCACGTTTGACATGTCAGCCTAACGTATGATGTAAACCTAGATAATTGGACAAATATAAAGGCGTTTAATTAGACATTCGAAAGTCTGTTTGATTTAGGATGTAATTATTTATGTAAGTTAACTAGTTACAACCCACGCGCGTTTTAGCTGATAGATACGTTTGGTCCAGTTATGATAATGTTCGGTTCCTTCTATGATAATATAAAGTTATAAAATATAGGAATTATATACAAGAAAAGTTTCATAATTGTGATTACGTTTTTTAATGTTCGAAAGTTTAAAATTACAATAAATTATTGCAACACAAAATCTTTTTCTGTAAGTACCTAAGTATCATGGCTTAAAAACATTTTTATTATTAATTATAAAATATTATTATCATATTCAGAAATCATTTTTTCTTAAAAGAAAAACATTTGAATCTGATGACACAAGTACAGAAAGCCGACCTAAACTATTTTTCTTTCCGTTTTAGGAGCATTTTTTGCAGGTTATGAAAACACACGTGCATATAAATGCTTTGACAGACAAACGAACGGCTCTCGTAAATAACTAGCATTAATTTATAGTAAGCTAAGATATAAAATCTATACTTCGGTCACATACTTCTAACAGTACCTTGGTAAAGATTACATTCTATAAAATACATAATAAAAACTATTAGCTTTCATTAAAACCCTTTTAAATCAGATTACGATCACGCAAATACACGCCCGACTATAACTGATTTACGACGTCTTTACACGAAACCACGACAACGATAATTTTATCTGTAACGCTTTTGTTTCCAACGAAATACCTACAAATTAGTTAAAGCATACTTATTTATCTTAGTACACAATTCTTATCATTTCTTAATACTTTTGACAAGAATAAACAATAAATATGAAATGTAAATACCCAATTATTATAATAATAAAATAATAAATAAATGCGGACAACATCACATACATTGTTCTGAACCCAAAGTAAGTTGCTGAAGCACTTGTGTTATGGAATTCAGATACAACGAAGGTACCACAAACACCCAGACCCGAGACAATGCAGAAAATGTGAATTTTTACATTGACCCGACCGGGGATCGAACCCGGGACCTCAGAGCTAGCGACACCTTGAAACCGGTGCGTACGCCACTCGACCACGGAGGTCGTCAGATTATCCAAACTAATATTATAAATGCGAAAGTAACTCTGTCTGTCTGTCTGTCTTTCTGTCTGTCTGTCTGTCTTTTCTTCACGCCTAAACTACTGAACCGATTTGTGTGAAATTTGGTACAGACATAGTTTGAAACTTGAGAAAGGACATAGGATAGTTTTTATTACAAAAAATAAAAATAAAAAATAAAATTTATTACGGACATACTATATAATAGTGCCATCTATTGGTCAAATGTCGAGCTGTTCCTATGCTCCGTAGATAGATGGCGTTAATCGCGCAATGGTGTCATTACACGTGTTCGGTTCATGTTATTGTTTTAATTCATCGGAAAATCCATCAGAAAAATGTAAATAAACAGTAAAAAGGTGTAAAAAAAGTAATATTAATATAATAAAAGTTTTACTACAAACAAAATGCTCTAACGGAGTATAGATAATTCTATTAGTACTACGCGCAATGGTGTCGATCGTTATACGAGTTCGGTTCATGTTGTTTTAATTCATCGGAAAAAAGTAAATAAATAGTAAAAAGGTATGAAAAAAATAATAAAATAACATATAATACTACTTTTAGTACAAAGAAAATGCCCGAACGGAGTATAGATAAATAATCCGAGTTGTCACTATGGTCGATAGATGGCGTTGGGATCGAAATAGATCGCGCTATGGTTTCGTTACACGCATTTGGTTGGACATAGGATAGTTTTTATCCCAAAAATCCTGCGGGAGCGGGAACTTCTCAAAAATCCCGCGAGATCGGGAACTATGTGAGTAAAACCAAAAATCTGCCGGAAGTCACTGTTCCACGCGAACGAAGTCGCGGGCAAAAGCTAGTGAGGCCATAAAAGTCACTTGTGATGGCTATGTGTCTCAATTTACGCGCTTGCTCCGTCTGTCTGTCTGAATGTGGATCAGGACAATTTGAATTTATTCGTTGATTGCATTTGGTTGATAATAACAGTTACAGGAATTGCTGTACATAGGTAACAAGTACTTAGGTATATGTGGCTAAATAAGAAAGAAAGAAGAAAGAAAGAAAATATATTTATTTGTGCTAAAAAAGTGACGCATACACACAAAAACAAATAAATTAAAATAGAAAATAGAAGGGGGAAAATATGCGTCATATTAACACAAAACGGCCGATGCTCAGCATAATGCTGAGACGCTGGTTTTCAGCACCAGCCGATGTATGAAATAAAGTTTATTTTAAAAGCCTGGTTGTTCAATCGAAATTGTTCTATAATCAATCCGTGTCGACTAGAATTCCTCTGATATTTTTTTGCTGTGCAAATTGTTGTGTAGAAAAAAAATATTCAATAGTGAAAAAACTCTCCAAGAATTGTACACCAATTTGTACACCTTTGCTCAGTACACCAATTTTCGACCAATAATTTATTAGTCACCTAATTACGTGTATGAATATTGATCTGATTTCTTCAGGGATTCATATAAGAGAGCCTTTGCCCCAATTACCACCTCTCTAATTCCAGTTCTCCTCCAGATTAGTATCTCCTTGTAAAATAATATTAAATGTCTTTCTCCTTAAATATAGCTATGCTACGTACATAACTTTTTTTCTTTGCAGTAGGTACCAGGTCTTTTGTGGATTAGTCGGACTGGGGATTGTGGGATTCTTATATCTCTATTATCACCCTATTGGCCATCATAGGCACAAAATAAGGGATTCTGTTATCTCTTACAAGAACAAACTACGAACCCGCAGAATGACTCACTAAAGCCCTCGTTCAGACGACTACAGGTTTCCCATTAGCCCCGTACATATAGAACGTAACATATATGCAATGATAAAATGTATTTCAAGATAATGAAAATAAATATATTTTGTATTACAGATCTCTACGCAATGTAGACATAACACAATCAGCGGGCACAGACATAACTTTATTCAGCCCAAAACGGATCATTACGTAACTTCGTAAAACATGTCGCATTGCCTGCGAACCTAGCCTTACTCCTCTCCAGTTGCCATAGCGACCGTAGTACTTAGTCCGTGCTGCCGTAAGTGCGAGCGAGACGGGAATACCGGTCTCGCTCCCGCTTAGGGTTCAGTCGTATTGCAGGCACCCCACCCACAGCCTAGGCTAGGTCGGTAAATTGGGCCTAAGTTGAATATACCGGGATGGGTAGGTTTGGGGCCGAGTCGACCGTGTAACTTAACTCGAGATTAAACTGGTTTACTTGTTCCTAAACTCCGATTTAAACCTTCTACTTTTCCATGTTAACCAACTAGAGAAAAGAAGGAGCGCGTCAGCTCATCCTTTCATCATTTTATACATATTATTGTTATATGTTTTCATAATCAATCAATTTCCATTTTAATGTTTCAGATTTCAGATATATTTTACATTCATTTTTCATTACAGAATCATCCTTAAACTTCTAATTTAACACCATCATTAATGATTTAAAACGAGAGCAAACAACTCTCATTTTAACAGCCATTGCATATGGCCGCCCACGTTTGACATGTCAGCCTAACGTATGATGTAAACCTAGATAATTGGACAAATATAAAGGCGTTTAATTAGACATTCGAAAGTCTGTTTGATTTAGGATGTAATTATTTATGTAAGTTAACTAGTTACAACCCACGCGCGTTTTAGCTGATAGATACGTTTGGTCCAGTTATGATAATGTTCGGTTCCTTCTATGATAATATAAAGTTATAAAATATAGGAATTATATACAAGAAAAGTTTCATAATTGTGATTACGTTTTTTAATGTTCGAAAGTTTAAAATTACAATAAATTATTGCAACACAAAATCTTTTTCTGTAAGTACCTAAGTATCATGGCTTAAAAACATTTTTATTATTAATTATAAAATATTATTATCATATTCAGAAATCATTTTTTCTTAAAAGAAAAACATTTGAATCTGATGACACAAGTACAGAAAGCCGACCTAAACTATTTTTCTTTCCGTTTTAGGAGCATTTTTTGCAGGTTATGAAAACACACGTGCATATAAATGCTTTGACAGACAAACGAACGGCTCTCGTAAATAACTAGCATTAATTTATAGTAAGCTAAGATATAAAATCTATACTTCGGTCACATACTTCTAACAGTACCTTGGTAAAGATTACATTCTATAAAATACATAATAAAAACTATTAGCTTTCATTAAAACCCTTTTAAATCAGATTACGATCACGCAAATACACGCCCGACTATAACTGATTTACGACGTCTTTACACGAAACCACGACAACGATAATTTTATCTGTAACGCTTTTGTTTCCAACGAAATACCTACAAATTAGTTAAAGCATACTTATTTATCTTAGTACACAATTCTTATCATTTCTTAATACTTTTGACAAGAATAAACAATAAATATGAAATGTAAATACCCAATTATTATAATAATAAAATAATAAATAAATGCGGACAACATCACATACATTGTTCTGAACCCAAAGTAAGTTGCTGAAGCACTTGTGTTATGGAATTCAGATACAACGAAGGTACCACAAACACCCAGACCCGAGACAATGCAGAAAATGTGAATTTTTACATTGACCCGACCGGGGATCGAACCCGGGACCTCAGAGCTAGCGACACCTTGAAACCGGTGCGTACGCCACTCGACCACGGAGGTCGTCAGATTATTATATTATATGATAAACTACTCTTATACAAGCATTTGACTTTCTTTACCTTATACCTAAGTTATTATAATAAACTTTTATTAACGCAGTGCAATTTAAGAAAAAGGAAATACACAAAAATCTTTTCACAAAGAAACAAACAGAATTAAGCATCGATTACTCAAATATTAGAACTGCGATCATCAGAACCTCGTTAGCCATAGTTAGCGCGGTGCTACCCGCCCTGGTACAAGCCAGACTGTATTGATTTCTCGGTATAACGACCCGACGCACACACACACACTCTCGCACACATGGACACTCGTCTGCTAGTGCATGTGGGTCTGGATTTCAGTAAAATAGGTTTTTATATCCGCCATTTTCTTTTATGTAGGAACGTTTTTTTGCGACGTAGCTTGCTGTATTGATTTTCCTGTGGTCTGCAGATAAAGGCCTAGTAGTTAGCTCTTTTGCTGCGTAAATGGGTTGGGTCGCTTAGATCCTTACTTATTGGATAGGAGTAAGATAGGCTTCGTTGTGTAAATCTAGATTAATGTTAGCAAGCACTTCGTTTGTTTATTTATGACAGGGAAAAAATAGAGATTACATTTAGAAGTAGAATGAACAATATGTTGAAATAAATTAAGTACGTTGGTATATCTACAGGGTACAGATTTCTTTACTGGTTCATCATTCTCACAAATTATACAATTCATAATGAATATAAGTTTTATTTCCTACTAATAAAATACTATTTTCTTTTACGCAAACGCTAATTAAATACGTAGCGGTATTGATATCTGTGTAAGTAATCATGATAAATTCATCTTTAAATATTTCCTTTTTCGAATTGAGACATCTTGAATCGTCTGCACGTTCGGCGGCCATTTTATACGTCTTCACCGTGAATTATTATAATAATGTGCCGTAAAGGCGCATTGCGGTCACTGCATACACTTAGCATTGTAAATCAGCTGATTGTGACTAGCTGCAGTTTGTAGCGTGCTCCGAAAGAGTATTGGAAGTATGCGGACCACTACCATTACTCTAGGTCGAAAACCATTTAGGAGGAATTTTGCACGTACTTAATCCATTTTGCAAAATTTAAGGTGAAATATTTGTTACGCCCACGAAAGAAAGTTAGTCTTCAATAATCATTAAAGACTGGTAGACATGCTTCCTTCTTTCTAAAAAGGAGGGGTGTCGACGTCTTCTTTCATTATTTCGACCGACTTCAAAAGCAGGTTCTCGTTTCGTCTTTTTTATGTTTGTACCTCATAACTTCGAACTGGCCGTTCGATTTTGTCGTTTATTTAAAAGCCATAATTTCGTTTCTATTTTCAAGAGTATGGTTTCCATTGTAAATTGACTCCTAAGCGCAATCACGTTGATGCCACAATTACTTATAGAATAACCTACACCAATAAACGTGAAATTAATCTAACATCACCTGACAAACAAATGGAAACAAGAATTTAGTATCATGAGGAATAAGAGTCCAGTTAAACAATGACATCAGTGCCTCTACTACGACACCTTACTGCAGAACTGTCGATAATGTGTAAGCGAGATGCCAACATACAATGTATAGTGCTATCTCCCTCCAACAACAGGAAAAGACGTGGTTTATAAGCTGGTGGGAGGTGAGGTATGCAAGTCACATCACCCACATGCAGTGCATTGGATCGTGTTATCATATCTCTTGATAAGACAATGTCCGTTTTATGTGTGACATAGTTCGCGAGACTTCCAGTCGTCATGAGGATCTAGATAATGGGTAGGTTATTTGTTTTTTAATTGTATTATGAAGATTCAATAGGTAGGTAACTATAGCAAAGTTGCTCAGAGCCTTTTTTTGTTAAGATAGAAAGACTGGTAATTATTCTTTGAAAATTATTACAAGGCTTTATAAAAACAAAGCCCATTTGCTTAAAAATACCCGAGAAAGGGGTAGGGCAGAGAAGAAATGAACCAGGCCGAAGGCTTAGGATTTTTGTTTTATGAGAACCAATTTATAAAGCAGGATACTGTCGTCAGAACGTTTCAATCTGAAATATTTTCATATTAAAAACCTATCAAAACATAAATGATCTAAAAACCCGACAGGGCGACAAGGTCGTAACAAACTGCCGAAATATAATCGCAGCCATATTTCATTCGATTGTCTATGGGCAATCGAGTGTGGTGCCGGGCAGAGACAAGGCATTTTTATTTTTGTAACGTTGCATCACAAGTCATTATCGTTAAGACATGAATCGATTGTTCACGCAGAAAATTTAAGAACATCCTTTTGGTTGGCTCTACACATAAAATGTTTATTATATCGTAAACTTTATTACTTCTATTTACCTATTTAGTTCCACAAATATTGTTGTAATTCCTAATTAGGTTAGGTTATATTTGAAACTGAATCGGGGCTAATCTGGTGTAAGAAGGTTAACATATTAAATCATGTGGAATGTCTGTCTGGAGTGTTCGGCCTTCAGTGCGAGGGGTGGCGAAGTAATGTGATATGCTGGGCTAACTAGCAAAACCCAAAGGCTTAAGTAGGCGTGAAATTATTGCCTCATATTCAGTAAGCAAACGTCAGCCTACTGAAAATATGTACGCTAAATGCTCTGCCACTCTCTCTCTTACTAAGAACCTAAAAATATTGTCTTGAAAGCTTGTTATCCGAATATATCTTCTTTTATAAGTAAAGTAGGCATAGGCCACTGCTTCATATAATGTTAGTCGGAAGTGGAACAGATATGAAAACCACAAATTCATGTGTAGTTTGTAACAGCATTAAGTAGCTGCCATCACCTTACGAATCTACACGAAGCCTCTTCACTTTTCGTTAAAAAGTCTATTTCCTTTTACGCAGTGACCAATACCGTACAATTAATTCCTAGACTTGTCCTTAACCTTAAAACTACATTGAACTATAGAGTTTCATGAAATTTAAACCTCTTTCGTCGAAACGAAGCCATATTACTGAGTACCTCAAAAAGGTCAAGTGAAACTAAATGAATCAGCCTTTGCTTCCGTAATATTTTATGTGGGCTTAATAATGATTGATGTGCATTATGGTAACACCTTCCTGTGTACATTAATCTAGATTGAATTGAACGCATTAGAGATTGTAGCTAGGTAATGAATCGACGGTGCCACAAGCGAGAGAAGGATTTTTATAAGACTTAAGATTTTTTTGACACTAGAAAGTTTTAAGAGATTCTTTTGTTGTACCAAAGATTACAAAACAAATGCAGTCTGTAATTGTATTTTCTGCTTGTATCTTTTTTTAATTTAAAAGCACTTATTTAACCTAAAGAGATAGCAACAAAAACGCTAAAGAAGTTCTCCAACTCCTACCAAGAATTACATTTAAATAAAACTATTTTAATCGCCTCATGCCGTAATATTCCCGTATTCAGACTAGATTAATAGAAGTGGTGTCCTGGCAACGACCCGACAACAGACAGGATCAATAAACGCATCCTTGCATAACGCGCCGCCATTTTGTGTAACCATGGCAACGGTATATTAATTTCTAACGAGATAATTGTTTATATCATTGAACAATTGATCTAAATAGTCGAAACTGTGACCTTCGCAGCAATAAGTCATGAAAATAGCTGCCCACGTGTTGTTTTGGAACTTAGAGTACCAGGAGGGAACAAGTATTAGCCATTGTAGGAACCTCTTTTTAATTACTTACGATTTCCTTATTAATTACAAACTTAGGACTTAACAAGCCATAAACTAAGTTTTATTTTTGTTAATCACTTATCCTTATATATATGCATATTTCACTTATGTGCATATTTATACAGGTCTATCTCTCGGAGCTGATGAGTCTTTGACTAGAATTCAGTCACAGCACGGAGTCTGAATATTCTCCAGTTAGAAGACCAACGATCTAAAAATCGTCAAGCTCTTAGTTTTCTGCATTTCAGACGTGGTTCTGTAAACATTTATTCATATACCGAGAATTGTTGGGCAGATGTCTTCCATCGGACTTTATTTACCATCTCAAAAATCGAAGTAAATGAGTCACTTATCTCTGACAAAAAATCTCTTAATACGACTAACGACCTTTTTTTTTTTTTGGTTAGGCGGGGGAATCCTCATGGACACCCACCTCCTCGGGGGAGGAAGTGGGTAGTGTCAGACTCTTACTGACTAAACCTTAACCGAGGTACAGCGTCCCCGTATTTAGTAGGTGCGCAGGCATGCATAGCATTTCAACACGCACCGAAATACTTTAGTACCTACACACATATTATACGTTCTGTATTCCTAATTCCTCCTACTAGAGTCTTTACAAATTTATTGAAGCCTAGACAAAGCCGCGTCCTCGCTGGTTTCCTGACAGTGTTCGTGGCGTGTGGTCTCTGATTGACGTAGGTTGACAGACAGACAAGATGGCTTCCTTGATGGTGGAGCTAATACACGCTGACAGTTTACGTAAACCAGCCGGAGTGGCGCACTGCAGACAATACGGGATCTACAGGACGGCGAGAAAGGAAAGACTTTATATAGTTTGAAAATTCAAGAAAATGAATACAACTTTAGACTAAATCATTTGTGATTCAAAACATTTGAATCAATAAGTTAGATAATATTAATAGGATTATAACCATTATAAATTTGCTTGCGTTAATTATGTTTTTTTTTTATTATTAACATAATTATTTATTTATTTATTTAATAAATATGGAGGACTAACAGCTAATAAAAACAGG
Organism: Trichoplusia ni; assembly: GCF_003590095.1. NCBI lineage: Eukaryota > Metazoa > Arthropoda > Insecta > Lepidoptera > Noctuidae > Trichoplusia > Trichoplusia ni. The sequence goes on along the minus strand of NC_039482.1, from coordinate 10,011,737 downwards.
ATAATAATGGAAGAACAAACAGTAAGCCAATTACAAGTCCTCACGTTTAGAGCAAGACACAACAAAAAACTCAAGTGAACATTTTGTGAACAGGAAACAACATATAAAATAAATTATCCAAGTATTTTTTTCTCTATCATTTATTCTAGTGCTTTAAAAACTTTTTAGTACCCTTAAAATTTCACTTTTGCTTAGCGGTCATAGAATAGAAATAACATTGATTGGATGAATGGCCCGCGCCAAAATAAACGGTTTACTACGCAAATCATTTAAATTGTGACGCCTGAACTAGCAGATGTAGACTTTTATTTCAAAAATACTGTTTTGATAGCATTCTTTTAATCCAGCTCCAAGCTTAGTGCCTACGTACCTAATAAATTTAAATTGTACTTACAAAATTAACTACACTTATTTCAAGAAAATAGTGGTTTCTTTGATCTATGAATAACAACCCAGGGCCCCGATTCTGCTATTCACAATGGCTGGGATCACTGGCAATTGGATTAAATTCGTACTACACGTAGGTATTATTTGAGCATTTTTCTTACACAAATATTCGAAATTCAGAACGGGGCGCAACAATCGCGGTCAAGACAATGAATTTCCAATTATTGTAATGAAACTACTTTTACGGATTTTATCGCGGTTTAATTTTAGATTTTAGTTCCCGACGTTTCGAAACCTTTGCAGGTATCATGGTCACGGGCAGACTGAGATGGCGTTCGTCTTGACAGAAGATGTTGCTCGTTCTACCTTCATATTTTAATTAATTATTTGTGGTCCGACCTACGCAGTATGAGCTCACTGTGTCTTGATGTCTTGCAGCGCTGCTCTTGGGTTTGGCCTTGAGTTTATTTATTATTGGATCCCAAGTAGGTGATATCTTCCAGCCATCTTCTCTATTGAAATTAGGGTGTTTTTTAATCTCAATAGCCTCGCGAAACATCCTAGGTAGGAATTTGGATTCTTTAGCGAGGATCTGTGATCTTACATCGGTCAAACCAAACGAAGCATAGGGACCCGCGTTAAAGAACACATAGCTGACGTCAAACACCGCCGCTCAACGAAGTCTGCAGTCGCCGAACATGCTGAAGGTTCCAGCCATTATATTAGATTTGACCAACCGCAGATCCTCGCTAAAGAATCCAAATTCCTACCTAGGATGTTTCGCGAGGCTATTGAGATTAAAAAACACCCTAATTTCAATAGAGAAGATGGCTGGAAGATATCACCTACTTGGGATCCAATAATAAATAAACTCAAGGCCAAACCCAAGAGCAGCGCTGCAAGACATCAAGACACAGTGAGCTCATACTGCGTAGGTCGGACCACAAATAATTAATTAAAATATGAAGGTAGAACGAGCAACATCTTCTGTCAAGACGAACGCCATCTCAGTCTGCCCGTGACCATGATACCTGCAAAGGTTTCGAAACGTCGGGAACTAAAATCTAAAATTAAACCGCGATAAAATCCGTAAAAGTAGTTTCATTTCAATGTCTAACATTCGCGTAAACCTAAGAAACCACTTTCCAATTATTGTGTTAACAAAATGCGTGAGAGAATAGGAATAAGGTAGACGTATAATGTCATTTAATACGTAAGAAAACAATTTGAAACAAATAAACGCATGGCGAATACCGCTGTAATTCAGGCCACTAAAAACACATCTACTCATAAGATTCGTAGGCCTAAGAAATTGATTATACAGCCAGGCCGGAAATGTTACTTACTTTTTCTTATTCTGGTCATTATGTGCGAAACGTTATTATTATTGTGGGCCATTAATTTATTATTGTTTTTACATATTTGCGTTATGTAGGTCACAGTCACAAAAAGGTTATTTAAACAGTACAGCCATATTATGGGAATCGACAAAACCGCTAACTTCGTTATCACACGCGATTTTGAAACTGAACGAATATAAACTTTATATCCATTGTAATAAATACGATACTGATTGCAAACAACATAGCGTGTTTTTTTCACCTGTTTACGTTTTTTTGTTTCTATAAACGTAATCTGATAAATTAGGAAACATGACTGTTTTTTTGGGGAGCGCATTATGCGTGAGCAATCAATTTGATTGCTTTTTGCAAATGTTTGTTTTTATAAGTACTGGATGGATGTATTCATGAATTTTAATAAAAGGAATGACCCAAATTCGTTAATAGAAAAGCAGAATGGGCCCACTGGGCTACATTGCCTGCACCTGCATTATTAGCCCTGCCGTGCCATTTCGTGAAACTTCGTGAAATACTGTAAAAACAATTTAGCTAGGTACTTCATCATTTCCACATTTAAGATTTGTTTACAATCTTGGTTCCTTACAACGTCATGCGTGGAAGCAATTTGTAACTTACGATATCAACTAGGTACCAGCGTGGCCTGGCACCAGGCGTTGTGATCATCGCGCTATTTCTGGCTGTGTCACAACGGAGGTCGCAGTAACGAGGTCTTGTAGGAAGGATGCAAGCACAATAGGAATTACTCCATTTGGCCTGATGCTTGTCGTTCTGAGAAATGACAGTTACACAATAGATGGAGGGAAGTTGTTGGACTATTAGCTTCTGAAAGGTAGACAAATGTCAATGGGCAGTGAGCACTTATGCAGTTATTAGATTTTTCCCTCGGTTTTGTCCTCGTAGAGTGATAACAAACATGATAGCCTTCAGATGAAGCTGTTAAAATTGCAACATACGTTAGCTTGGGAAAAGTTTGCTGAAATCTAATATTAAAACTTATGTATCGGACTTCTGGAAAATATATATAGAAAGGAAACGAATGTTCTTGGAATATTGAAGAAAACAACGTACGAGCAACGATTGAAAGATCTTAGCAAGACTTCTCTGATCGCAGACACAGGAAAAACTTTATTGAACCGTAAACATAAAATTCTCACTGGCAGTTACAATATGTTTCCAGAATTGAAAGTTTGTACACTTGAAATGAGAATTGTCATCTAATTTTTAGAAATAATCGAAGACGCCATCCTAATGCAACCCCTGGAAACACTTCTTAGCCAACCGCGAAGTCACAGAATGTAACAAGCTACCTAAGTGTTATAGAAACCTCGTCGAATTATTTGAAAAGTAGACTGGACTAAATCTAAAAATATAGTGTGATTACAATATAATAATTGAATAACAAAAAAAATGCGTTTTACACATCGTGTTTAAACTTTAGTCTGACTATAAAATAACAGCGCCATCTGTGTCTGAAGTAACCGAACTAATATGTTTGACTAGTTCATCGCTGCTCATGGTTAGGAGTTAATGTGCACAAAATTGCCTTCTGTATCTAGATCGTTGGTTAATTTACGCACTTCATGCATGATAAATTTCAAAGTTCCAGCATACAGAATACTTTGATTTCAATCTTTTACAGAACATTTTGTTTTATTTTGACACTGCTATGTATCCATGCCATGTATACCAGGATTTTCTTCAATCATGCCTATTTTAAATGGTCTAAGCAATAGCATCTGATTACTCTACTAGTATATTCTAAAGATAGAGTTTTGTGGTATTAACTACTTGAACTACTACAAAATCTATCGCAATAAAGAAGGATTAAGCATGAACAACAGTATTGGCATTAAGACAGAAATAAAACACCAGAATTTCTTAATAAAATATATTAGGCAGTTGTGCCTACGCGTCGGCGATGGTGACCTCGACCTCTACACCAGGCTCGATGTTGATGGAGGTGATCTGCTTCACGATCTCAGAGGGTGAGTGCAGGTCGATCACACGCTTGTGGATGCGCATCTGGAACCTGTCCCAGGTCTTGGAACCTTCACCACAAGGGGTCTTACGGGTGGTGATGCGGAGGATCTTGGTTGGCATGCGGACGGGTCCCTGAAATGATAGGTGTTTTGTTAGAAGTGTTTGTCAAAGCAACCTTACACATGAGTTGGTTTGGAGAATATATTATTATGACAAGTGCTGAACAGGGAGTCTGTCTACCAAGTTGGAGTGTTGTTAAATTATCTTGTTGCAGGGGAATTTTTTTCCCCACTAGTATCATCATTAGTTCAAATTATTTAAATGTTAATTGGATTCTAGAATAGAAACAACACTCATACTATAAGGGTAAAATAGGATGTATTACAACTTGTGTTGTATAATTGTTACTCTCTAATGAACAATATGCAGTGTGGAGACTTACATAAAGCACTTTTGAGAGTCTAGTATAATTTAGCACCATTTTGGTGAACACAACTGTATATTACATGCTGTGTCTTCATCTAGTGCAAATAATTTAAAACCCATCTGAGCAGGCATCCAGATAAAGCCAGACATTGTTAAGCTTTTTATTGGCATGTCCGGTAGAGTTAAACATTGTATGAATTTTGTTAGACTGACATAACATTTTATTTATGACTTTCAATAAATTTGGGAGTCCAGCTTTTTTGTCCAAATGTTGGGCCAAACTGGCTGGTCTATCCAGTTGTAAAGTTTGGTGACTTGGCAGTTATAAGCATATTTATAAATTACTCCATTGGTAACAGTTTTACCTTTTCTACGAATAAATTAAAATAAAACCCACCTTAACACGGAGCTTCTGTTTCTTGGCTCCGTTGATGAGGTCAGCGCACACCTTCTCCAGGGAGCGGACGTTGCGCGAGGTCAGGGTGATCCTGATGCGGTGGATGGGCGAGATCTCAGCCTGGGGCTTCTCGATGTCCTTGCCTGACACAACGGCGGCTGCCTGGAAACCAGAACGTAAATAATAAGTTATGAGTGTACCCATAATTAGAGTGGGTAGTAACTATACTTAAATAGCCCTAATTTTGAAACGGTTACGTGTACACATTGAAACAACTACTTAATAGCACAGGTTAAGCACTATAATTTAAATGCATCTGGAGAAAAACTTAAATTTTCTGGCAATTTGCTGAGTGCTAAGCGCTTTGGATCTCTAGCAGAAAACCAAGACTTACCATTTGCAGAAAACATGTTATCAACGTGCTTCATAATGATTTCGAATGTTTAGGGATGTAATAACACACGAAAAATAGTAATAAAAACAAAAATCGGGCGGGAATATGCGCTGACACGTGCAAACATAACCTTACATTCACCAAGTCTAATTTACAATATCTATAAGATGGAGAAATTGTGAAAACAATATTGTTTTAATACTAAGTGAGGTGTCTTACCATTTTGTTGCGATATTCCGGTCGAGATAAACAATTTCCGAAATAAAATTGCTCAGCGCTGAACCGGAGCACAGCTTCACTTCTTAATGAAAGAAAGAGAACGATAACTAAACGTCACGTCAAAGTTTTTGAGTTTGTATGTTACTACGTTTAATTATTAAGCACCTTAATTTAAATTACGCTATTTATAGAACATAAAGATATATATTATTAAATATAAATATAGTTTAAAACAATATAACTATGCCAGAATTAAATAAAACTTCAAAAGAAAATATTATTCACAGGTACAATTGATTTTCATTCTGTGACTTACTGGCGGGAAATAACTAAACGCAATTTTTGTTTATGGTACCAATGTTGCCAACAAACACACGTTGCTTTACCTTTTATGGGGGTAAATTTTAAGTTAATAAATTAGCGTCATACGTACTTAAAAACTCGCTGGTTGCAATAACACAATACAATACTAGTACATTGGGTTTAATAAAGCATTTAAACAGTCATACATAATAATGTAGAATAACTTAACATTAAAATTATAATACGTGCTAATTATTTAGCTAGAGATTAAGAAAATTATACATTGCTATCCGTTGTTCTTGTTAGGAAAATTAAACGTTGTTGACCATTATGTTCTTCACTTGTTTGTCGAATTTTCTGGAAATTAAAATAATAAATAGGTTAGTTTAAGATATTTTCACTGGCGATAAAGAATGGGCTAATCTGGGTGCTATTTATCGTATTTTGACATTTTACTCAGTAGTTGCCGTAGGTAGGTAGCTAGTTTAAATAAATGACTTAAGTACATAGTGAGATTATGTTTTAACCTTGCAGGTACAGAGATTACCGAACAAAACTATTTATAAAACGAATTATGAAAAATCTTGTTTTTATATAAATGTTTGAATAACCACTCAAAAAGCAATACATGATACTTACGCCGAAGTGATTTGATCTCCAGGCAGATGGAAGGGGTTGCAGATGGCGTCAGCGTAGAGCGCGTGCAGCCGGCGCAGCGCCGTGCGGACCTCAGCGTCGCGGATGTTGGAGCCGCTCGGAGACGTCGAGCTGGTCACCAGCACCAGCTTGATACGCGTGTTCGTCACGTAGCCGTAACTAATGAAGTCAAATATTAGTGATGCAGAGTAGAAAAAATGAAAAATTTACAGAAACTTGAGTAAATTTCATCATTCATTTTAAGCTAATAATATCTAATAATATAGCAAAGTTTCAACACAGTTCTTGTAATTAGTCCAAAATTTATTAATAAACTGCATAAATCGGCAGCAGGTTTTTGAGATACTTAAGAAGAGAGTATGATTTACATTTTGTGTGTATCCGTCGAATACAGCAGTCCCAGATACAGGTCTCTCAGATCAGTCCGCGAGGTGTTGGAGTTAGCGCCCGAGTTGTTAGTGTTGGTTGAAGCAAGTCTCTCTTCCAGAGCGTCGAGTGCCGTGTGGACGAGCCACTGACGCGAAAGCTCGTTGTCAGTACTCGTGTCATTTCCAATGCCACCGATATATAACGGAGAGTTCTGGAATTGTGTATATTTTTACATTTAAAACAATGCAATTTAATTAACTTTAGGGGTAACTTAATAATTTCCTCCCACATTGTCTATGATTTATGGTAAAATTAATCGCGACAGTTCCTAAACAAAACAAATGATGTCATGCAAAAGTGACGTGTCCAAAACACACAGAATCTTTATTTTGAATTCATTGCATTATTCTTGCTGAAAAGTAGCAATTTAAAGTGTAAATCAATCATACTGAGACTGGAACATTGTTTGGCTGCGAGTATCAACGTTAAAATACAAATATTGTGTGAAAGAACTTACATCTTTGCCGATAACTGCTACGCACACAGCCATTGTTGACTAAAAATCGACGGAAGTGTCCTAGGAAACACCGCGATTGACGTTTCGATGTACTCCGCGGGAATTTTTGAAATGGCAGTGCGCGATGTAGTTGTGTGTAATCACTGTAATTAAAGCGTTTGTGCGCCGCAACTCGCAATTTACGTTTATTTGTGATCGTTTGTGGGTCATCATCATTATTGCAAACATATCAAAGATGGCTATCAACGAAGATCTATTATATGAAGTAAACGAGAAAGGTGAGAGTGTTGTTGTGAGATCGGTAGAGTCGAGCCATCGGGCTTACCTTCGCTTTACAAATCGGACCTCTAGACCTGTGGACGTATGGTGGCGGGACTTTCAAGGTGTGAGACGTCATTATATTCGCTTAAAAGTGGGAGCTTCTTACGACGTCAACTCATATTTAACTCATCCGTGGGAATTCACTGATGCGGCTACTAATGAGAGTTTTGTGATTAATAACAAATTAATATTTAGAGCGCCAAATCACGTGGGCGGTATGATGTATAGAACTAACTGGAATATTTCTGTGGCTGTGCGTACTCTGCGGAGGACGACGATGTTGACGCTGGCCTCCTTGCTGCCGAACCCCGAGGCGGCGTCGCGCGTGGACCTGCCGGCGGTGCTGAGCCGGGAGCTGGCCGAGCTGGTGAGCACCCTGCAGAGCACTCCGGTCGTCGTGGACACAGAATGATGACTGTTTGTGCTGGTGTTCATAGTTCTACTAGCACTGGCCGGATTTTTGCACATGGTGTGGTATTTCTCAGTTAAGAAGCCTTTCAGGTTGTTGTATGGTGCAAGATATTAAGGACTCGAGTACTAACAAAGACATTGTTAAAGATAATACTATAGTTTTTATGTGTTATAAATCTAGTCTCTCCCTATAAGGAAACTGCAGTGATCGGAGAAATCACAAAGTGCTTAAATCAATTTAAATTAAGAATATAAATGTATATTTTCTTAACAAATCAACTACTGTCATGTTAACTGTGTATTTAAATCTATCTGTTATTAATTAATGTTTATCAATCATGTAATCATATTTACTTAATTCAATATCATTGAATGAAAGTTGCCATATTAAATTTGCCAAAATATGAATCATTATTTAAGAGTAAGGAGGTAAAAGGTCAGACTGTTATACCTCATGTGCTGTGGTATTCAAACTTTTTGGTTATAAACCAAGATATTGGCCTTTATGGGTGTTTAAAATAAATTTTTGACGCTATCATGATCAAATTTGATCGGCCTAAGTAGATAGATATATAAATTGTTAGTTGTTTTCTATGTTGCTGTAAAGTTTAAGTGCTTTGTAACATATTGCATATTAATTTCCTAATACTCCTACTGATAAACTTTATAGTAAGATCATAAACATTCACTTAGGATTAGGAACTAAATTTAACTACTTAAAAATAGGACCAAGTTATATGTATCACTGCCTGTTATAAACCTTTTAAAAAAATCTACAAATTTATTCTGAAACCTTTTAACTGTTTTTCTATATATTAATTGGGTTTTATTTCATTGTTAGGTCTAAGACATAGCTTTTGTGTGTATATAGTAAAATCTATTTTCTCTTCTACATTTTTCATTAAACACCTTTTCTTAGGTTCTTATTGTATTTCTTGGAAAAAAATTGTTTTCTTTAGATAGTTATTGCCACTGTAGAACATTAGTGAGACAAAATCACTCAAAATTAAGTTTTTCTTTTTTTGTTTAAGTAAATTTCTGTGTATTGAGTTAGTGTCTTTATATTATGGTAACTCTAATTTTATGGCTTTGCAATTCATTAAAACGCACAATATTGGCACAAAAGTAATGTTACACACTGCCTATAATTGAAAGGTCTTCATATTATAGTTATGTAATTTAATATCTTTAGCAAGCAATCTATTGTAGGCTATAATCATGTAAGCATCATGCCACTTGAAGAATACGTTGTTTCGTAATAGGCCTTCTTTGTCTTTTCGTATATAACCTCTGCTGCTTAGAGTTTATCCCACCCTAGGCCTATGCTGTTTCTAAAACACCATAAGTAAGAGAGTAATTAATAAAATAGGTCATTTAATGTCGTGGAATATATATTCGGCGGATTTTATCTCTGTTTCTTACAATACTCGTCACGTCTTTTCTTGGAGCGACCTAAATAACTCGCTGACAAATCGTTCGGCCTGCGTTCGGGTCATGGGTTACATTCTCGGACTTCTGCTCCATTGCGATATGACGTAGGTATCGTGTACGTGGTGCAGTATGCGTGGGCCCCAATTCTGCTATTTGCAAAGGCCGATGAATGAATGTCAATTGGATTAAATTTGAAGTTACTCCTATTTGCTTCAGCATTTTGCCAACACAATAATTGGAAATACGTATTGATGTTGAGTGTACCAACCGGTACTGAATTTCTAATTATTGTGTAGGAATAATGCTTAATTTACATTTATTCATCAGCCGCTGTAAACAGCAGTATCGGGTCCCTGTTGTAGCTCGAACATAATGATTATAACAGCAGGTGTGGGCGTGTTTATCATCTGTTTTATCAACCACTGCCGGAAGTTTACATTAATTATATCTACATTAAATAGATGGTTAAAAAAATATATGAGAATAAAACAAATTGTTATGTATAAAACCTTAAAATACATAGTATTTGACTACACTTCGCAACAAGACTGCCAAAAATATCTATTCGTACTTTTTAAAAAGGGATGTCATATCTATTAGGGCTTACATTTACTAAAAGATTCATTTTATCATTTTTATAAATTATTCTAAATCTCATGCTTATGCTAAAAGTGGTTTAGTACATATATGTTTCAAGTTTCAGGAGTTTATTGAATCTCTATAAATTAATTAGGGCAAATTGTGGTATAATCGGTAGCAAACATTATGGCTACTTTAATTTCCTATTATCATTCGAAATAACTACGGAATTAGTGAGTTATTGATGTGTAGTACATAAGTAGTTATTCGTAGATTTAAATGGCATACGAACTTTAAACATAGTACCAGAGAACTGGTAAATAATAACAATCGGTAATATTGCTGAAGTTACAGAATCATATTTAAGTTACTTAAGTGTAATTGATATTTAATGTATGAAATATCAACGTTAATTTTGTATATTTTTAATAATATTGATTAAATCTATATTTTGTTTCTATTGTATACAAATCGCATTTAATTCAAGTCAATTGTGTAGTTAATCAGTTACTTGTGTTGCTTCAATGTGTAAAAGGATATCATAGCTAAGGAGAAATTATGTATGCAAATATATTGTTTGATTTGATAATTAGTTTTTACTTTCCCCACTTTCCTATCATATTGTTATTATGGCCTGTTGATTTTGAGTTAAAAAGATGTTTTTCTGTATGTGTGAATTTTAGTTACGAGTAATATTTATTTACTGCACATTGTGTTATGTGATAGACCATCTATAAAGAATTATATGTTCAGTAAATTTAACACAAGTGTTCCATGCGCATAGTTAGGAAATAAAATCCAAAAGCCGGGTATAAAAAATAATTTATTGTAAAAAAAACAAAATTAAGTATTGCAATCACATTAGTGGTTATGGCAAGTCAGTGTTTATTCTGGTGCATGTGCGCGACGAGCGCGAGCGCGCCGCCCGGGATGAAGCGCACGAAGTTGTCCGCCGTGAGCGGGCCCAGCGCGTACAGCCCCGCCGGCGCGTTCAGGACCTCGTGGCTACTCTTGTCTATAGCTATAGGGTTGTTCCTCCCATCCACAGCCTTCTTAGGGTCAATACCAAACCCTAGCCCAGACACATAAGGATTCATAGAGTCGCAAGAACATTGCACTGTCTCCTCTTTTTCATCCGAATAAGGAATGATTTGACATTTATCGATCATACCGTTCTTCCTAAGTTTGTTACAGTCCGGTACTTCGCATTTCGTGTCAGTGTTGCCATTGATTTCGGAGTAATTGAGGTATCTCGACTTGCAACTCTGGATGCTCTGTCCTAACATAGATTTGATGTAGTGCCAGTGGTTTTTGAGGAAGCTTTGTTTCTCTTCTATCTTCCGTTTCACTTTGGATTCTTCGTTGCATTTTGTGCAATCCATTTTGATGTCGATGCAGTCTAGGAAGTTGGTCTGTAGGAAGGAGAGGTCTGGTTTGGAGCCGATGAAGACTCCGATGAGTCTGGTTTCTAGTTCTGTGACCTCTTTGGTGTTGAGGTTGAGGAGTTTGACCCGCTTGAGGCCTAGGGCCAGCTCCTCGAGGTCGTCCGCGTTGATATTGCTGGTGTCGTCGGCCACGGGGGTCACCTCTATGATCATGTGCTCCGGGTACGGGGTGTAGTTCTCGTGGTTGCCGGACGGGCCGTCGCACATCATTTTGTATACCTGCAATGTGAAGGAATGAGTGAGTTGAGAATCAGAAAAGATTATGCCACGTATTGTGCATGTGAATTGTATGTTTATGAAACACCCCGCGACACAAGGATTGAATTTCTTAGTGCGGGAGTCGTTTTTCTTTTATAAAAAAAATTACATATCTTAGTTAAAAATTGTATGTGTTTTTTTTTTACTTTTCACGCCTCAAATAATTGGATACTTTTGATAGAGTTAGCTGACACCTTGGGCTAATATAAGCCTTTTCTTTGTGATTTACATCGCTTGGCATATTCAAGCATTAACTCTTCACAGTTATGTCTAGTTTACCGTCCGTACCTGGCAGTAGTCCGGGTAGGCGGCGGGCGCGAGCCGGGCGAGTCCGTCGGCGGGCGTGCGGTGCAGGTGGTGCGCGTGCAGGCCGCGCGCGCGCAGCAGCCGCACGCCGTCCGCCGCGCTCACGCCCGACCCCACCACTACACACGGCGACGAGCGCTCTGGGGGGAGGGAGAGGGGATAGTCAGCATTTTTACGAACCCACCATTTGAACTGATCATTTGTGAAGGGGTCAACTGATATATGTAAGTACTAAATAGCATAGGCGAAGGCTTTAACTGCATCATTGGACCTTGATAAAGAAGGTCACTAAGTGGAACCTCGTGAACCTCTAAAATAGTGTAAGCGTTGCTCTCTTGGGCAACTCCCTCTTAATAAGTACAACTTTTCTCTTCTAATTCAAAAATATCCATTTCATAGACATTTTGAGAAGATAGAACATTCTTAAAAAGTAATTTCTTTTATCTTTTTACATCGAAAACCTCACTGTGTAGTGTGTATCTAGGTAAAGGTAAAGTCAACGATCTATAATACATTGTGCGTGAGACAGCGGTTTAAAAATTCTCTCTTTTACCTTACACAACTTTGAAAACAACTTCATATATATCTTTTTTGGACAACTTTTTGATGATAACTTTTGTATGAGAGCTTCTGTCGACCCTCACCATATTCTCCGAGGACATGCGCGGCCCGCTCCAGCGTGGCGAGGGAGTGCAGTGCGTGTCGCGCGACGTGTCCGGCCAGAGTGGAGGCGCGGTCGCTGGCGCCGCTGCACACCACCACGCGCGCGCACAGGTAGCGGACCAGCGCGCCTGATGCGTTGTCGTAGCTGTGATATAGGTGGCGCTAGTTAGTATGACCTAAGGTTCTGGAGGAAGATCTCATGCTACCCCATTTTTAGACAAAATTAAGGCAAAAACAAACTATTTTAACGTCTTCAGTCTTTCTATTATCACATTACCCGCTTAAAGTGAAAAAAAATATTTTTTGTAAATTAAGATTTGAGGGTACGAACAAAAACTAGCTTTTAAAACGATCTTTCAGTGGGAAAATTCTTCTTAGCAGAAAAGGGACATTAAAGTAATGGTTAACATTAGTTCCTCTCATGTTAATAATAATATAAACATTTTAGATTAAGGTTCTCAAGAAGGCCTCTTCATTTTGGACCTGTGTCCCCGTTCACGCCTTTAAAAAGGACCGGGTCGCTTCACATGAAGTGATGCTGTGACTGAAAAGAGATACATATGGTATAGTAATCTCACCCGGTGACACAGTAGGCGGCTTCGAGCGGGCAGCGCGTGTTGTGGCAGCGAGCGCGCGCGGCGCCGCCCTGAGGGATGCGCGTCACGCTCGTCACCGTCACGCCGGAGCGGAAGAATTGCTGCAAGTGTAGGGTGTAGCGTCAGGGTATGTGTAGCTATTGATAGGATATGATGCAGAGTGGGTTTTCTATGGGTTAGTTGTTGAAGATTATATGACTTGGATATCAACATTGAGAACCTATAGCGGGATCTCAATACTTTTGAGCAGCATCAGAAATTATAGTTGACGAAGCATTAAAGGAAGACCATGATTTTTTCACATCTAGCAGGGAATATTTTGAGCACATTTTATTTCAAAGAGCATTTGAAGATGATAATTCACAATTTGAAATGTGTGTTCTTAATGCTTGGCTCATTTAACTCTCAAGGTTTGGTTGAGGATATCGGGTCATTATTGGCGTTTTGTATATAAAATAGAGGCTATATACAGTGTAGTGAGTGTTTACCTGCAGTTTACACGCCCGCACATATCTCCTGCAGTAGGTGGCGACGGCGCGCGCGGTGAGGCGGGCGGAGCCGCGCGGCGCGTGCGGCGGCAGCCACAGCCACGCGGCGGGGGACAGCGTGCGCACGCGCGGCGGGAACGTGTGCCACGCGCCGCCGGGGGGGCCGCGACCTAGCACTATGTGGTCGATCTGCGGGGAAAGTAGAATAAAATAAGGATACTTGACAAATAGGGGAAGGAACAGTCCAGTGGCGGCCTTAGGGGTTGGCGAACCGGGCAATCGCCCAGGGCCTCGCTCTTGCTGGGACCGAGCGCCCATAAAATTTCTATTATATTTATTTTATTTAACACTTGTTACGGCAAAGTAAAGAGGAACACGATACCACGAGAGATCTCGAGAGAATTTAAAGTGTAAAACGAATAAAATCCGGTTTATACTCTGTCCGTGCTAAGAAGATCTTTTTGACAGGACAATTAAAATGAATGAGGTAATATCACTCTATTTCCAATGCTCTATATTCCAGAGCCGTGTAGCCTTGTTCTTTAATGAGTTTATTCTTTATTGTCAATTGGTTGATTTTTTCTCGAAACCTTTCCTTTGATCCTAATGCGAGTAGATCATCGTGATAGTCATCGGGTGAGTTGTTTGTAGCTATCTCAAATTGGCGACCTAAGTATTGTAATCGTTACTTAATACGTAATCAGTCAAAAATGAAGGATAGATAATGATTAGATTTTACATTGATAACACCTACTGGAGTTATTTATAATTAAGATAATAGCTTTGTTTTGCAATAGATAAACGTTATCGAGTGACGAAATGTTTTAAACAGGTGGAAACAGATAAGTCTTTGATTACTCACAAAACTGAGTTTAAATTGTCAAAAGTCTTTCTGATTCATCTGGAGACCTTTCCACCACTCCCTCTTAACGAAAAGGCAATGTTCTTACTATCATTCTCGCATATTAGAAAATGTCTAGTCTTAAGAATGGACAGCTAACCCTGAATTGTTTCGGCATTTCTACTCAGGGTAGTCAGAAAATCAAAATTCTTAATTTTGATTCCAACAATGTAGTTACAGGTAGTATGAATTCAGGAATCCATTCATATATAAAGATATATAATAAACAGACAGACACACATCTTTGGAGACAAACTGTTAAAAAGCAATAGCTAGTTATAAACGTACCTGTTTTTCTACGTCATATTTCCATTCAATGAGTGAGTCTGCTTGGATACCCAGATCAGCGCACGGCCTTAGTAAATTGTCCATCTGAAACAAAATAATCAAAATTTACTTAAAAATGTGCCAAATGTAGTTAAAATACGTTACAAAAAAGACTGAAAATATTGTCAGAAAAAGACTTTTAAACCTAAATATAATTATGGATCGACAAATTCTTGTTGCCGTACATTCGATAAGAGAATAACAAATGAAGTAGTAATAATTCCGAATTTATTGAACTAAAACAAGCAATAAAATTAAAAAACCAATAAAAATGAAATAAAAAAAGGATATTATTCATGTATTTCGTGACTTAAATCAATTGATAAATGTTTTAACAATGCACAATTCACATCAAATTATTGTCACGAAAAACAATAAATTCGACTGTTACTCGTAAACATGACGCTTAAGAGATATTCCAGTCGTTTTGAACGTGATGTACAGTCGATGAAAACAGTCATAATATAAGCTGTAATAAACATAAAAAATACGATAAATGATGGAAATGGATTTAGAAAATTATATAATTGCTCTGACTTAAGTACGAATAATTTATATTTATAATTTAGTATTGTAAAAGATATAAATGTTATAATGAAATATATTGGTCGTATTTTTGTGAATGTTTTGTTGTAATTACTTTACTTTCAAGGCTTCAAAAGCAATTAATTTGCCCATTTCAGACATTAATAGTCATATTAATTTACTCTCCTAATAATATAAAGTGAATAGGCAACTAAAAAAGGTCGTTTAAAATAGTTTTTATTTCAAACTTCAAAAGTTTCGTTTTATAGATATGTCTGGCCTGTTGGTCTAGTGGTTAATGACCCTGACTGCTATACCGGAGGTTGTGGGTTCTATTCTCACCCAGGGCCCCGATTCTGCTATTTTACAATGGCCGATGAATGAATGGCAATTGGATTAAATTTGAAATTATTAATATTCTCTTAAGCATCTTGCCAATACAATAATTGGAAGTTATTTGTATTGACCTTGAGAGTACCGTCCCGTGCTGAAGTTACAATTATTGTGTAGAAAAATGCTTAAGAAAATACGAAAAATGTCATTTTAAGCCAAATTTCATTCATTCATCGGCCGTTGTAAATAGCAGAATTGGTGCCCTGGTCAAAAGATTGTGTGATGAATATAATATTACACATAGATAAGGCAAATTGTAGTAAAATTGTAACCAGAAACCATAACGAAAAGAACTAATCTACTTTACAAACTATTTTGTTCACTCTATTACATTACATAGAGTCTTGCATGAACGCTTTTCAAAAGAATCGTTAATGTTATTAAAATGGATCATTCTTAACTTTGTTATTATAATGTAACCGACCACGTTGACAAGCATGTGAACCAATGTTAACATTACGAAATGACTTGCACATTGTTAAACACTTGTCAATTTCAATAGCGTCTAGATTTTAATTTTGTTCATACATTGTTTTTGAAATTGGTGGAAATTAGTTATTGTTGTTAAGTGTAAAATTTTCATGTTTTTTTTTGCCCACGTGTTGCGGTTTATATGACTAGCTTAATTTTTTTCAAGTTAGCTCCCTAAATTTCTATATGAGAAAGATAAGTTTATTTTTTAGAATATACTACAATGCAATGTAGTGAATATGACATGGATGCAAAGAGACGGGTGAAACGGCAATATTGTGGTATTATTATAGGTCGTATATATTATAGGTAGTATATACACTATTTTGTTTAGACTTATCAATTAGAGAACATGTTATCCCGTTCCATTGCTCTCTTTTTATCAAAAAACGTAAAGTACTTTAATCCTTAATGTATGACTGTTCCATCGACTTTCTAGCTACATGAATTAGCCATTACTTAACGTACTATGTCATGACAGTTGACATATTTGTTTACTAGTCACTGCTATGGTCGTCACGCAGGTTTGATTGACAGGTAACGATGTCACCTCTATTGTTTAGGAGTGTTGTGAGTCATTGCTGAATAGAGGTGAGCGGAATTAGGTATCATTTGTGTTTTAGTTATAATTTATGATAATTGATTTATTACCTTTCGATAGTTATCACGTCTGTTAAAACTGGCTATTGCAAGAAAATATTATACTCTTTACTACCGAAAACCTTGTATTGTGGAGTAAAGGATTTGATTATTAGCAAATGTAGCCTTAAATTCAATCTAACGCAAAATCGATTGTATAATAAGGCTGATATTCAAAAGGTTTTCTGTAAAAATAAGATGGGCGGTCTATTGTGGCACCATGTAACTATTTATTTATATTCAATTCTGTATTTATGTGTCGCGCAATAAAGAATATTCTATTTATCTATCTATGCGTACCAGAAAAAGTTTATGCACTTAATTTCGAGTAGGTTTCCCAGTTTCTCAATGAATCATATATTTTTAGGCTTTCTAGTTTTTTTTTATTTATTTAAGAATAGAGAGGCTATACAAACCAAACCAGACATCTCTACCAAAACCAATACCATCAATGACTGAACAGTCGGACCAATAGGGGTCCTGGAGGTCCTAGAGGCCACGCCACGGGTCTGGCGCACCAAGTGGGTCGGTATTAACATAGCGCGGCACTACGCCCGCAGAATACATCGACCTCTTGTCACAAACAAGTTCACTTGGAAGGCCGACTGCTGGTAAAGCTTGGTCTATACAAGATTAAGTGGTTTAAGGATAATCTCGCGATTTTTCTGGGAAGACATATGGGTATTACGTTGAAAGGGTTGTCGAGGTCAGATACACTGACAATTTATGTGAATTATGAGAGTTCTTGTACCCGGTTAAATTGGTAACCTATTTTGTCTATAGTGAGTTTGTTTCGACATTTCGTCTCAAGATGGTAATAGGTAGGTATATGTATGATTTCTTACATAATAAATTATTTAATTTCATTTGAATGATGGCAGTTTAATTTTTTACAGACTATCCCAGTGAAATGACGGTTGGATTTATAAGTCCAAAGGTCGTAGGTTAGAATTTTGGCTCCGCAAATGAAAACAAATTATCACTAAAACGGTGAAGACAGGGCCGGATCTAGGGGCCCAGGGGCCCGGAGGCAACAAAAGAGGGGGGGCCTCTTGGAAAATTTATCGAGTTTTTTCTTAGATGCATAGTGTAATGT
The DNA here is from genome assembly GCF_003590095.1 of Trichoplusia ni. NCBI lineage: Eukaryota > Metazoa > Arthropoda > Insecta > Lepidoptera > Noctuidae > Trichoplusia > Trichoplusia ni. The sequence continues at coordinate 9,993,877 of NC_039482.1, read as the reverse complement.
GGGCTTCTACCGTTGTTTCATCGGGAGTACCGGGTCCCTAGTCATAGTGGTGGGCCCCCTGGTCATAGTGGGCCCCTAGGCACTGGCCTAAAGTGCCTTATGGATAAAACGCCACTGGGTGAAGGGAAACATTACGTCAAAAGCATAACACCTGACATACAGTAAAGAAGAAATCCGACTGCACATCTTTAGTTGCATAAAAAATCGCGATATTTATTTTTTAAGAAAATTTCTGGCGTTTTTGCAGTTAATGACAAGTTATCACAGTAACGTGTAACCCAAGCTTAGATAACCGTTAAAAACCGGTCGTTACGTTGACACCTCGTAATATTACTCAGAATTAATATTAACTGGTTTCGTGCGAATTTTGAATATATTTGTTACTACCAGGAAGATTAAAATAACGTCACTGTTGTCTATAATTCCGGCTTATCTACGTATAAGCGGGATTGACCATTTTTTTGTAATATCCCATATTTCTCCTAATTTAAAAAGTACTTGTTCAAAAATTCACTCGGAATTATAATTTAACGTCGTTGCATTTTGACTGTACGGAGAGCCGAGTGGTGGTCTGCATGCATGCGCGATATGCTGCGAACTCGATCTTATCATAGACAAGAGTTTCTGTCATCCACAATTCCTGTTTCAGATCTACGAATTCTTAAAAAAAAGTAAATTGAATATTCGTGAATTCGCGATATAATTATTCAAAGTAATAGCCGATTCATAAAAAGAGCGATAGTTGTTCAACACATAATAATGGTTTATCACCTTAGAGTGCAGGATATAGTATTTTCATGATGGGTAAACAGACAGTATTGAATAATTCAGTTCGATTCGCGAGTCCAACACTGTTGGGTCCGAAACTACTCGGATAATCCCGATTTATACGGGTAAGTAAACCGCTATTAAAAAAACAATTACAATATGATTTAAGAGAGGGACTTTTTACAACCAATTGAATACATGACTAGATAATAATTCTAAAAACCTGCAGAATTAAACGTTGTGTTGACAACGGATTACTAGTGATTTGTTTTCAATGTCTCATGGCGTTCTGCCAACAAGATATTATATTTGTGACATACATATGAGAGTGGGTCTAATGAACTGTTATTTTTATAACTAGTTTATTGTGTTTTATATTGTGCATTGCGGTTATTTTATTTAATTACGTGAACGGAACATTAACGCGAATACAACTTCGATGGCTTGAGGTTTTGACCATACATTTTGGTTGCAGTCAGACTGCCACCACATCTGTTTGGGCCATCAAACGTTCATGCAAGTTTGTGTTAATTTCGCGTTTCAGTAATTTAATACAAATATGCAACGCGTAAGCTTTAAAGAAAGTATTTTATCAAAGCCTCCTTATTACTATCATTGTATTTAACAGGTACGGGAGAGATCGAAAATTGACTGGATTTTAACTAACTTGTTAAATATATTTATTTTAATACTACACGTATTACTTATTTTGTCATTACACTATTTGAACACTATTCCAAGTATCACATAAAGAGATTCAAAAATGAATACTCGAATAAAAATACCATCATCATTGATTATAAAAAAAAATATAAAACCTACAGACATGCTTAAAAGCTATGTCAGAATAAAACATTACATCCACATAACATTCCATTTAGAACCTTATTTTCTAACGCATAAGTTATAATTTTGAATACAATTTAAGTATAAGAACGTAGCCAAAAAAGCGGTTATCTTTAGACACAAAAAATGAGTTATGAATACACTTGATAAATGAACTTCAAGACAGATTCGTAATTAATGTTTATCCTTAAACATATCTGAACATTTTTATACATCAACGTATAAGACAGGATCTATAATAGAATAATAGTATTTTTTTTAAAAAGACGTACAACCCACTTCAAATAAAAACTACTGATTAAATACGTGCAAGTAAACCGTTCATTAGGTAGATATTATCGCAACATCGATCGTAACATCTAATCTATTTAATACTGTTTTTTAGTAAATATTTTGTCATTGATAAAACTATTTGAGCTCTAAAGAAGGTAGCGCATGTAACCGCATGAGTTGTTTGTGACACATTCTTATTAAAAGTCTCTCAAGCCTACATAATAACGAAATGCAACCAATGAAAATTAAAAAGTTGTATCTATACTAAAAATACTATTAAATATGTATACTACACATTTTCGAATCGCATAACACTGATAGAATATATTTAAGTTTAACGGTGACGTGAAGCGTGAAGTGCAAACCATGCTTGAGTGGGCTGCGGCGTGACATGTTGCCAATTGATCTGAATTACCTGATAATCAGAGCTGACACGAAGTAGCTTTAGACCACAACTTTGCTCGCCCAACTATCAAGAATCTCAGTAAATTATAGTTATTTTCATCCTTGTGTCTGGGGTTGCACAAACATTCAAGTCACATGCTGCTTGACCTACTCGGGATCGATCCGCGGCACTTGGAAATTCAGTACTCACTGTCAATACAATGAAATTGAAAAATTCTACGAATTGTAAATAGCGGAATATGGAGCCCTTTTTTACCCGGGGAAATCCTCATGGACTTCCTTCGCCCTGGGAAATGCAGAAAGGTGTGCCGGAATCTTACCGGCTAAATCCTCCGGAGTGCTTCATCCTTCCCTTGTACCTGAGACCACGGGAACGCGATGCAAACTACCGCGAGAAATATGGGACCTTAGCCTATGCCTATACATTTATGTATATCTATACTAATATATAAAGCTGAAGAGTTTGTTTGTTTGTTTGAACGCGCTAATCTCAGGAACTACTGGTCCAAATTGAAAAATTCTTTCTGTGTTGAATAGACCATTCATCGAGGAAGGCTTTAGGCTATTCTTTCTTCTATAAACCATCACGTTGCGACTAATAGGAGGGAAGATACAATGGAAAATGTGAAAAAACAGGGCAGGTATAAATCATAACTTATATCTTCTACCCACGGGGACGAAGTCGCGGGCAACAGCTAGTATATATATAAACATGTAGTTAGTTACAAATATTTATGTGTAGCGACCATTCGATATTACGTGTAATGCGATAGGCTTGTCAATAGCACCAGCAGACCGTGAACTCTTGCATAAACGCATGATTGGAGCGATATCAAGGTCCCTAACAGCTGTACTATGTTATGTGACTAAATATATTACGGTTCGGTGTTAGGATGTTATTAAATAACAATAACATTTTAGTGTCTGGTAGATAGAATATTTATATATAGTTACATGGTGCCACAATGGGCGGTCTTATCGCTAAAAGCGATCTTTTACAGACAACCTTTGGATGGAAGAACCTAGGTTCTGGATACCAGCCTTAGCCAGCCTATATGTGTATTAAAGCTGGGATTTTACGGGTAAAGGGAAGGTTTTTTGAGCATTGATGCATGTTGCATTCATTGATCATTGCAGATGGTACGATTTTAATAAAATATTTGTAAAAAATATGAACTTTTCATAAATGCTGATTAAATGAAATTAATATTCTATATTTCCTTTTCCGTAATGTAGTTAAGTAAAAGATTAACGTTTCTTTAAATTGAAATGATAACTTTTACTGACGTAATTTTGTATTTTTTAACCTTTGGATTCTTTACAGCTGAAACCTATTTAAAATGAACTAGGAAGTAAATTATCACTAGATATGATAGTCTGATAGATAGTAATCATAATTATAATGTCGAAATATTTAGCTAATATCGATGATCTAATACTGTGTCTTGTTGGTGATAAGATATCCAGATAGAAAATCTTTATGGCGTGTTTATATCTCATTAATGTTTACGTAGATTTTTTTTTAGTTTTTTGATGTATTTTAGACTTGTTGTTTGTACTTGTTATTAATTAAAGTGTGTAAGAAAATTAATATGTGTTTTATTAAGGATCTGAATAAAATACATGCAATAAAAGACGTATTAAATAATACCTATTATTTTCATATAGCTCATTAATGTAATTATTTGAAAATCTTTTGATTAAATCAGATGATAAGTTAACTTATTTGATTAAATAATTCTGTTGTCTGTATTTATAAAAAGATTAACGATTATATCATCAAAATTATCTATAGTAAATAAGTTTTAATTCATTACATCTACATAATATAATGAATGGCTGTTCGTTAGTCATTAATGCCATTATACTCAGTAAACGTAATTTTTCTTCCGTAATATTTTTGATTTGAGCAAGCGAAACCGCGTTTCTTGCTAGTTTTCCATATCTAAATAATCTATAAACATTGCTACTATCAACAATGAACATTGACCCAAGTGATGAATTATCAAGTATTTTGCGAGCAATACAAAACACCGGAATATTTGACTTCGCGATAGTGTTTAAATTTCGGTTTTAGAAGGGAATCCCAAGCGTTATCACTCGGACTATAATATAAATGCCAAATACATATGCTATTAACATTTCTACAAAAAATAGAATAAATCGCGTTTATTACTAAGAGGATGAAAGTGACCTCTTTTAGAAAAATGTTGGTCATATTTTACAATCGCCATATTGGTTTAAGAGCAATCAACTGGTAGTGGGTTTTAGATGATTTGCATTAGATTAGAATATAAGTACTTTAATGATAGTTAAATATGATTTACGGGTTATACTTATAAATATTTCCATGTCACAAAAGGTAAAATATATGGCGCTTTTTTATTCTGCTAACCACCTCTCGTTACAAAATTTTATACATATAAACAATAATTATTATTATTCTACTTCAAACTAATATCTGAAAACGAGAACTGTATAACAACTTCACTGGGTACCAACAGGGCATCAAAACTCCGAAATTCCATCAGCCAAATACGGGTCGGAAACTTTCAACTCATACGAGCTCATAAGGGTGATTATCGCATGAACCTGAAGGAAAATATTGCCATAGTTTGTTTGGTTGACTTACCAGTAGCGGTATGGGATTCTGGCTCCTTCCCTCAAGTCCTTCAGCCAGCTCCATGAGATCAGTTTCATATAAACTTTGTCCGCGTGGTATGTTTGATAGTCTGAAATATAGAACCAAATTATTGTACTAACAATAAGGAATTTTCCTGAGATACAAGCATAGATAGCTATGTATTTATTTACAGATCATTAGGGACACAAATAGAATTGTCTCTTTTTCAATGGTAGCGTACATTTTCAATACAAAAATTACTCTTTTAAAACGTGAAAGATAAACGCCAAAAGACGTTACCCTACATTTCGCCTACTCGCATAAAAAGACACTAATTAACATTCAAAAACGTCTTCCAAACATCGAATTATGGTCAACGAACTCCAGTAATTACATACAATTAGTTCGTATGACTTCTCGTCACACTTCCACATTTCTGCTAATAAGACGGACAGAAGCCGTATGTCGACCGCGTGTTGTTGTCACATCAGTGTTACATAATATTATAGTAACGGACGCTCGTCTTGCATACACAACGATGTGTTTGATTTAACATACCGAGAACAAACGGAAGGACTGGATTTTGAAGCTGATGAAGCTTCAAAATATATAGCTTAGATAGACGCTATTACCGTACAAGCAAAAGTAGAACGTGGTTATTAAAACTAATTAACCCGATTTCAAACTTTGATACAGGTATGCATTAGGTAGCATATTTTGCAAATATAAAGTTATTTGAGGCTATAGAATCCTTCATCGTGGGAATAATTGACACAACACGAGACGAATTTTGTCATCCATGACTTGTAGATCCAATATCATTACGAAATATTATAAGGCATTTATTTCGCAGTCATTTTGCAGTTGAATGTAGATAGCGGTAAACCACACAAGCTGTCTCCATGTCACAATTGGGTCATTACGTCACACTTTACCCGCAAAAATGTTTTTTTTTCCATTCTTACCTGGCTCTTAGCATTTCGTCTATTGGCAGATCATCGGGGATGTCCTTTAGGTACGGTACGTTGCCAGCCAGCATGAATGACGTCACCATGCCGCTTGGCCCGTTGCCTAGAAAGGAAATACGAATCGAATATATGTTTCGACAATTTGAAACGACGATTTGTTGACGGTAATGTGCATAAGTGTTGTTTTGACGGGTTTCTGGATATCCTGTACCTAAAATATACTTCTGATGAAGTGTTGACAGATGGTTAGAGATAAATTCGAAGATGTTATCTGATATTATAGTATATAAGGAGGAGAAAGCCGAGACAAACATGTATGGCTTGTGGATGAGTCGGGACGAGACGGGGAGACGCATGCAAAGTGGAGAAACCAGGCATAGAAAATAAACATAGCCCAAACTATGTTAAATTATTTAATTAGCTCTTGTTTTATAGTGTATGTGTATAGTTTATAGTCTTCAAGTTTTAGTTTTTAGACTTTACACAAATTAGCTTTATCAATATCATTTTGAGTAATTGTAACACAAAACCTCATATTTAGTCTAACTTTTTATCTACAATTTACGTCTACAATATTTTAAACGTTCATCATTAGCTACATATTTCTAGTCCTGGAAAACTCTATCACTCATCAAACAATAAATTATTTACATGTTATTGAAATTAATAAAACAATTTGTTTCGTTACAGCGATCGCAGAAGACGCAACAATACCCTACAGATTCTTGTCACCTGTCACGGAAACTGAACGTATGCCAACTGTAGTTTTACATGGTAAAATGTTTCTTTTCTACGAATAGTTGACAAAATGTTTGCAATTGAGATGATTAATAGGAATGTGTCTGCAGGTGCACGTATGACACTGTGACCAAAGTTTCAGCTCATGATTAAGGATTTCTACGGAGTACGAAACTAGGGGAGCGACCTTGTGAAATACTCGAAGGTAAATCTTTAGTGTATGTAACTTAATAAGTGGAAACACCTGATTATAATTTTAGACTTTACTTTAGAATTTGGGAAAAGGATACCTTGGTCAATTCATATTGGAGCTTTTTGATGATTGCCATTCAGATGAACATATTACACCGCTTTTTAAGTCGGTGTAAATTCAGAACTAGTGCATGTCAATACGAGGTAAAACTATGTATAAAGCAATCAATACAGTAATTAAACTGACTATTATAACTAAATTACAGAATACAGGAAGTTATATATATAACGGATACATTGAATAACACCTATAATTAAACATTGATCTAACTTGGAAAAACCTGGGTTTATTCCCATGTTACCTAATACTCTGGATTTGAATTTCTAGAGTAGGGTCCGGTAAAGAAAAATTAAGGAGAAGGAAAACAGATTTCTGGAATGTTCCTACAAATCTACCAGATCTGGTAACTATAGGAAAAATAAAAAGCCTTCTACCACTTTCAAACGATCTCGCGAGAACATAAAATCGGGGTACAAACCTATGTATTAACCCTGATCTCGCTACTTACATAAAAACATACGCGTTTACAGTGGGATTGGTATTCATATTATAATATTTTGCCGAAAATTCGCAAATAAAATAACGTAACCGAGTATAACGGAACGAATGCAGTGTTTTGCAAAGTTCTATGCTTTAGTATACCTATGCATAATGTAATAAAACTGTGTGAAGCTTGGCTGGAGTCCAGTAGCTAATTGAAAGTAATTAAGTGTCAATTTTATTAGTAGATGCAACTGCGGTTGGCGTAAACCTATAAATACACATGTGTTTGTATGTTAGAGTTATTTTATTTTTATGTAATGACTTTTTCTAACAAATTGTTTATTAGTAAAACGAGATATCTAATGTTTTATCCAAAAGATTTGATTGTTGACCCCTGACGCAAAGGAGCGGCTTTCTAAGATTATCATGTTTGTTTGCCTGTCCGTGGCATCTTTGCTCCCGAACGACACGAGCAATTTCAATTAAGTTTGTTTTATATTAAATGTGTATTTTTAGTGTTTAAATTACACAAGTTTGATAAAAACGATTTTTAAAACTGAATGCCTCAGTATTTATGCTCCGTATAACAAATTGTTTCAATATTCTCTATCTACCCGATCAGAGCCTTCACGCGTGATTATAAATAAAAATTGTTTATATGAATAGCGTGTAGCACAATGCTTGCGACAGACATAGGGTGAGCGAGGTCAATCGACACGTCTCGCCTGAATTGAGGCGCGGGTCGTGGTGGCTGATGGAAACCTACCATTGTTACACAAATTAAAGCTGGTTTATATGCCTAACATGGTCGTAGTGCCAATGAGACTATGTGTAATGTCACTTATGTGAATAGCACCCGAAAGTTGCGGCTAGTGTGTGCTAATGTATAAATGACTTGTTGGTATATTTTGTGAGGTCAATGCATAGCCTTTGAATTCCCACTGCTGGGCATAGGGACTGGCGGGGCACTGCCTAGAGAACGGGGAGGCCGTTCTCGTAAAAATTTCTACGGTCCTGTGCTAGCCTCATCCAGATTCGACCTCATGAGGATAATAAGCAAGAAAACATTCCAAACACGTGTGAATTTAAAACTAAAGTTAGAAAAAAAAAACCAAATCAATACTCACCGATAACAACTACTTCTTTGTACACGACGTCATCTGATAACGTGTGCCCGCACGATTTCATGTTGTCTTTCATCTTACTTGCCGATTTTATCGTATACAACCTCCTTCGATCCAGCCTCCTTATTTTATCTGTAGTCTATTACTTCTTAGTCTATGGCTAGTTCTATAAATGGCGGATTTATATAGCGAATTCTAAATTCTAAATGCAGTCACAATAAATACTTTTTTTTTATTAAATTAATATCACATGCAGTTTTGAGTCTTACGGACTTTTTTAGTCTATGTTCTAAGTTTTCTTCGTCGTGTGTCTGTGGTAGGTTATAAAAACTGTGGTTTATCTTGTTTTATGTGAGGTCGTGCTTCCTGCTATCTGGAACAAGCAAAAGGTCAATTTAATATGATGGTATAACTGCATAACAACAATATAAGTACTATCTCTCAATTACATAACGTGTTTTTGGCCTATTCTTTTTCATATTTTGAGATTGGCTTCCAATCTTATCGGATAGTCTAATAGTCGACTATACTATATATATATGAAAAGTGACAAAACCTCTTTACTGAAAAAATACCCTTTACAAACTTCAAGTTACTGTTAAAACAAAGGAAAACATAGTCAAGGCTTTTAAAATTTATGTTGTCTTCAAGAAAACATGACTTGTAGAAACGATTTATTGAAGCATATAGAATTAAAGTGCCTTTTTGTGTCACGGACAATCGATTGTTGGTAATCATAGGTCTCTTTGATACGAGCAGACCTACGGTGGTTTTTGTAACAATACTTGTTTATAAATAAGTGTAATTAAAAAGGAGACTACTATCTAAGTATTTGTTAATTAGAGGTAGCGGTTGAGACAATATCATGTATTAAAATTGTGCTAATTATAGTTATATATAGGTACTGAATTGGTGGTATGTCTAGAAATAGTTCGTGAAAAGCTTTGTGTTTCTGAATTTAAGATAATTTTAATATTGAGGGGAATATTACATTTCGATCTGGCATTATTTATCAAAGTTCAAATCTGGAATAACGACTCACAAGCCATGCTTCGCAAAATGGACCAACGGGCACCTATATGATGACACTGGCACTGTAGACTCATCAAGATATTAAAATAAGTAGGTTATTTAGTTAATAAGTAGGTTAATTCACAAGATATTAAAATAAGTAGGTATTAAATATTTTTGGAAACAGTTCTCATTGCAAAGACGCACTGTGTTATAGTTTTTATTAAACTTTAATCACATTATGTAATATTCAGGATATTATCATAGTAAACACGAGTTCCTTCCTTCCATTGTGCAGTACAATATGACTACTGTACTATATGTCTAAAAACATTGACATTGTTGAACTATATTTTATATAGTGTTTGGCCAGAAATGAAAACAATCCTTTGTCGGCAGTAAGCAAACAAAGTAACGGATTGACTAAGCAACCCATTTTCTATAAAGAAAGTTTGGTCTAACTGTAAAATATTGTTAGAAAAGTTAGTTTTATTAAAAAAGCTAGGTTATCAACAAGAGGGCCCCGACACTGCTTAGTCGCATATTAAAAGAAAATTAATGGAAACCTTTATATGTATTCCTTTTACTCTTAGTTGCAAACATTCAAGTCGTATGTACAGAGACGTCCAGACTCAGGACAAGCGTGGATCAAACAAACGCTTGTGATAAGCGGGGATCGAAACCGATCTCGACTCTCTAAATTTCGATTCTGGAACATTCCAAATTATCATTCAAATCTTTCCAGAGCTAGTATACTATCTATCCATACTACCAATCACAGCAACGTGATCGAATCAATCAAAGCATTCGTCTCCCGCATAATAAGTGGATGGAAACAACCGCTGGCTTCATCAACGGTTGTCATTGATACACAACGTGCATTCAAACCAATATGGCGCCGGACACAAATCGATTAATTAACAGTCATAGATAAATCAGGTGACATTGAGGAAGAAAGGTTGCATTGTGTATTAATCGGTTTTAAGAACTGTTTCTCAAGACTTATGAATGGGATACAAAATAGTCACAAGGCAGTGGAAACAGTGAAATTGAATAATAAACTTCAAAGTCATTCTGTATGTATGGAAATATTAAAAAAGAAAACTGATTCATTATTTTCTCCAGTGCACCTCTGTGCATGTGATTTGAATTATTGAGAAATAACCTACACAAGCGCCACAAGGAATAAACTCTTTAGTGCAGGAGTCATTAATCAAAAACAGAAGCAATATAAATCCATAGTCAAAAGATACCGCAATTTCACACGACAGCAAGATTCTCCTATTGTTAGAATGCTTGAAGGTATTAAAAGATTATCTACTACAAATCTTTAAGAACTAATTAATGCTTACGATAATGATACTACAATAATAGTGACGTCACTTGACCACTCACTTTCCATGTGTATAAGGATCACAATGTCAAATAAACGATGTTATGTAAATAGCGCTAATTGTTATACATTTCTTGTTACCTGATGCTGAATGGGCAGTAAGACTGGTATTCAAGGTATAAAAGCTAAAGCGTAACTAAGGCCTTTAGAAGATGAATTTGGGAAAGGTTATTTATGGATGGAGATGGGTTTTCGCAAGTCTAAGTCTTAGTTCTAGTCTCTAAATAAAAGTTTGGTTTAAGAGTTTGCTCGACGGTATCGTTAGGTATCAGCAGGAAGTATTGGCCTGGGAGCAGGGCCCCAATTCCGTAATTAAAAATAGGCCTTGTAAATAGCTGAATTGGGATCCTGAACATATTTGCCCAGCAGTGGAAAAACTCAATAGGGTTAATTGAATAATTAGGAGTAAGTACTTGAAAGAAGTCAAAGGCAAAAGCTTAATTAAAGAATAGTTTACAAGCAATAAGAATATATTTTATTTGTTAAATGAATAAAGAAACGATTCTCAAAACATATACAGCACTCGGAGAAATTTAATCTCATGCATAAAAGATGCACTCTAACTGTCAAATAACTAAAAATCAATGTCAGTTAAATTTAACCGCTTTCTCCCAAACCAGTATTCGGGACACAGAATTTAATGGACTTTTTAACGGATGATAAGAAAGAAATGCTCTTGGATATCACATGATTACAAATAAACGACATCCATTTTAAAATACTGAAAGTTTCAGTTTCATCAGTTGTACTGACATAATGTGTAGAATATTTTTATTAAACACGAAAGGAAAGGTTTCCTTAAGACTTAACAAGGGTTGTTTAATATATTTATTTATGTCTATTTAGGGTTATGGACGTTGAATCCGAATATATTACAAATGTGAAAATATGTCAGTGTATTTGGCACTTCTTCACGCCGAAACGGCTAGACCGATTTCAATGAAATATGGTAAGTAGCTAACAACTCGGGTTAACACATAGGATTCTCTTATCCGAATTCAGATATAGTGTTCTTGCAGATAGGTTGCGGGCGAAGCCGCGAGCAACAACTAGCGGGTTAATTAATGTATACCAACAACAAGACAAGTTTTTGTATGTATTCCTATGACTTGTAATGGATTGTAGAGCATCCAGTTTTTCTAGCCAGTAATAGAGCCGTAAAGACATGCCCTAGTACCATTTTTTACCTCAGGGAATTTTTTAACAGTTGCCGTTGACACTGGATACCGTAGCGTAGTACTCAAGCTTACCCATTCAATTTGGTGGAAGTCGGGTAAACGACCATAATCATAATCCTTGGTAAAGGGTTCACAAGTAATACCCTCATTAAAAAAAAAATCAAGTGACTTACATGCACAAAGAGACCCTGGCTCAGGTCAAGCATTCGTGCACCACACAGACTCATGTCCTACGCGGGGGCAAACATATTCAATTTTATCTTTTTTTAATACGATTATCAATTCATATTCAAATCATTTGTTTTTCTGAAGTGGAGCCAGCCTAGTTTTACGAATTGTAAGTTTTAGTGTAAAGGACCTTGTTCTAATATGTTAGAAAAAGAATTAGTGCGAGCTATTGGCAATATATTTGGGGCACACACGCGGAAACTATCAGCGCTACATTGGCACTCATTCAACCGACAGAATATAATTAGGATTTGTTTCACTTAATTCAGTTTAATTATTCTAGGATACTACTGATAAACGGTGGAGGAAAGTCATGAGGAAACATAGGTCCCAAATATAGGGTATCTGGCTGTAAAAAATGGCATTAAAATTACCTATGACTTTATTTGAGATTCAAAATGGGTTAGAATCGAGGTTTTCTGAATAGATGAATTAATTATCATTTGTAATATGCTTCAGATTAACCACTTAAAGTTGTACATAATTTAGATTTATTAAAAGAAATAGTATTAATTAAAACGAGCTCAGATAGTTTAAATAAGTATTGACAATTATAATAATTAGGATTGCCTAAAATGTCATTCGAATTGCTTACGTTAATAATAAGGCATGTAAAACGTAAAAAAGCAATACATATGGTGGACCATACACAAAAAAGTTTAATAAGAGCAATCACTGATTGTCGACCACAATATTCCTATTATTAACGTTTACCTAAACATATAATTAGAATATCAATGTCTCATTCCCAAAATACACCATACAAATTTAATTTATTCAGCAAGACATTTAAATATTTCCTCAATAAAATAAAGACTGTTCTAAAAGGAAAAGCCTACGAATAAACTGGTTTAGAAGCAATAGGTATGTTAATGAATACTAACTGACTAACACTGGTATTCCCACAAGGAGGTGCGTTTGGGCCACGCTGTCCTTTTTCCCTGTTTAGTTTCTAAATATCCTCATCTTGAAGATATGAACAAAATGGTACAAGGTAAACGTAAAAAACGAAATTATATCTGTTTAATAACAATAGGTTTTTTTTTCGTATTGAATATGATTTGGAGTCAGAGTTTAAACCGCCCGTAGGCCTTTGACAAAGATTAGCACACTTTTGAAAATTTATTTATAAAGGATTGCAAAGCGGTTCAGGTTTAGTCAGTAAGAGTCTGACACTACCCTTTTTCTCCCCCCAAGGGGGCGGGTGTCCATGGCATGAGGATAACATTGCTTAAACCAACATAAAAAAGGTGTGCTGGTTTCCTTACGTTAATATTGTCACATTTTTAGAGAAAACTGATTACTTTAGAGCTTATAAAACGCTTGAGATGTAATCTTCATTGAGTGTACACCTACGGTTCAAGGATATCATTCTGGAAGCTTGCCAAAAGCTGACGCATTCCTATCTCGGCGGCAGACGACGTCTCGGGATTATTATATGACTGACGAATGAATTCAGAATATTCTGACGTAGAGTAAACTAAAGGAAGTTGGCTACAATTATATTTATAGCATGAAATTGGAAAAGGAGAAAATTTGTTAAATGCCGAAGTAATGCCACGACCTTTTAAAAATGATAGCTTTTCGTTTTTGTATCAACATACGATAAAGTTACGATTTAGCGTAATATTATCATAATAATGTGTAAAAATAATCTAGCTCACTGCCAATGTAATTTAAATACCTGTAATATTAATTTTTAAACCCACGAAATCAAAGGAAGCTTCTAGTTATTATAATATCCCGACCGTCGCTGCTCACCTTGCCTTGCTTGATAAATGTCTACATTTGTCTCCTACTACAGAATTCATGAATGAATTATGTAAAACGGGTTGCCATCTTGAAAACCGTTATAAAATAATTTGAAATTTAAATAATGATACTTCAAAGACGAAAAATACAGCTCATATTTTGTGGATGGACGCAACTTGCATCATGGCACGAGAAAACAATGCAGATATAAAATAAACTAGTTATAATGCTAGCATAAATTAAAGAGAAAAGGTATTCAATCATTACTTAAATATTCAAGCATTATATTTCAATACAAAATGCAGGGCTTTAAATTATAATAGACATAAGACGTCAAGTGTCAATCAAATGTGAAATTATATACGTCAAAAGACTTCTAAGTACTGTCATAATGTTATCATAAAGTGTTGACGATAGACTGTCTATTGTTTATCGAGACCACCCGTTACTAGCTTAGTGCAAAATGCTTAAGTATTGGCATGGTCGATATTTTTTTTTAACTTGGAAGGAACGGAGCTCGTAGCTCGTATTCTGCCCGATGTTCTTCCAAGGCATATAAATTTGAACGAATTTTGTCACATTTTTTTATTATTTTCATGTATTATTGACAGATTTATTCACAGACTATATATTTTGCTCGTACTTCTACAAACAAACTTGCGAGCTTTTTCTATTTACAGATGTCCAAATACGTGGCGATGCGATAATTAAGCTTCGCAAAGGTGGTTACACGGCTGGCGGCTTTGAGACAAATCCTTAATTACTCTTACTAATTAGTCTCCGCGCTTATCTGCTCAGGGGTGATCAATTTTCAAATTAATGAGAAGGTTATGAATTAGAGTCGGGTTAGACAGTTCAATTAAAGCTGATGGTGAAATTATTTGTTATTTTAATAATTTTATTTTATTGAATGGTAATATTCTAATTATATATTAGACTTTAATACATAGGAACTTCATTTCTTCAAAGGTGTGGGTATATCACAGTTTAAAAACCTTTGCGAATTACTTAATATACAATGTATAAATAGGACACAATAACTAGCAAAATTAAATTAGTAAATCATTTCAATGATTACTATGTGTCACAATTTAATTATTTTATTAATTTATTTACAGTTACCGAATTAAAATTTACAATTATTTATTTACCTTAATTTAAAAACGCTAATAATTATGTTGTACTTGCTTTGTGAATAAAATAGCTAGTTATGTTGTGTTTTTTTTTTGCTTTAATAGGTGTTTTTACTTTGGTAATTTTTATGTTATTTTATCACGGTTTACCTATTTAAGTAAGACTTCTGGAAAATTGGAATTTGCCTGTAATAATAGATATTAAGGAGATAAAAAATTTAGCGGTATAATATTTTGGTAACAGTGACATAAAAAGATAATAAATCCCAAATAACACAGACTAAAGCCTTATTAGGTGGGTCTACGACGGTAAAAGAAATAAATACCTCGCATTTAATCCCTATCAACTGAATAAGCTTTTAAAAAGGATTACGACTGCCTTTTTAATCTTATGCTCATAAAGTAACATAAATCCGAATACTCAGAACTGTCTTTAAGATTAGAAATTAAGATATGTGTTGCTATCTACGTTTCTTCTTTAGATTTTTTTTCTTAAATTTATAAAAAATGCCTTCGATTACGCAATCCTTGTTTATATATTGTGCAATCGACTTTGGCAGAACCGTAACATGATCTAACTTGTCTAAAGTGCTGTATCATGCAGATGTTTTTAAATAGCTTTTGTATACATTAAACAATTTCCGCGAATTTAAATTCAGACAATTTTATTTTTAAAATTTGCTATTTTTATCCACTTTAAAGGAGTTAAGTGCTATTTCTTTTTAATTCAATTAATTAGGGCACGTTTCTTTTTGGTCAAAATTAAATTTAATATTACTTCCAACGCTATATAAAAGCACTTGTAAATAATTGTTCTGTCAAGTTATTTTTATTGTGCAGTAAATTAGCAGCAGTTGTCAGTTTCGAATAATTTAATTATTTTGATTCCGTAATTGTATAATTCGAAGGTTGTTTAAACAATTAATGTAAAAAATTCAGGCTGTAAAAAAGGAAACGTTAAAATATTGTCGAGATAACCTAATATTTTATTTGTTAGATGATTACTTAATTGCATAAATTTAAAAAAAAACGCTTTTCAATAATACTGCATTCAATTATTTACTTTAAAGCACTATAATTCTAGAACGTACTTTGACCTTGTTTCTATAAAATAGTTAAGTTAAATTACATATTCAAGGTAAGAGTAATTTATTTCACGCAAAAAGTCAATTAATTAGAGCGAATTTACCATCTGGATAAATACATAATTAATCATTTAAAGAACTGTCAGACTTTTTCTAATAAAAAAATAACGAAAAATCACACGAATTTTGCCTTATGCTTATCGCGTTACGATAAAAAAAACAAGCAACGAAAAATATATAAAATACATACCCAAAAACTTATCACCAACACTAACAATTCACAACACAAAAACTACAAATTTAAAAAACGTAATATACTCCGCGATTTATTCACGAGCGTAGATCGAGACGTCCGCACCGAACCGTGGTCAAACGCCGACTGAAAATAATACTGACAACTGACATTGATATCCTATTCTCAATTTGAATTTGTATTATCGCGTGTTGATGTGTGTTTGCGCCGGCGCACTGCACAGAGGGTTAAACACGTGTTTTCGGACATTGTATAAGACTTCAGGTGTGTAAATAAAAGCTGGTTTATTAAACGCATCGGATATTAGTGCTAGTTGCGTGAAAGGAAATCTGTTCGGCTGTAACGTAAGTACTGGCGACGGGAATCATGAATGGAATTTTGTTTTGGTGTTTCGTATCTGAGCTTGCGCTTTGAAGAATATCATCGGTACTATAGAAGTGTAGATAGGTAGGAAAAAAACGTTTAGATGAAATCTTTAACCGACAGACCGAGAACCTGTCGCAACGTGTTCTGTTTGGGCTACGACTTGTCTGAAATACTTTTGCCTCGGTTATGGTAATACCTAGTTAATTTTGTATATTATCCAAAATCCACTTTAGTGACCTGATGGTAATCCTAATGTACTTCCTTGATCTCGGGGAAGGCGGGGCGTTGTGCCCTGGACTCCTGCTAACTAAAACCACCGGTTTGCTTCTCCATTCTCTATTATCAAGGATTGCGCTCATCTACAAAAATAGCCTTAACCGCTTCCAGGTAAAAGTGTTATCAATAAGACTGTTATCAGTGATCTATGTTTCATCATCCGCATTGCACAATATGCCTCATATTTAAAAATGAACTTTAAAACGTTTGTTTTTCGTAAAAGAAAGCTATATTTACTAGTGTGAATTCTTGTAGCACGCATACTACACGTGATTATCAACCAATTTGTTTTGAAGTGTGCCATGTATATTTTTGACGGAAAATTAAGGTTTACTGGCATAGATTTTTATCGCATTTTATCTTTCAATATCCGGTGATAATTTTAAGTAACAGATTGGTATAGATATAAGCCCAAAGTTCAATTACCAGTTTTAGCAATGACCAGACATTAACAAATCCATCGCATTTTCTTATTATCCTATAATTATAACTGCCTAAAATTAAAGGAATTACTATAGGAGCCATTTTCACTCTTCTTGGCGTCGTAATATTTTCTTTGCGAGTCAGCCATTTTCAACTTTGTATGTCTGCGATCCCATGAACCAGGCGAGTCTAGTCCACGCGGTAGCACACGTGTTTCAACACGTTAAGAACCATGCGTTCAGCACATACTGGTGATTGATTAATTAAGTACTTATTGAGTGCCTATTGTTGATCTAGACACTTGTATTATCTCTTAGTGCTGTTACTACTATGTAGCTGTACTTCCGCAATATGTTAGGCGAGTTCTCGATAAAGGGTCATGTTTTGATGGTATATTTCTTTTTATTTATAAGAAATTCACTCTTTCCCTCGCAAAAACTCTTGGAATTCAATTCTTCAATTTCCAAATTCTAAAAAAAAGAAAAACATTTGGAATGCATTGTTCCCCCATAAAATTTCGAAGATTTTCGTCAGATACCATGTCAGACCAAGGTAAAACTTAGAGGCCATTTTAATCCGCCTTTGAGACAGGGGGAGTTTGTATCTAAAATATCCGAGAAACAAGTATCCGGTTTTTAAGTCACACAGTCTACCGTCCATGTCTGCAGATCAACAATAAACAATGATTCTTGTTTGTACACAAACTACAGGAAGCAGTTCCTATTATCTGTTGGAAAAACCCAAGGTTAGCGGTTGTATTGACTGGCTAGTGATACTTCATTGGAAGATATACGATATTTATGAGATGAAGGAAGTAGGAAGAAAATGTTGATACGAAATAAGAGCATGCAGTTAAAAAATAATAATATGCAATTGATTTCTGACGTTCACGTGAATTTTAATTAATTGGTCTCAGATTACAATATCCATCTCGTTTCTGGATGGTGAATGTCAGATTTTAATGGATGAATGACTATATATTATTATTATAGCTTGGATAACATCAGACAGTGGTCATCTCACAGTCAATAAAAGGTAATGCTTTTGTATTTGAGTCCTCCTTATTTACAAAAAAAAATCCGTAACAATACCAGACCAAAATAGTGTGCGTTGAAAGGAAATGAAAAACTTCGCAAAAGTTTTTTACGTCCATAACTTTCCAGTTTTCTTATTTACAGATCCTCTCTTATTTCGATAACTTATGATTTGACCTTCATGTGGGCTACCAAGTAAACGGCTCGAAGATTCTAGTGAATGAACATAGTATGTTAGTAGTTACTCACATTTATTACAGTCTGTCAGAGGTTAGTATTATCTGTGCCCTTTAGACGACGACCGGCGCCTCCGAGATACATACTATATGCACGTAGTTATTAAGACTAATTTGACTGTTAATTGATAAAAATGTACTTTTTGCACCAAAAATTTAGATAAGGATAGAAAATACAATTATCAAGGGGAAGAGGTGAACGAGAGAAATTTGATGACGTCATTGCCTACTTTACACAGGATTAAGGTAATGGTGTGATGACGTAAATACTTAAAATTTGGTACTAAATAAACTACACTGGAACTTACTCCCCTCCTTCTAGAATACCACCCTGAAATGGACTTCAGATAAGAAGACGGACTCTAATTCTTATTTGGTACCTAGCTAGCATTAAAAAGTTAAAAGAAGAACTGTTATTTAAGAACTCCGATAAGATTATCGTTTGTCGCCAGAGCAATGGAGCAGAACTAATTAACGATTGTAAGAATAAGTGGCGCTAGACGGCGGCGAAAATAGACGGTGACTCATGCTGAAATACACGAACCTCCCGAATGCTCATGTCTGGGGACGACTGGGGAGCGAATTCATTGTATAGAAGAGATAGGAGTCAAGAATTCAAAATATTTAATCCTTTTTTTAGGAATGGGTAATAATAATGGGCAATGGATAAAATTGTGTACATTTCAAGTGACGATCTAAAGGGTGGTTGAAGTGAACGAATTTCGGAACAATTTTCCAAAAAGGAAGTAAGTACGATACTTCTTTTTCCATTTAATTTTGATGTTGCTTTTTGGGATTAAGCTTTCAATTGATTTTATTAAACTAATTGTGACTAGTCTGGAATTGTCCCCAACCAATGATCTCACCACTTACAACAATTATCCAGTTAGCTCTACTCTTAATATTCTTAATGACCTTGCATGACAGTTGCATGTTTTATGTCCAAAAATAAACAATTCAAGGTGACATTGTACAGTTAACATAATTGCAGCCCTGGTTGACGCAGTAGTTTTGTGTTTGACTTTTTGTGACGGATGTGGGTTCGAATTCCGCGTCGCTTGGGATTTGAGAATAATTCTTGCATGGTGTGGATGAACAAAATGGCGTTACTAATTAAAAAGTAGTTTATTTTAGGATTCCGGACCTAAAGAGTAAAAACTTCTGCATTTTTTATGATCTTCACGAAACTTATTAAAATAAACTCTCTCTGCCATTATTTTGCGGTATTAATGTACGTACTTCACTGATTGGAAAAACAAAACGCACACATTTAATCTGGAAGGCTCAATTTAAATAAAAATGACAAGTAAAATCCATCAGGATTATAATATTAGTGGGTGTATAACATTATATTTCGAATGACATAATATTTAATAACTTATGACACAATGACGTGATTGAAAAAAAAAGAATTTCTTAAAATGAAATACGCAATTTAAATTAGCTAATATATACAAATGCAAAAAAGCAGTAAGATATAGATTAATATGGAAATTTAAATCTAATGTTAATCTACATATAATCGTGATAATTATTAACAGGTGTGTATATGTTATCTCATATTACGCATTACATCCATGGTATTGGTACAATATTTACATACAAATGTGCGTTGGGCAATAATAGGTTTGTCAGCTGTTACAAGAGGAATGACAATTTTTAGAGATTATAGCTCCTCTTTCTAAATAAATGAATAGCGAGGGATGTGTTTTATGAGAACAAATTAGGTGGCAGAAATTGACAGATATATTTATGATGTTATATGATTGAAAATCTGTCCATCGCCAGGCATCCCTAGTAGAAATAGACACTGCGAGTGTAGTCGAGACCGCGAATGTTAGAAATCTAAGACATTTTTTTCAAAAATGAAAAACAAAATCAATCTATGATTACAAACAAGCATAAAACGATGACGTTACTTATAAAAATACCCCCAACCTTCACGGTATCTTGAAGATAACATATCTTAAGATTCGCAAAATAATCAAAGTTATCATGAAATGTCATTTATATTGCACAATAAACATTTTCTAGATCCAAAGTGACATATCATTGTGACGGAGAACGATGACGAAAGGTGTATTGCTATAGTCATTAACGAAGTATTTGAGAAGGTACAATCATTAAATTATTTTATTATGGAAAACGATGCGCTATCAGACCGATATGAAAGTATTTATGATGAATTGGTAATCAATCGTTACTTATCTGACAAACTTCGGTTGGTGAAGGACGGCGAGACGTGACATAAGATGACAACATAGCACTGATGGAAAATTCATTATTATACCTACATATGATTTGGAAGCATCTAACAAAAGCTTATGTTGAATCAAGATGTTCGAATCAAGAAAGAACCACTGTGTTTAGTCTTAAAAACATGGTCAAATTATAAACGTAGTCACTGACCAGGACCTACTTATTGTTAGGTGTCGTCTAGGATACAAATAGGTGTAAGAAAAACTAATAGGTTGAATAACACATAAACTTGAGGGCGGGTACTCACTAACGACTGTTTCTTAACTTCGGTGGCGACTGCCTTAGCAATAGTGTGCTTATAATTTTGGCCCTTTAGGTACATAACCCAAAAAATCAACAGACTGAAGACTACGCGGTGCAGTTGTGGCACCAGACAAAGGTGCTTTAGTGAAGCCACTCAAGAGATTTCCCACAAATTGCAAATGATGACATAGCTACTTGGGTATGCACTGAGGAGACAGCTACATAATGCTTGTTTCAAATATACCTTAAAAGTCAACACGACATATATTTATAAAATGCCACCTATTCAAGTTCAAAAACATTATTATTCTTTAAAACTTCAGTGATTCCCGGAGTGTAAACTATTGAGTGATTCATCACGTGATTTATTATACAGAAATTAAAACGTTTACTGCAAAGTGGAGTGGATCAGTCTCTTCAAGTGGATCAGTCTTCTATAAAAGATCTTGAGGAAAACGTCGATATTAACATAATTACTTCAAAAATTTCACCTGGCATAATATTGAAATTCTGACTTACTTATTTGATCTAGGTTGTAAGTGACAGCTTTTGTTAAAACTGTAGGTGTATAAAAGTATTAACACAGCTACACGTGCATGAACAAGGAAATTTTAAAAGAGTTTTTAATTGTAATCTATCTAGAATATTCATTATTTCGCAATCAATCGGAGTCAACCATTCAACCTGAACCTTGAATGGCGCTCAAACATTCGCGCGCCTCAAATCCGGTTCCTGCATTCACTGAACATTCAATGGAATCTGTTTGTTTATTGAGCTCCACAATGACGGATTCCGAAGACCAGTGCAAAACCATTGAAAGTGCGCATTGGCCTCGAGTGTTCTAGACTTGCAATACTCAAACCATTGTTTTTTTTTGTCTTGTCTGTCCACATGATCAAGGGCATACTCATTTTGGAACTACTCTCGATCGACAGCCAACAATACTCATATTTGTACCATTTCAGGACTGAATCAAAATTAAATACAGAATAAAATCAGATTCAAGAACAGGCCAGCTGGTTTTCATTCATTTTACTTTTCAACACGGGCATACACTGAGGGGCCGGTTTCAGTCTTATCTATCGTACCACCTATGTCGTCATCTGACTTACTTTGATTAGAAATATATTTTCCTCTTATATCAGAGCAATGCACTCTAACACTTGAATTTTATCATATCTACTTATCCCCATGGGTACTTATGTTATTTAGTGTCTGAACAGTAGGATTACTCCCGACAAAAGAGAGTTTAGTTTTAGTCGAGTTGGTAGTCTGGAATCAGAAATAAGAGCTAATTCGTACAATACTACGAGTTGATTAGCTGAAAACGCTGGATCGCTAATTTAACTTGGTTCGGTTCGATATATTTGGATATGGAGACCAAACCAGTTTCATGCCTAAGCCTACAGATCTATACAGTTAACCTGACTGCAGGATTTGTATACATCAAAAAAGTCTACAAATCACATAGAAACACGATGTTAAATGATGCTCAGCAAACCCAAATAAAGATTAAAAGTTACTCAACATCTGATAATAGTTCGTCGAACTGGACTCGACGTTAATGTTCCAAATTGTTGAAGGTTGTGAAATTATCTGTTGCTATGTAACAAATGTGTTCTTTTGTTTATATCAGTTTACTGCCAGGTCCATCCGTATCATACAATATTGTGTTATCTTACAGACACTCAATCAATCGACGCCGTGGATTGGTACCTATTTTGGGACAAAGTGCTAGAGTGTTTGGGAGACATGGAAACAGGTGGTGATATCTATTAAGAACTTAAACGATACGAGATCCGCGACAATCATGGATAGCTTAGGCATCTTCTCTGGCAGAAATCTTCCAGGCACAATCGAATGGAGTTTGTTTTATCACTTTAGATGATATTTTGGATGACATTAATGATTTAATTCTCACTTGACATACTCAGTTCAACAAGACAACAATTGAGATACTCAAGTGACTCAAATAGTAAGTATATTTTACCTTCTATCGCTCAGAATCTTAAATAAGATTTCATTGTAAGTATTACACAATTATCACCTGTAACAACATCTGTGGCGAAGAAAGATGCAATCATTATCACACAAATGATTACAATAATCCACATGTGTTAATACAGAAAGCAGGTGCATAGTAAATTAGTAACGTTTAATAATGAAAAACTCTACGCAAATAACTATAGACGATGCGATTACTTTCATTGAAGACAAAGACAATATATTACGTTTTTTAATCACTCAGATACGGTTGTAGTTGACCTTAGGGTCAGTTTATATTTATCGTGTCGTAACTCATTGCGCAGTCATGGTGGCCAGTAGATATCATATCACTACATGAGGGGCACATGCATTAACATTATGAAACGTTTGGTGAGAGAAGAGATTTTTAAAATTTTGATACAACGACAAAAAAATCTATATGAAAAATGAGAAAGGGAAATATGGTAGAGAAGCTTTCGCCTTATAGATCAAAACTGATGAAAATGGAAGAATGGAAGTTAAAATTAGAATCCAACGGATAGAAAAAAAAGCATTTGGGAATATTCGGATAAATTATGATAAGACGATAAAAAGCTAAAAGTTTACATTGTGCGATGCACCGTAGTAGAATTTCGTTACCTACGTGATAACGTAAAACATTGTTTTAACTAAACTCATGTCTTATCGAACTACTTTAATTAACCTTTTGGGGTTAATTAGTCGTCCACGAGTGAAACAGTTCATTTAAAGACAAGTGCCTAGTAGAGTACTAGTAAAGCTTGTGACCTGGGTTTGCTTGTGGGAAAGAATATTTTATTTTAGACGAGCTATAGATGTAGTACAGGAGACTATTTTTCTTCCATCTATGAAGAATTAATTGAAAGATTTTGATTTTGGATTTGCAGTTCTAGAACCGAGATAGCGTACTAGACTGTAAATTGTCGTCTCTCTCCCACAACTGAAATAATACGTAGATTTCACCGTTGTACCGATCAGGTTAAAATTACACTGTTTAAAGCGTATTGCCAGGGTCTGTACACGGGGGGTCTATGGATCGGCTGTACCAAAAGATCGCTGGACGCCCTGCGTGTCCAATATAATAATATCTTTAGGATGATGTTGGGACTACCCCGCTTTTGTAGTGCATCGGAAATGTTCGCGGAAAATCGAACTGATGACTTTTACGCTTTAATAAGAAAGAAAACGGCATCAATAATAACTAGGATTCGGGCGAGTAACAACAGCATCCTAAAAACAGTGGCGGAGAATCTGTACTCTCCTATTTTTAGGCATTTTGTTAAATTAGTAGTGAGGAAGGCGTGAAAATCGATTTGTGTTAAATTCTTTTTATGTACTAACAATAATTATAAGTTGTGTTTTTACTAACAAAATGGACTGTATGTTGTCTGAAAAATAAAGATTATTATTATACTACCTTAAGGGGTAGAAGACCCCCAGATACTTCTGATATCAAAAAAGAATATGAACATTGTACATCTGTGTAAGACGTTAATACTTATGAACTCCAGACAGCAATCAATTCAAAGTGCCTGGTTGACAACGGAGTATTTTTTGTTAACGATATGGTACCATGTAAAACATATGTTATCATTTAGGGTCATTTGTCATCAAAAAACAAACAAATAAAACGAAAGATACCTCATGTACATTTGACACTAACATTTGTAGGTATTACGAATGCTAACTGGTTTGGGGTCACCGACCACTCGCAAGCTAATAAGCCTATTCAATAGTTGCGCTGTCTATTATGAAGAAGGGGACTTTAACAAGCGAATTTAATCTTCTAATAGATGTATACCAAAGTCCAAACCATGTTTATAGCCGCAGTAAAAAAAGTCAATAGATGGACCTAAAATGTTAGCATGAGGTAGCATTTAATACGAACGATGTTTATTCATAAGGCTGAGTCACAGGCTTGTAACCGTATTATTGATGTAATAATTACTTTATATGATTAATTAATAGAAAAATCAAAGTTTGTAAATTTGTTCTGCCTCTATCAGTCAATTCGATTTCTTCGCGAGATCACCGGTACGTTAATGCCAGATTTTAACTTGAATGCGATGTGATTAAGCTGTCAGTTTCTTGTGCAAACATATAAATTCTGTTATGAAATATAGTTGGGATAGTTGACATACTTGAGGATTTATTACAAGACTCAGTATGATATTACAACTCTAAGCCCTACTTGACTACAGCCTCCTGCCCAACGATCCGTAAACCCTCACGGTTCAAAAAACCCACGCAAAAACTGTCAAAACACAAAACGTTCGTCGTTTTTAGAATAATGAGTTTTTTGTATCGGCTGCGTAGCCATGGTGATGCTGAGTCATCGCTTGAAGGTCGCGTAATGACAGCCAATCATTAAATATAATAGTACTCCAACAATGTTCAAGTCATTAGAATTAACTATAGGTAGACAAGTTTTTGTATACAATATAATCAGTGCGTAGATCTTTTAATGCATAGAATTAAAATTAATTGAATAGCTAGACCACGCTTTTCATAACATACAAGTAGAGCAGTATCTATATTGTGATGGATGAAGGTATAAATTGTGATGAGGAACAAAAGTACAGAGAAAACAATAGATTTTTAACAAGTTATGGACTTCACTTGAAAACAGTACAAAATGCAAGACTAGACCAAATACCGCATGTGTACTAGATCAAATAATTTCATATAGAATGAGGCAGAAGTGAATACACCTGACAATCCCAAAGACGCAAATGTAAATCGTTTCAAAGAATCTGACACAACCAACATAATAGAAATAGATGAAAATGTACATAGACATAAATAACACCTGGAACATGGCATGCCCTCATCACGACCATGAGGCCAAATCCCATCGATCGAATACTACCCACGAGTTCCTGGAGTGCTATCACGTGAGCACACCATGGTTCAATACTTCCCTCTGATACTGTATCTTATCCACTAGATAATCGTAGATCACTCTACAATCTAAACTGTTTATTGAATTCGTTTATTACTATTATGGTGTAATTTATGTTTATGTGACAATAAAGTTGATTATTTTAGTACTTCTACCACGTAGTCGGGTAATCGAGTCGGTTTTAAAGCATACAGTAGTCATTCTTGCATGATGATGTAAATGTTTATGACTGTTTACCTCTGGCAAACTAATCCCCTAGTAAAAGTTAGTCATCAACGGTGAATAGCGCCATTTTTACCGGTCTGCGGTTTGTTGGAATTTAACTAGATTTTCTATCCAATTCTAAATAAACAGGTGCAATTGTTAGATTTCACTATCAGTCTTCTAACGATAGCAAAAAAAGTCGTATGTGTAATAAACAGATGGCTGATAGTAAGGAAAGCAAGGTGAGCTAAAGGGCTTAATTTATTTACAAGATCCTAAAATACGTCTTAACCCTCATGACCGTAAATGACCAAAGTGGAAACAAGTCGGATAAGCTTCCAAACCAAATGACGTATAAGAACCGGTTGAATAATTCATCAAAAGACACGACTTTGACGTCAAAGGTCTTGACTTCCAAATTCAGATATCCTTGTACTATGGGAACTCCAAGTACAATTTTAGGCTTTGTGCAAAAGAGAAGGCGATACGCGTGGTGTCGTGCGCCTTTTCACTACCGCAATATCCATAATCCTGGTTTAGAAGCTCTTGGCACAGGGACTGGTAACTGTAGGGCAGACACTGACTAGTGCGTAATAACCTTAGTGGTTTATTGACACAGTTAGTGTCATGGTAGCCAAAACAGCCGCTTATCACGAAACCACGAAAATATTCCATGCCTATCGGACTTTTGATAAAGGCACAAGATTGTTTGACACGTCGACATTTGTCGATATTTCTGCTATAATATTAAATATCATAGTATATGTTTAGTAGATGATATTTTTTTTATAATTCAGGTTGAGTAACAATGCAAATATTCTATATTAGTCACAAGGGGAACACAAGTTATATTGCATATTATTGCGGATTGATTTTTGACCTAAAATGGCGCCCAAGTGGGGCACGTAAAAAACAATGAAGTGATAAGATAAAACGACGAATTTTATTTCCCAGAATTTATATTTATTAGACTGTTACATTGATAATTTTTTTGAAACTAAAAGTCAAGTTTCCCTATTTTGTGATATACTTACTTATTGGTATATCAATACTAGGTGAAATATAACGCATAAGTTTATTTCGTATAATCACAAATTGTGTAAGGCGATTCAATTACTCTTTTGTAAATAAATCCACAAATAACTGAAACACATTGAAGTATATCATGTAATTAGTAGCATGATACCGTCAAACACATATACAATTATAACAGTACATACATTTTCAAGTGCGTCATTTGTAACACGCCTCCGGTTTCATGCATGTGTGTGTGAGTTGTCACTACACGGTGTCTAAGTGTGCAGGTACTTGAACATAAAATGTGCGCTGTCATTGGTTTACGTAATCATTTTTATTGGATTCATAGCTAATAGCTTAGTTTGGTTGTGTCAAATTACGACGTAATTTTTTTTAGAGGTTTGCAGTACCGATGGTTTTTTTTTTTCAATAAAGTGGTCTGGACGTTAGTTTTGTCCAAATTGTCGCGTCTAAAAAAATCGTCGTAAAAACATTTTTTTGGCTTTTGAATATTAGGCGATTATTGAAGTTATATTTTACTGTGAGGAATTTATAAGTTGATTTTTAAATTTCTTTGAAACAGCTAGTTAATTGCTTTTTCAAAGTTGAGTAGGTTTCGGATGATGATATTGGCAAAGATTGGGCAGAAGCTAGAGTTAGACATACGGAAAAATCAATGCAAGTCTGAACCGCATTATACATTACGTAACAATTGAAATCGTGCCAAGTTCAACGAACATACAATATCCACATATACATATGGACTTATATGCAAGGTATATTGACCTTTACACCCATAACTTTAGTGCCAAAATTGCTTACACACCTTAGTTGTTATTCAGCAAATAGAACTATGGTCTACATGTTTACTCTGACATGGGATTTACGACTTTATTGTTTGGTTTTTAGGGAGGATTTTGCATGTTTTGCGAGTTAAGTTTG
This sequence comes from Trichoplusia ni, assembly GCF_003590095.1. Lineage (NCBI taxonomy): Eukaryota > Metazoa > Arthropoda > Insecta > Lepidoptera > Noctuidae > Trichoplusia > Trichoplusia ni. The sequence goes on along the minus strand of NC_039482.1, from coordinate 9,965,457 downwards.
GACGCAGACTGTAAGTCGATATGTCGCAGTTTATCTAATTATCTATTGTTAGGTATTCATCAGGTTAATTAGGTGTAAATAGTGTTAATAGATTGAATTCATAAAGGTTAAAATCCTATATGAATACTTTTTGAAACTCATGATAATTTACCAGGTAATTTCTGGTATAATTAGACCTACTACAATGTTCTGGCTGATTTCGGCTACGGCGACTAATAACAATTAGTTTAGGCTTTGGTGTCTTGCACTTGTCCCCTACTATCAATGCAACAGACTATTTTGTTAGTATCTCTGTATACTAGTATATTTTTAAGAAACTTGGACTACAAAATGAAATGACAATCGGTATCGCAGAAGTGAACATGATGATCATTCTTTATCGGGAAGCGAAATTAGCCCAGTAGTGAGGGAGTTCTCTACTCCAACATAAATATCTTTTTTTCAAAATAATATAATACGCGTGTGAAAACTCAATAACTATATTTTCTGTGGTTAACCCACTCATAATAAACAAACATTTACGAAGTCATCAGCTTTAATTGAAAACGCGCGGGAAAAAAATGTGACTATGAGTTAGCTAGTAAAATCTGCTATGTCACGCTTTTTTGCTTTTGTCCACGGCTCAAAAACGTGATTCAACGTGGTGGACAAACATTTGAGGGGACCTACCAATTTATAATTATTACTATAATATAGTAGGTTATAGAAAGTCTACTGTTTTTTTAAAGAACTTTGTTTTAACCATTATTTATGTACCACAATGCAATAATTCATAAACAATATTTATATCGATGTTGTTAAAGAGAGACTTCAGTCTATGTTGTAGTTCTTTGTCACGTTTTCACACTTATAGTAACTTTACTGTTAGATATGGTAGTAGGCCTTTTGAACATGGAGCTATATTTGTTTTTGAGCCACAACCTAAAGGAGTGACAAGCTTTAGAGTTTACAAGTGAGTTCCTTTTTTCAACTCCCAATTTTGTTACACGGACTATAGAAAAAATGGAATGCTTCCAGAAATCCATTTTTTCCTGGATTACCTTAAATGAAATGGAATCTAATTGCAAAAGCGTGGCTATCAATCGTTTTGTGTTATATTGCAGTTGTATTTTGTAATGCAATGTAAGCAAAACTACACTACCACAGAGGTGTAATAACGAATAGGTTTTATATTTTTTATTGTGATACAGTCACGGAATACGTGTCAATATTAACATGTTTACTATCATAAAGTATTATAGACGATACGAGACTCAGATTAAATGATTATCGATATTTTGAAACTAATTAATAGCATGAGTTGATGTCATGCCCCGAGCGGGCGCCATTATGGATGTACTGATAAACAAAATATGCGTCTAAATTTTATCAGTTTACAAATAAGTATATATTTATATAAGTATGAACATTGTTTTTTTTTTGTGAAAAGGTGTCTGTAGGAATGTATAATTATATGGAATAGAGGTTCTTAGGGTAAAAATACCTAAAGTGGCGAAAAATATTAAACGACTAGCTATTGACACCGCCTTCGACGTCTACAATTTGAAAATGACCAAACGGGAACTAAAACCGGAATAAAATTATCCTATGTTTAATGTAGGCAAACTATCCGTGTAACAAACCTTTCAAACGGTTTTTACGTGAAAGAGTAAAACACATAGGTACACACATACATTGCATACATTCGCGTTTATATTATTAGAAGAAATTACAAAAAATAAATTTAAAAGTTTGGAACATTGGAAACATAAACTAATGACCTAATCATTAGTTTATGTTTCCAATGTGTTTAAAAAGGCACTGAACAACAGGTTTTATATTTCAAAAGGATTTTAATAGGTTTTTTTGGAACACACCTGATTCAAGTAAAAATACCTACAAAAAGAGCCTTCAAAAGTACTTGTCTTTAAGATAAGATAAAAACTAAATCTATAGGTACGTACCTAGGTTACCGAAACTGCAAGTAACGATCATCAGATCATGAACATTTGGACTATGAGTAATACCTATTGATATTACTGGAAGGGTGAGCAAATTTTATGTCATGATGACTCTAAAAAGCTAAGCCCATTTTGAAAAATGATTATCTTATCTAGTCGGTACCAGGTGTGGGTCTGAATTATTGAATATTATGTGATCATTTAAAGCGGATCTTGAATATTATGGTGTAATATTGAAATTATATTGTATAGAGCCTTATTTATTTACATACGCTGGAGAAGTTAGTTTAGCAACTTTGTTTTAATCTTGATTTGTTATTTATTTTGTGTCGTTAAAAGAGCTAGTAAAAAACGATTAATATTAACTCTATACTGAAGTACTGTAAAGCTGATGAGTTTTGTAGGTTTATTTTGTTGGATGCGGTAAAATTCAGGAATTATTTGTGCCAATCGATTTTCTTTTTGTGTTGAATAGTGCATTTATCGAACTAAAAGTACATCAAATACATGTAATTATTTTCCTTCTTTTTATAGACTTTAATTGATGTAAAGCCTGGAGTCCGAATTTGTAAACCCATGCGAGCCTCTGACATCGCTTAATAAATCCTAGAAGGATTCTCATGTGTACTGCTTTTTTAACAACGATTTCAAGATTATAATAGTTTTTTTGTCAACACTGCGCTTTCGATTGATCGCTAATTGAGAATTACGATAATGTTTGTAGCTAAAGTGTTTGCATGTTTGGGAGTAGTCTGTTTGCATGCTAATGACGTCATTTGGAAGATTGATGAGAAAAAACGAATGAAACCGAATGAAGAGTCGTATATGCAATAGCCAAAATGTTTGTTTTTCTAGAAAGCGTTTCAGAATAACTCGTTAATATCACACAGTGATTACGACGACTAGAAGTTCTTTCATTTTGGCTATCGATGCGGACTGTCAACTTGCGGTTAATGTAACTCTAAATAAAACCGACCCCTTTCAGTTTTATTTAGGTTTTGCAGTTTTTTTAACAATATGTGAATTTCAAATTTCAAATGAACGAAAGTCAAGTCAAATACAATTGTTTTAAATATTTTAAGCAACTTAGAATACAGTAAAAATCAGTACACATAGTAAAACTTTTAACGGTAAATAAAAAATAAATGTATGGAACACTAAACGACGAAAAAATATCTTCAATTCTGACAGAATTTTTTGTACTATTTGAATGTGGGTAAAAGACTCTTAACCGATCATAGTATTACTTACTACTAACTAATAGTGAAAGACAATATAGCAATATCTAAAAGACCTGCTAATATAGTTCGTAATGGGCAAATACTATAACTCTTCATTGATCTTGTTTACATTATTATTTACTACAATAATAACGTAGTATATTTTGAGCCCATCTTCTATCGTAGTACGCGACGCTCCAGTGCGGAAGCGGTAGTGAACTAATGACCTTGGTAGGGCCTGCGGGATTCGTGACGTCACCAGAGTTTTGCGTATTATTAACAGGTTTTATTTATAGCTGTTTTCGTATATTAATGCGTTGATAACGGTGTGAAAATGTTTCATGCTATTTGTTTATTGTTAACCCGCTACTGGCGTGGTGATCAACGCTCAAATCTTCCCTATATGAGAAGAGGCCTATGCCCAGCAGTGGGACGTATGTAGGATGGAATATTTTATTTGTTTTCAAGAATGAAAATGTGTGTATTATTTTGTAGACATGATCTTACTGATAGTAATGATAAGGGTGTGTCTATCGATAGTATTTTAAAAGACAGCTAAGCAGCAATTATTTAATCCATTTCCGGTGACCGCTGAAAATAAGTTCGTTTTCATTTTTGTTTATCATTAGACACGAAAAAGGGATAGAAATATGAAGCACTTTATTACAACCAGAAAATCTCATAGTCCAGCTTTTAAAGGGATATTTTCAAGATGTAATTGTTGGCTCTTCAAACTCCTATTCATTTTAATGTTAGTATTTATGTTATAAACCCTAGATCCCTTTAGCCTCAAATTCCACTTAATCAGTTATGCCACTACTCTCCTCTAAAAAATAATCTCCGTTACTGTAAATACCCTCAGATCATTCACTGTCCATGCTAATAATTCATTATAAACGACTATCTCATTTAGAATTTCGTTTTTCCCGCCCTTGACCTACAACTGTCGGTCTAATGAGGCTACTACGCAATAACGTAGACAGAGAATATTCCCATGATATTGGAAAGTAAACAGATATATTTTTATCGTAGGACAAAATAGATATGAAGGTAACATAAATGGTTTTGTGGTTTATGAAGCTTATGGCCCTTTGTACATGAGGTTACATAAATATTCTTTACTAGCTGTAGCCTGCGGTCCCGCCCGCTACAAAATGGACCCACGGGAACATAAAATTAGGATAAAAGCTATCTTATTAGTTAATCGTGGTTATAACTATCTGTGTACCAAGTATCGTCTTAATCCGTTTAATGGTTTTTGCGTGAACGAGGAACAAACATCCATACATCCATAAATAAAAATTTTCGCGTTTATATTATTAGTAGGATTGTAGGAAGAGATGGTTTTAGTGTTTTTAGGCCTTTTCCACAGCTTAAAGGTTAGTAAGAAATTAGTGGAAGTTTTGCTGATGTGGAAGATGTGGAAAAACAGACACTAGTATATTTGTAGTGCGCTATAGATGAGGATCTGAATGTTTAGTAATATACAAAACATCGCACATTAAATATGATTAGTTTGTAATCCGACGTGCGTAAACTTAACATAATAAATATAATTCATTTTGCAAATCTGCATTATTTGTTAATTGCGTCAGCATTTTACGGCTATTAAATATTCAGGGCAGTCAAATACCTATAAACAATGTTTTGTTTGTATCGTAAGTCGTTCATTTGTTTGTCTTTTGAAAAACATGTAGGCAAGGTATACGGAAATCAGTATGCTTGAATTACAAGTTAACACTTTTTAAGGCACTTTCACAATGTTATTAATATCTAAAGTTTCTGGGATTATCAGCACGTGATTACACCGATCGACTTAATAAAGTTTAAAGTAGGATCAACATTTCGGTCTTATATTTGATAAAAAATAAATCTTAAAAGACCACATACAGTATGTAGGTTTTTAAAGATGCGACACTCGGCCTTTTAAACCGCAATTCGCGCATTCATTCTATGTATTATTAGTGTAGATATTTGCTGAATTGTCATGAGTTTAATACTTTTTTTATTCCTTTTTTAACAGTTCTGCGTTTGTATGTAAATGTGAAAGGTTAAGTCCCGGGCGTCCCGCCTATGAACAGGTCACTGACCGGACTCAGACTAAGAATAAGGGAAAGGCGGCAGACGATTTTTTTTTAATACTCTAAAACAGGTTCTGATATTCGCGTTATAGTGCCATACGAAGGCCATGTAAAGCAGGCAGAAATGGAGGTACGAAATAGGCACTTGTGACAGGAGCCGGCTGGCTGGAGGATGGGAAGAAGGAAGACAGTTCTTGGTCTCTCTTACTTTAAGAGTAAATGAGACAATATCTGGCCAAGGTGGCATTCAGTCAGGAATGGCTGCGTTTTGCTAGGCGAGCTACTAACAGATGAAATGACGACCAGAACCACTCCGTCAAGAGGGCAACATAGAAGATTAAGAGACGGTATCTTGAATCAACGAATGTCGTGATACGTTCCAAGGAGTTAAAAAAATATTGTTTGTTAAACTTATGCGTTAACTTCCCTACAATTTCGTATTGTATTAACTTCCGTAAGGTAGTTTTTAGTTTTGGAGTTTCTTATATCGGGTATTAATATCGTTCCCGATAAATATGCGTAAGCAAACCTTATATGTTCGCCAATTTCTTACTGCCTTCATATTTTTTTTCCAAATAACTGATTTCCTTTAAGATTATAATACCTTCAAACATACTATAATTGGCACTTTGTACTGTAGGCAATTGTTATAACTACTTAAAATAACCTTATACAACCTATCCATCATGTTTTGACAACAAACTAGGTTCAATATCATTGTCTGAATTTACAATATGTGTTGATGCCTGTACATTGTAAATATCCCTGTTTATTTTACATTTCAATAGGTTATACAGTAGTGGATTATTTTTAGTTTTAGGTATTAGTTAGGTTAGGTGGTTGGTTTAGCTCAAATAAATTACGTCACCACGCTCCCATACCTATAAAGGTTTTCGTAAAAAGATAATTATACTTATATGGGGGCTTTTTGAAGTGAATTATATCTAGACCTATACTCATGGAAACTGTGTCTTCTCATTTAAAAATATCTGAGTTGCATAAGAACTGCTTGGCAGAAAAATAACACGAATTAAATAGGTCAGCATATTGCAAAGGTTGCATTGATTTGTTTTTCTAAACTGTCTGACAAGACAACAGAGTATCATCAACTTTTGAATTTAGAATACATTATAAAATATTATTTACAGCTTTAAATTATTTTCTTTGGTATAAAAAAAATGAATGAAGTTGAAACAGGTGGTAATTATAACCAACCCTGTAGACTTGAGTAGATTTTGAATGATTAAGATCGATCTAGACAAATCGCCCTCCTGAGTGCTAGCTTTTCAAAGCGTTATGGTTTTTATGAAAGAAACGAGGTTTATTTACGAGAATTGAGTCGTATACTGGCCGGTAATACACGTTCCATGCAACACACTATATTGTATTCCGAGAAACGTCGACATTAACCGGTGGTTAGTCTGCAGACAAATCATAACATAATCGACGATTATTGCTTTTTTTGCGGCACACATCCTATCGGATTACATAAAACACCTTGCATTAAAACTCTTTTGCTCGCACTAAGCCCTGCAGATCGATAAACACTACCACATAAACGTAAATAAATAATTTAGACATCACATGCTCGTATTTATTCAACCCGCAAGTACGATTAAAATTATTGATTATCCGCACTAGCATTTAGGAAAAAAGTTTTACATAATTTTCCTTTAACAATAATCGAATTAAACAGTGGTAATAATACAGAAAAAAGTTATTACTTACCAATTTAACGGTGTTGCAGTGGTGTCTTGTCTAGCTATTCACTAAATGATTCAAATTGCACTAACAAAACTGGCTTACGTGAAACTTTATACCTGTGAATAACTCTAAGATTACGATGTGTTCTATCTAAATTTTGACTGAAATATCTACAAAATTCACACGAAAGCTATTAAAACGTGTAATAACCTTCAGTAAGGTGTTTCAGCTAGGTTGATCTTTTACAAGACGAAACTGGTACAAAATTCTCCAGCCAGAGGGCGTTACTATATTATTTTGACATTTAAGTATTAGCTGCGTTCAGAAAAACGGACACGATGTCTTTTATGGACCCCAAAAGAGTTAAAATTATAATTAGAAAAAGTTACGTACGCCCTTGTAAAACAACAAAACGTATAGAAAAATGACCAAATTATGAAATAGTGTTATAGACGGAAATGTAGTGAATACATAAGTACTTTAATTAAATAGTTGTTATTTTAAGAAGGCAAAGTTTAGCGTTCTGTCGTTAGAGTCAATGAATTGTCAATGTCAGTTATCAATCGATCAACTACAGGACGGTGGCCCATGCATTTCTTTTCAAAAAAAAAAAACGCTCGCTTGTACTTTTTTCTGTTTTAGTCAAGTTTCTGTTAAAGTCCTTCATTTCAAACAATTAGTCAAGTTGATAACACAAGCATAATGATACCCAGCGCTCGTATGGCGCGCTTAGCTAGAGAAGTAAAGAGTTTTGAAACAAAACCTCCTTGGGGAATAGTTTGTCAGCCAAGAAAAGACGATGTTTACGACGTTTTAAACTTCACACTGCAAGGACCGGCAGGTTCCCCGTATGAAAATGGATATTTTAAGTTAACAGTGACTATTCCACAGAAGTATCCGTTTGAACCGCCGCTGGTGAAATTCATAACGCCGGTGTACCATCCGAACATAGACAAAGGTTGTTACTTACGTTACGGCGGATTGAGTAACGTGCGCAGTTGTTGTTGCCACAAGCATTACTGCTGTTAAAAACATATGCTTGCACATTCTAGAACTAATTCAAATTTAGTGGAAAATTATGTGTCTGTTTTGATTACTTCAGTGAAGTCAATTTAGCAGATAGTATTGGCTTGCTTGGTGTAATATATACTTGTAATGAAATTTCATCCTCTACTTAATAGAACAACATCAGTTTTGATCTCTAAAATAAAAGTAACATTTATTTTTAAGCTTGCCTTATGTAAATTATTAACAAAATTTAATTATTCTGTTTTAGGTGGCAGAATATGCATGGATATGTTAAAAATGCCTCCCCATGGTACTTGGTTACCTACAATCACATTAGAAACTCTCCTAGTGTCACTTCAAACCTTGCTGGGAAACCCAAATCCGGATGACCCTCTCATGATGGACTTAGCTACAGAATATAAATTTAATATTAAGGAATATATAGAAAAAGCAAGGAAATATACTGAGAAATATGCTAAGCCATGATAAGACTCATTTATTTCTTTTTAACTTATTTTTATGGCTGAAAGAAATCCCAGAATATGCCAATCACACATTGTCGGAGATATCTTGTCAGAAAAGCAAGCAAATAAATGAAAATAATAAGTAGATTTTGAACCATAGGCCATTACTGTCATAAGTAGTGAGTATTTCACAGTGAAAAATTTATAAAAAAAAATTGTGCTGTTGATATTGAATAAGAACTTTGCTATAAGAATACATAATTCTATCATTTTCCTTTTTTATTTAATTAGGTTTTATAGGTTCATTTTTGATGGTTCAAATGCTAGGATATTTTTATAATGCTGTGTAGCAGATTTTAGAGTTTTAAGTGCCATATCTCTTTGCCAGGCGTTTTGTTTTGCTCTCTTGTACAAGTAAAGAACAATATTTAATTAAAAAGCAAATATTATATCTTTTTTAGGAAAAAGCCATGTTAGGTCATAATTTTGTAAATAATAAATTTAAGAATATTTGTCTTTGTAATACTAACAAATAAATCGAAGTGAAAGTAATGTAGATAGCAATGTTTAAAACAATACTTATAACAAAAGATGGCAACATCATTTAATTGTTATAAATCCATGTGCCTATAATTTTATAATAATTAGTATTTAAAAATAAACAAACTGATATAATCCTTTTTAATACTTTTATTATAATTTATTTTAATAAAAAGGGTAAATAAATTGTCTATAATTTGTGTGTTTAACATTATTTTATTAGGTATATTTCAACACTGTTTACATAATTTCCTCGGAATTAAATCATTAAGATTAATTAAAAATTATATTAGATGTTTGTGAACAATTTACAACAATTTTTATAAGAAACATTTTGTTTGAAGAAATATGTGTTAAAACTAAACTTAGTGATATAGACAGCCATCTTACACTATAAATAATAAAAACCAAATTATTTTTTTTTTTTACATCTACTATATACAACTATAGACCAGTAAATCTATTTGGTAAGCTGTACTTGAAGAAAATGTTAATATTCTAATCACGATCATCATTATAATAGTATAATTATTCTTAGCGCCTGCTTCACAATCAATGACTATTATAGTAGTATTATATCTGGCAGATTAATGAAAAATTTGTCAATCTTTGTTTGAAAAAATCTCAAGTACTTAATTTATCGGGATTTGGAGTGAGGGTAAACCAAGCCCTTAATCATTTTATTAATGGCTAAAGCAGATTAAGTTTTTGTGACATATATCTTGCCTAAATGCTGTAATAGCAGCATAAATAGATAATTTTCTTCCAATTTCAATACCTCACAATGACTTATTTATTTAATTATAACACTAATCTACCATTACAAGTTACTTAACCTAATGCGGTAGCTAGGACTAAACAAAGGTCTAAGTATTCATGTGAACTAGGGTTTCAAAGATTGAATTATTATGCACATAGTTGCAGGTCTAAATTCCAGCAACTGTTTTAATATGTAATTTTCTGATAATTCTGATATGCATAGGCAATAAGTTAGAATGATACACATGCCCATCATTGCTCCTCCTGGAATTGCTTATTGCTTCATCCACTTTTCTCCTAGATATGAAATCCTTACTATTTACGATTCCCATGTTTCAAATTTCTGTCTTTCCGCGATTTCTTGGAGTTCTCTGAATAAATTGGTTTCCAAGACTTTCAAAATCTATGATTGATTTGTATTTTCTTAAGTCCATTGAATTAGATGCATGTTGTACTTTTATTTTTATTTCACATTATTTTGGTTATCAGTTTGGTTTTGGTTATTGACATGATTGTATTATAATCACAATAATGTTTTCGCATTTAAATATAAACTGCTCCCAAGATTAGGACTTGATTATTACAAGTTTTGTGTACAGGTTGTTTCAATTTTAGGACTTACAATTCAGAACTCTTTCATTTAACTATAGCTACAGTTGTATTTAACTAAACGCCAAAACAGTACATTTTGTTAAATTAAACATATTATTTCCGTTTCACAAAGTACGACTCGTAATCTTTTAGAAATCAATACATCAGTATATCGCGTAGGACACAGGCCTCCTCCAAGGTGCACCACAACACCAGATCCTTCGCTTTACGCATCCAGTTGGAGCGAGCTACTAATCAAAATGATATGATCTTTATAAACTCCAACAGCGCAAATTATGGTTGTGAGGTACTTCGAAATCTAGGCCTCTTATCTATACTCTATACTAATATATAAAGCTGAAGAGTTTGTTTGTTTGTTTGAACGCGTTAATCTCAGGAACTACTGGTCCAAATCGAAAAATTATTTTTGTGTTGAATAGACCATTCATCGAGGAAGGTTATAGGCTATATACCATCACGCTGCGACTAATAGGAGCGAAGATACAATGGAAAATGTGAAAAAAAATAGGGCAGGTATAAATCATAACTTATATCTTCTAACCACGCGGACGAGGTCGCGGGCAACAGCTGGTATTTTTATATACATGGAAGCAAATAACCGGCTGTCTGAGGTAGTAGGTATGAAGATAATATAGTTAGCTATTATAAGCAGAACAAGATTAAATACTGTTAGACAAATACTTGTCTAGACTTAAATAGATAATAATCTCCAAAATTATGCATTAAGCTTTCAAAGTCGTATAATGCTACACTGAACCTCGATCCTTAATCGCTTAATTAAAGGTTAATTAGACTAAATCATTAAACGAAACATTGATATAGTGACTAAAGGATTCATTTCTCGACAATTTGCAGTAATCTTTATAAATAATTGTTATATGGCTAACAGAGTAAAGCGCTTTTGATGACGTAAATTGACTGACATGAATGCGGTTTTTTAAATTCTAATTCTTAGGTCAGATTTTCGCCTAATGCGAGACTGTTAGCCTTAGAATTAATTATCTAGTACATTGAATTAAGAACCTAGCAAGCCTTGTTTCAGTGCAGTCTTATACTACCTTAAATATATTGCGTGACATTTTCTAATCTGTACATATTTTCAGCCAGTGTCTGTGCTGCAGTCATCACCGGAGCTGGCGCTTTCCGTGTCTGAAGAACTACTATTCCTCTTTTTTCTACCAACATCCTTTAACTTTTCCTCACTGGCAACACTGGCGTCCTGATTGTTATTGCTCTCATCACTTTGGTCTTTCTTCTTGGACTTCTTGCCAGATTCGCTTGTGGTAGGTTTTAAAGTTTCTGTTGATACAGTGGCCACCATTTTGGATTCCGGTCGGTCCATGACTGATGATGGCTTGAATTCTTCATCATCATCATCATCAACGGGTCGTCTGTTGGCTATTGAAGCTGCCACTGCTGTTTTGTAGGCTTCTGGGTACTGGGTGCTGTAAACATATTAAAGTCATGATATAATTTGGTTTATTTTCCAGGAGAAAAGTGTGAATTTATAAAATAGAAGAGAGCTCTTTATTTCTATCTATATTCTATCTTTAATGTTGTTTAATCCCTTTAATAAAATTATATTTTCTTAAACATTTTCACATATGGTTATATTATATGCAGTCAATTACGTAATGTACTTAGTTTTATTGACATGTAACCTTAAGCATGATCAGAAAAAAAAATAGCAAAACCAAGAGCTATTAGTATTTTCAAATAAAAATCGAAATATTAATACATCCACATACCTAAGTTTAGTTTTAATAGCTCTAATCTTTTTGAATATGAACTCCAGGTCCTTCCTCATCTCCAGCAGCAGCTGCGTGTGCTTCTTGAACTCGGTGGAGGCAGCTCGGAGACGGCTCGCCGACAGCTGGTTGCAGTTTGTCAGCATCTCAGTAGTCTTCTCAAACCTCTGTAACCTGGAGTATGAAATTAGAGAAAGTTAATTATGATATTGTGCTTTTGTTTAAATATAGAAGTAAAAGTAGTACCTAGTAATAGAACAACAATTTTTTTACAGGTAAAACTACTTATTCTTGTTTTGATAGAATGTAATGAAATGGAGGCGCTATTTAAAAACTTATGAAATTAGGAATTTTAGTATTGTGTACCATACATACTGCATATTTATGATGAGATTTCTGGATTGCCAAATCTCCTACTATTTGGAAACTTAACCTTTTCGTCATAGGGCGAAAGTAGTTTGCAATTGAAATAAAAAATAGCAGAAAAAAGGCTGTTGGGGCATATTTTTTGCTGATATAAAATTATTTATATCAACGCTTCAATTAACTGGCCGCTATTTTTTTTATTAATATCGCAAGTGTTGTTCTTTATTTTCTACAGTTTGTAATAAAAAAAAACAAATTCCATTTTTAAACTCACATATTCTTCTGCGCACGAATAACCGTCTCCACATCATTTTGATTTACCATCCCAGCTAATCCTTGCACAAATACCTCAGGAGCGGAGTAATTTTGGAAGCATTCTATAGAAAAATCACTCTCAGGTGTGTCGTTTGCCATTATTAGTTTATATTTCACTAAGTTCGTAAATATCGATTGCAACAACAAAATAATGAGAATTATTGAGAATGTGACATCTGTCACATAGCTGAAACTGTCATGTCAACATTAACGTTCCATTTCACTAGCAAAGGCTTTCCTAAAGCAAAATTACCGGATTAAGAACCTCTTACTTTTTATAAGGTATTTAATTAATAGTGTTTTGCAGTATTTCGCATTATTTTCTTTTTCAAATATTTCAAAAAATGATTTCATGAGTTGTACTACCTTGCCCAGCCGTGGTTAGACATCGTAGACAGAGAATGTTCTGTGTCTGCGGTAGATGGTAGATGCATGACCTCCACAATAAGTTACTCTTAAAAATTGATATAATATGTACTTACTATATTATTATGATAATACCAGGCAACATTGAGAATTGTTATGTATACAATAAATTGCAGTCTGATTTTTCTGGGTGAGATTATTAAAATTATTTCTTTGAATATAACTACAGTAAATCATGTAATTTTAACCCGCACGCTCACATAAATAAAGGTAGAAAAAAACAACATGAACTTTTAATTCAATTTAATCCATTAAGGTTTAACTTGGCCTAACCCCTCTACTTCTAAGTGGAAAGGAACTCCAACGTCGTGCTCAAAGTTGCGTCGAAATATTTTCTTAGGGGGTAAAGTTGACAAATCTTTTTTATCAAAAATTCTCATTACTCTGGACTTTTTTTGTTTCGTCAAAGGTAGCACGGATTTCAGCAACTGTATTGGACTTGCGTCTCTCAACTTGGATTTCGATAAAACTTCACTGAGCAACCATTTTGGAACGTAAACATTGTTGTTGTCTTCGGAATGCGCAACTATTTTTGAGTCAGATCTTGGTTTGTACGCTTTCTTTTTCAGGTTAAATGATCCGAGTTTTAGGTTGTCCTCGACGAAATTTCCGTAGTCTTCATATTCCGCATCCAATCCTTGATCATTCTTAGAAAGTAACCTTTGGATTTGTTTAGCCAGCACGTCCCCGTCTTCTAGTTTCGTGAGGTCGAAGACGACAGCTTCCACGTTTGACCGCTTATCCTTATTAGCTCTGTCGAGAAGTTTATCCAGATCAATGTTCTCGAGTAATTTTTGTGCTCTTAGTTTGTTAGAACGCTGTGGTTTCGGGGCGTTTAGTTTTGTCAGTAAACGGTCTACATCGGTTAGCCCAAGAACAACCGCGTCCGTATCTTCGTTTAATTTGTATTTCTTAACATAGTTGTTGGAGTCGAATCTTAACTCGCCATCATTGTAATCGTGTCTACTTCTTTTGTAACATTTGTTTCCTCGGCAGCGAAGAGTATCTCTATCTCTGTCGTTTCTATCCAAGTCGTTTCTGTTCCTCAGTGCGTCTCTGTAGTTTTTGTAATCATCACTTCTGATTCTCAGTATATCTCTATTCTTCCTATCATCATCGTTCCTGTTCTTCCTGTCATCGTCGTTTCTGTCGTCATCGTTTCTGTCATCATCATTTCTGTTTTTCCTGTCATCATCATTTCTGTCGTTTCTGTCATCATCATTTCTGTTTTTCCTGTCATCATCATTTCTGTCGTTTCGGTCATCATCATTTCTGTCGTTTCTGTCGTCATCATTTCTGTTTTTCCTATCATCGTCATTTCTGTCGTTCCTGTCATCATTTCTATTCCTTAGTACATCTCTGTTATTTCTGTCATCGTAGTTTCTATTTTTTCTGTCATCATCGTTTATATTATTTCTAGCATCATCGTTTCTATTATTTCTGTCGCCATCATTTCTATTATCCCTGTCATCTCTATCATCTCTGTTATTTCTATCATCCCGATCATCATAGTTCCTTGCACGGTTACCTCTATCGTCATCCCTATCATCCCTGTCATCCCTGTTCTTTCCTCGATAATCCTTATTGTCATATCGATCATCCCTGTCATCTACGTTTTTTGCTCGGTTTCCCCCCCTTCCATACTTATCGGCAACCCTGTCATCTCTGTAGTCCTGGTTCCTGTCTCGATTGTTTCTGTCGTCCCTATCATCGTATCGGTCATCCCCGTCGTCTAGGTACCTGGCTTCATTACCCCTGTCATACCTGTCATCATTTCTATTGTCCCTGTCATTGTCATTCCTGTTGTTCCTATTTTTAGTACGGAAAAATCCTTCGTAATCGCCATTTTCTTCTAATTGCTTTTGTAGGTTATTTAGGAATGTTAAAATTTCATCATTTTCATATTCGTTATCTTCATCCCCTCTACCTAAATAATTGTTATCGCCTGCTAGACCAAATAACTTTTGAAGTAGATTGTTGTCATTTCTGCTAATCCGCTTGTTGCCACTCTTTTTGTCCAGAATGTTGTTATTGAGTAAGTTAGCGAGATTGGCTGCGACATCACCATCTAGTTGTTCGAGCGATCCGCGGGAGTATCGGCTCCTTGCTTTGTCGCTCCGGTATAGTTTCCGAGGCTTCTCATCGAGTTGGAAGCGGCTTTTGTCATCAGTTAATGAATCAGGGCTGTCGTCATACCGACTTAACTCTATGTCGTATTTACCTTGGTTAGCCAGTGCCTCCAGCAACCTTTGAAGTTCATGTTCATTCTTAACAAAAAATGTATCTTCTTTGGGCGCTGGTTTGCTGCTAGAGAACGTTATGATTCCAAGTAAAACAAAATAAGATACCTTAGACGTCATTATTAAATTTTGCTCCGTAACATGCTAGGTTTCCTACTCAAACTAATAATTATAAAAAATTCATTATAGGTTTCTGTTTGAAAATATAATTGATTGAGAAACTAGTTAGTGCTGAGGCTATCGGCATCTAATTGACCGTGTGATTGGAAAACCGAGATAAGTCTTGCTGTTACGTGGATGATAAGCTCGTTGCAGTAATTAATTTTTATTGACTATATTATATGACACGTGCTAATCGTTCGACGGTTTGTTCGTTTGGCAAAACAAAATAATAAACCGTAGATGTTGCTAGGCTATAAAATCTGCTATCTTAAAGTATAGTTGCAGTAATTTATAAGATCTTAATACGAGTGGTCGTTTACCGTCTTGTATGTATTAAATATTAATAAAAAGCAAAATTATTACGACACATGTTTTCTTTACATTCATACTTATTTCCTGTGAAATAACACCCCAGAAAAGGTTGTACAACATTGTCGCTTGATTGATATTCGAATTGAAAAAGAATCAAATGATTGTTTTCTGAGCATTGCGAATTGCAATACGAAAACAATGATTCTCAATTTAAATTAGTTTGTGTATGATTGGCATGACTAAATGAAGCGGGTATAAAAGAAAGGTCAGAAGTCAAAGGCTCATGCCAAAATAACAATGTTTATTAAACCCAAAACTTAAATAAAGACGTGTACGATATGCCAAGATAATAAATTAACAGACCTAGGAACTTAAAATGTATTAAAATTCAAATCTACCCAAAATTCCCATTACAGACTAAACCTTAGGTGTATTATAACCTATCGGGAGAACGGCAGTTGAGGCTGTTTTAGTTAACATTATATACATCGGATCTTCTGTAATTCAGTTTTGAAATAAAGTCATCTATGGATGTGTCTAATATTATAGCGTCCACGTTATTCCCGACTTTGACTTCATCTTCCCGACGGTCATTGTCATTTCCGCTCCTGCCGCAGCTGCGCCCTTTGCAACGTAAATCTGTTTGGTCAATAGCATTTTCATACCTATCATGATTGACCCCGTGTTTTGCGCAGTTTCCCTTACAACGTAAACCATTCTTGTTAAAAGATAGCAACACGTCTTGGTCGGATAACCTCTTTCCGTTGCGAGCTGTATTTTCGTTATTATCCTGGCCTAAATCATTTCTTCCTTGGCACAAATTGTTACCTACACAGCGTAGGTCGATGTTGTAATTGCCTCCGACATCCAGCTTGCTATCTAAGCCCATCAAAAACTTTTGAACTTCGTCAACGTTCTCGGTTTCATCGATTCCATCATTATCATCGGTATACCCTGCTCTGCCTCTGCTTTGACATTTCCCTCCTGAACAAGTCGAAGGTACGCAGTTGTATTCTTTTGGTGTTTTCCTGCACATCCTGTCGGTCTCCGTGTTCATGATCCTGGATATTTCCTCGTCGTCATTGTTAGTTCTTGCTATATTTTTGTCGGAATCGTAATTTATATTGAGATTCTGGATGTTGGTAAGGCTTGGATGGTTGTCGACTCGAGAGGAGCCGCGGTGATAGCTCTCATGACTTTGATATCTGTTACCCTCGCCCCGGTAATGTTGCAGAAGATCATTTTTTTTCAAAGTCAACAATTTTCGTAGTTTGTTTTGCAGCTGGACATTTTGTTTGAGTCGAAGTAATTTTTCATTGATTCCGGAGGCAAATGTTATCATAACCAGAACAAAAAGAAAAAGTGTCTTTAATCCCATATTTGCTAATTAACGTATACCATACCTTGGTATACGTTAATTTTGTGCTCAAAAAACAACTTTTAAGTTTCTAAAGATAAATGTAATTGATAAGGATTTTATTTAAAGTTAAGTATTAGATTTCCAATTGAGCGTGAGATTAGAACGGGAAATGAGTGCGTCATAAGCTCACAGTCTACTGATATTGACTTGTACAACACGAGACAAATTTTGAGCAGTTGCTAGCTTAACTTTTTGAAAACTACATGTGGGATCAGCTATTTGCTGCTTTATATAGGTATCTCACCTTATAAAGGAGGCTCTGAGATAAATCAAACTGAGTAGAATCTAAGATCGGATGAATATTGTAGGATCAAAGCTTGAATACTAAAATAAAATATATTACTATGGAATTTTTTGGTTTTTGCCTATTCTTTGTCTCTGTCTGTAGACCACAAGTCAATTGTATTGACAAGTTTATTGAAATATTTCAGTATTTTTAGTCTGATGACAGTTCAGGACAATATAATTTAATTTAGATCTTTTAATGGCACTACTTAGCTTAAGTTATTTTTCAACCCTAAATGACTCAACTACAAAATTTTTGAGATTCAATAAGAAATACACTTTCTATTTTTAAACATAATTTATTCCGCAGTTACATTATACAATTTTTATAGTAGTGACGCAACTACATACTGTTCCATTCTAAATGCTTTATGAGTCTTTTACATATTACTTAATTAGACATGAGACTCTTTAACTTATTAATTAATTTTTCTCTATCTTTTAGTAGTCTTTGAATCTTTGGATGTTCTTTAATGGAATCTGACAAATCAACATCCTCTGATTCGTCATCTGTGATACAATTATCACCGCGACATCGGAATTCTTTTCTAGAAATCCCATTGTCCCGATTTGTCTCACACTTGTTTCCGACACAGCGAAGCCCCTGTTTGCCATTTTTGTTGTAGTCCCGATCGTCTCTATTGTCCCGATTGTCCTGGTCATCTCGACTGTCCCAATCGTCTCGATTGTCCTGACCATCTCGATTGTCCCGATCATCTTGATTGTCCTGATCGTCCCGATTATCCCGTTCATCCGTATCGTCTCGACTGTCCCGATCGTTTCGATTATCCCAATTACCACGAGCGTCACGATCATCTCTATTGTCCCGATCATTTCGATCATCTCGGTTGTCGCGATTATATCGATTATCCCAATTGTCCCGTTCATCCCGATCATCTCGATTATTTTGATCGTCCCGATAGTTTCGATTGTCTCGATTATCCTGATCTTCCCGGTCATCGCGGTCATCGTCATTATCATCTCTATTCCGGTTATCGTTTCGATCATACCTGTCATCATTATAATCGTTGTCATCCCTGTCTTCTCTGTTTCTCCCACACTCACTTCCAACACATCGTAGGCTATTTTTGTTATTCTCATGTCGATGGTGTCGGTGTCGTAGATATCTGTTACCGGCGTTATTTATATCATCACCATCTCTACCTTGCCTGTTGTCTTTATTGAAGCTACAGCCGTGTCCTTTACAGCGTAATAAATATTTGTTGTTGATTTTCATGCCAGTGTGACCATCATTGCTAGGTATATCGTAGGTTCTGGGTCGATGTGCAATGACCTCTCCTTTATCTTTTAGGATCTTTTCGTATTCAACTAGGAAGTCTAGCACCTCACCAACAGTCGCCGGGCTGTCCTGTTCGATCATCTTGCCTACTTTCCACACAACATGTGTACATTGCGCCCACTTCTCCATACAACCAGCGTTTTCCATGTTATAACTTGCTCCTTGTTCAGTAACCGCTTCATGGAAGGCGTTTAAATGTGGTAGTTTTGAGACGGCCCTATATTTAATCACATCATCCTTTGCGGTATTCTCAAAAGGTTGAAAAATAGTTTCCTCGCTTTGATTGTTTTTTGAATACGTTGATGGTGAATCATCGTATGGTTGTCGATATTTGTCCGAATAATGACTCTTAGAACTGTTCTCGTCGCGACTGCTATCGTATTTATCTTGATCGTAATATTCTTCTAGGCGTTTGAGAAATTCAATATGGTTTGTACCTGAATTTCTATAAGACGTCGAAGTCCTTGATGAAGCAAGAAGGCCAAATAAAATGAAATATGTGATCTCTGTTGCCATTGCTTTCTGAGCTTCTTAGCATGCTATGCAACTAACTATGTAACCAGCTGCAGCATAGTTTGGTTCCAAATGACAAACCTAATTTGATTACGAAGCCGATGCATCGATTTCGATAACTTAGCATGAAATTAGGAACCCACAATTTGTTTTTATGTTTCTATGGAAATACTTCTTATGTACCTAGCAAAGAAGCAACTGACGCTACCTTCGGGGGGCACATAGATTAAAATAACATTTACTGTTCGATTTGGTCGAAAAATACCTTGCTAATTATGTTAATATCGTAAAGTAATTTATTCGTTTATTGCAAGGTTCACTCGGATTTCTTGGTCAACCCCAATAAAATGACATTTCTCTTTAGCTAAAACTCAAATTTCATTTCTACTAGCTGAAATAGCTATAGAAAGATTGCCTATCACTGTAAATGAACTTATTCAAAATCTGCATTTGGCAATAAATAAATTACCGATGAATTTTAATAGAACTATGACATGCGGTAGGTATAGGCGACATAAACTAAGT
The DNA here is from genome assembly GCF_003590095.1 of Trichoplusia ni. Taxonomy (NCBI): domain Eukaryota; kingdom Metazoa; phylum Arthropoda; class Insecta; order Lepidoptera; family Noctuidae; genus Trichoplusia; species Trichoplusia ni. Next base: position 9,945,517 of record NC_039482.1, on the reverse strand, counting down.
TGTTTGGTATTTTTTATTAGGAACCCTTACTTACAGATGAAAACATTCGCTTCGATATGAATACTAAACATAGGTTTGCGGAGTTTGTTAAAGCACAGACAACAGTCCATCTTATTAGACGATAAAAAGAAAAGTACGAATGTTTGTTTGTTGTTAAACTACAAATGTACATGTAATACCTAACATAGGAATGTCATTAATTATTATCTACAAGATACTTTGACTTACAGCTTAGTATATGGATGAGAGTATTAGCCCCTGAAGAACTGTAAATTTTTACGGGAATTTCTGTGGGCTCCATAAACACATAAAAGAAATATGTATAAAAATCTTTAAACTGTTAGCTGTTGATTGTTGAAAATTGACTCCCATATAGGGTTAAGTAAATGCATCCATGGTAGTTTGTGATTATGGGAACCTTGACAAGGCAGATAAATCGGTTAATAATAAAGATGGGCATAATTGGTATAATTGGTGCATCGGGTATAATTGGTAAATTATTGAAGTTCCATTTATATGTTCATAAGTACGGATTCTTTTTTGTTATAAAATTTTAAATGCATCATTTCCTAAGTCATGTAATTATTCAATATGATACGAAGTTTATTGAAGAGGGTTATAATATAAAAGGGTAATCAAAAACATAACATAGATTTAACGTCACTTTATTTTATAGTGAACATTATTTGCAAATTAAAAATTCTTTGAATACAATTCGTTTCGTTTATAAATCCGCAACAAGTCCATACAATACATAGCTAATTATTTCGATGCCACATTACCTTGTGATAGTAACCTTTTTATTTGCTTCGTGAGCGTGTTTCTATCTTTTTCTTTATCCAAGTCAAAAACGACAGCTTCCACATTAGCTTTTTTATCATTACCGTTGGTGTAGCTGAGTAGATTTGCTAAATCAACATTTTCTAGTAGCTTTGCACCTCTTAATTGATTCTTGCGAACGTTTAAATTTGACAGTAAATGGTCTAAGTCTGATAAATCAAGTACGACTGCTTTTAAATCATTACTAAGTTTGTATTGTTTAGGTTTTTTATGTCCGTACAATCGATTGGCATCTTCATCATTATCATCATTCCTGCTTCTCGCACATCTTTTGCCCCGGCAGCGCAGGTTGTCTCTTTCTATTCTATCAGCATTTCTGTCGTTATCGAGTCTATCGTTTCTATTTAAACCACATACATCGCCGTCACAACGCAAATCATTTCGATCGTTGTCATCTCTATTGAGCCCACATTTATTGTTAGCACAACGCAGTAAGTCGCCGTCATCGTCATTTTCGTCTCTGTTCATTCCACACCTATCTTCATTACATCGCAAGTCCTCTCTATCATTCCTGTCAGTGTCATCATCTCTATTTTTTGCGCATCTGTCTCCAGCACAGCGCAGATTATTTCTATCATCCCTGTCATCGTCATTAACATTTCTGCTACATCTATCTCCAATACAGCGAATATAATTCCTATCAGCTCTATCATTATCATCATCATCATCGTCATCTCTGTCATTCCTGTTCCTAGCACATCTATTTCCCGTGCAACGTAAGTTGTTTCTATCATCCCTGTCATCATCATTTCTGTCATCTCTGTTTTTAGCACATCTATTGCCTGCACAACGAAAGTTGTTTCCATTATCCCTGTCATCATCATCATCATCATCTCTATCATCTCGGTTCCCAGCACATCTATTTCCTGTGCAACGTAAGTTGTTTCTATCATCCCTATCATCATCATCTCTGTTTTTAGCACATCTATTTGTAGCACAACGCAAATTGTTTCCATCATCCCTGTCATCATCATCTCTGTCATTCCTGTTCCTGGCACATCTATTTCCCGTACAACGTAAATTGTTTCTGTCATCATCATTTCTATCATCTTTGTTCCTAGCACATCTATTTCCTGTGCAACGCAAATTTTTTCCCCCATCCAAAGGAATTATGACCTCACTGTCAGTGCTGTCATTTCCAATTATTGGGCATTTATTACCAGCGCAGCGCAAATTGTCTCTGTCATCTCTGTCCCCCCTGTCGTCATCATTTCTAGTCCTACCACAGTTATTTCCTCGGCAACGTACATTATTTCTCGCGCTGTTGTAGCCATTTTCTAAATTACTATCTAGGTCATTCAGGAACTCGAGAACTTCGTCGATGTTTTCGTACTCTGTTCTGTAATCATTTGATGGAATCCTTCCATGGCTTCTCATTTTCCAGTTTCTAAATTTACAGTTTTTTATGTTACCGCAGTCTTCGTTTCGTAGATTTCCAAGAATATTGTCAACATCACTAGTCTTGGACCCTGGCGCTGGTTTCTTTTTGTAGAATAGATTAAGGCTCTGTATGTTAGTTAAGCTGGGGCGATTGTCGAAGCTCTCCTGTCTCTCGTACGAGGAGCCGTGGTGGTGTTCGTGGCCGCGGGGACTGTACCTATCCTCGTGGAGAGATATCCGAGCTTTGTCTTCATGGTGGCTTCTAGGACCGTCTTCGTGATGACTTAATGCTATATCGTATTTACCTTGTTGTTTAGAAAGATCTTGCAACAACCTCTGGAGTTCGCTTTGGCCGGAAGAAGAGTCGAAACTTGGCTTTCCTTTTATAATGCTTAATATTCCAAATAGAATAAAATATGAGATCGTTGACGTCATTTCTAAAGTATATCGCGTACCATGCTGTATCGATACAAACCGGTAATGACAGCAAATTCATTAAAACTTTTGGTTATAAGCAAGGAGGATTGATCGCGAAATTACATAAAGATGAAACTATCGACTTATAATCCAGCATGAGATTGGTAATTATAGACATGTCTGCTTGCTGCGTGTAATGAGTTTCACTGAGATAGTTAATTATTATCTGTACTAGTAACATTTGAAGTCACCCTGCACTATTAAACTCTTCCATTTTTATGATGATACGAATTTTATTCAATGCAGTAAAGAGCTTTACCTTTCTGTGTTTTTTGCTGTCTGTCTTACTCTCTACTAATGTCTTCAGGTTTTTTTCACTTAAATAAAGTCTTAGGAACTTCATCTTCTGACTTCCGGACATTCCTTTGATGTGTGAGACCCCTTGTCGATGGAGACAACGCTCAAACCAGGTTTTGTATAGGGATTGCAGGTACCATGGTGGTAAAAAGACTATAGTAGTAATTATTTTTTGCCATACTTAGGTAGGTACATGGTTTTATAACTCGTTGTTCTCAAATTCGAATCACACAAGAACATCCGAAAGTTATTATTGTATATATTCGTAGCCTTTCAATGTTTATTAATTATAGTCGTTTGTAACTATTAGTATTTATCGATGAATTTGCAAATAACTTGTATTTTATAAGTTAACACAATGTTACTGTTAGGGTGTGTTCACAAGAACACGTCTTTTCGTATTTTTTGTCTAGTCATAGTTACCTGCGACTAATGTAGCTGTTGTTTTCAGGGCTTTGTATTCTTTTTCGGGAACTAAAATTCGGGATTTTATTTGCCCTGTAGTTGTCGGAGTGATGTAGGCTTCCTTATTATTGGTGCTGCGACTCGGTAGCAAAGAGGCCAGCTTAACACAAGCGAGCAATTATGGCATGACTTGCTTAAGAATGGTTTAATGATGCCTACAGATAGGGATCTCAGCATCAGATCAAGATACTGAACCATCCTCAAACAATTACAGCAATTATAATGTCTTTACAGATTTTAGCAACTGCTTACTTTCTGCCTCTGTAACACGTGTGTATAGAGCCTTAGTTTAGTAAACAGCGAAATAAATACTGCGGCGATAAGTGTGATTACTTTATAATGATACAAACTTAGCTAACGTTTTGTTGTTATATGAAACAGTACATCCTGGATAAGAATTGCAGTTATTAAACGGTAAGTTGACTTCTCTGGTTAATAGGTGGTACCTAAGTGGTTAATATCTGAAACTTATAACTTCTCTATGAACTAGCATCCTAGATAACTATTTAAATAACATCAAAATCCATTTATTGAAGTGACGCTACAAATAATATTTATCGAAATTTTTATTATTCCGTTGTTCCGCTAAACCAATGAACTAATTTTAATGGAAGTCTATTGCTACATATGAGCACGTGGATCTGATAGACCCTGTGTTGTGATGTTTGTGTTTTAACGTGTTATGTCATGTTCAAATCCCACTTTTTGAATTTCATACGAAATGCTACGTCGACTAGCTAGTATGACGTGACTCGGATAAAACTGTAGTTTAATTCTAGTGATGGTGGAGGAGCAAAAACACAATTCAATTAATTCAATTTTAATGCGACACTAAATATATAATTATGTAGGTATATAGGGTCCGTAAGAAAGAAAAGACAAAATTCTAAATTCAGTTGTTTTATTTGGTTTCCTTTTCAAAGCTCTTAAATAAGTATTAGTTTCCATAAAATCATAGGTAATGTCATCGACACAACCTGGATGACTTTTTGCCAAAACTTAAACTTCCATTCGAGATAATCCATGTTTCTTCGGTTTCATATCGTCATAAATTTTGAGTGTCTTAAAGATTTCTAGATTAACCTTCAAATCTTTTAGCGTTCCTGCTTCGATGTCCATTCAATCGTCACACGTTAAGCCCTCGTCAGCTTTCTTGGGCAGAAACATATCTGACTTATTCTTTCATGTAATACTAGTAGCGGTCTTCAAGCTTTCGATTATTGTACTCCTTAAGGCCGAAACCAGTTCGGATTTCATCATCATTAGCGATTAATTTTAGTCCCTATTGTTAGTCCTTTCTTTATTCCTCGTGTCCTCATTCATCTTCTGCATCATCGTCACTGTCCCTAATAACGGAAAACTTGCAACCGCCGTGGACAGTTTGTCAGCTGTAAAATAAGCGAGTTCCAGTTAGAAAGACGGGACTTATCACAGAAACGTGTGAAGCGAAGGAAAAGTCCAGCCACATTTATTTTATACTTTCTGTCGTTCTTTCTCTCTTCTTTTGAGCCTTAACTTCGGTTCGGGTTGTACTACGTCTAAGTGCTGTTTGTTTTACTCAATAATCGGAAAATTCTTGAAACAATTTCATGAGGTGACTTACATTCATAAAGAGCTCTGGATATCCATTAATTCTTAATTTTCAGAATATGGTGAAATATGGCATCATTGAAGTCGCTTCGAAGTTATGCCGCCTGCTACGAGTATGATGAATCCTCAAACACCGATAATGAAAGTGCATCCATTAAAACTCTTGGCTTTCAGAAAGGAGGATTAATGGCGAAATTACTAAGAGATAAAACGATTGACCTATAATTGAGCATGAGATTGTAATAGGCATTTCATGGCTGCATGCAGTGTAATGATTTTCACCAAGATGTTCATGAGTTTCATTATGTATATGTCTACAATTAGATTTTAGGCAACAGAGCAGAATGTTACAATCTTAACTTTTATGATGTTTTGTTTGATTGTAAAACTCTGCGTCGACAATGTTTGTAGGCCGGATATTGCAGATGGCAGAGAATTTTGCATGAAAATAAGATTCATACCCATTCTAAACTTTAATGACTCTACCTACCTAATAGCGGAACTTTTTTTTTGTTTGTTTTCGGAATAAATCGTTACTAAGAAATAAATAATTTTATTTGTAGGTATTGAAAAGAAAGCTGAACAGTCAATTGTTTTATTTTAATTTGGCGTTATTTCAGCGGAGGTATCAGGTAGCCATCAATTTCGAAGGTAATAGGCACCGCATGATGCATCATGATTTCATCAACTGGATCAGGTTTCATGCTTCTCCTATACTTCCGATATCCATGGACATTGTTCAAGTCATCTACGTTCCGTCTGTTGGCCTTGAGGTTCTTAAACTTCTCTAGGTTCGCCTCAAAATCATCGACTGATCCGCCTTCGCTGCTGTCCATTCTGTTATCGTACGCGAATCCACCGTCAGCTTTCCTGGAATGGAACATATTTTCTGCGTGCTTTCGTGTGAGTATGTCTAGTAGTTGATTGTAATTATTTCCACCGCGGAAATTCCTCCTGAAGCCTTCTTCTTCATCACTGTCCCCATCTTCAACGTTAGGGGTCTCTCGGAACATTCTCTTGGTCATCAAGTCGGTGACGTCGAAACGGTCATTGTCTTCATTGAAGCTGACGTCGGGTCGTATGGAGCCGAGGCTGAATTGTGCGAGTGTGGGGGATAGGATGATGCCGAGGAGGGAGAGTTTTGTCAGCTGCGAGATAAATGAGTTTTAGTTGGCGAGAACATGGAAAAGATCCAGACACGCTGATTGCGAAATCGACTGTAGGTTAAAAAATCTTAAAGTATTTCACGTTTAGGAGATTCGTTTGACGTTAAAATTAGTCAAGCTTTTGGAAACTCATCCAATGATGAGTCCTCTCAGTTTACATTTTTTTTAATTATATACTTAAGTTTAAAAGTGATGTTTACGATTTCAGTGACTTCAGGACTTAGCAATGATTATATAGGATTATTACCAGTCTTTGAACCTATATGATCTTGTAATTAGCAACAAATATTGCATAAAAACTGTTCTTACCATATTGTTTTATTGAATTTCAAACCATTTTACCGGAAGTAGCCGACTACGGAGGGACATGTATTTTTAACTGCAAGTTATTCCCATTTCAATTTTATGGTGGTGCTTCCAATTAACTTTGAAATAACTTTGTTTTACACTATTACCTTTAGCGATTGTAAAAAAAAACTACCTGTTAACTCACGAGAAACTTGTATCATTTAGTAGGCGATCGATCTAATAGAAACATTTTTCAATGTAATATATTTTATAGCAATATGAAATATGTAAATTGATTTCATCAAACCTTTAGTCTTATTTAAATTTCCTAATATATACAAATTAAATATATGTTTAATATTTCCTAGGTGTATCTTGAAATTGTATTTATTAATGTTTTATAGCAGTGATCGTTTCTGGTATGACCATGGGCCAAGTCAAAGGCACACTTACGTTTTCAAGGAAATGTTACACCACGTAATAGGTCTGCAGGCGAATCAAACTCTGATATCAGATTTATATCAATCATAAGATAAATTCTCAATAAATTCAAACTTCTTTCATTATGTTTTCCTCCTCCATTTTTAGTAAGATAGGTTTAGGTACTAGTAATGCTTCAATTTGACAACTTTCACTCAACGCCATCTAGTCTTAAGCTTAGCTTAGGTTTTATTATTAGTACTTGACTAATAAACATACTTATACATATCAAAATCAAAATACATTTATTCAAAATAGGCTACAAAGTAGCACTTATTGAATGACAAAGTTACACAGACAGCCCCGTATCGCCCACCCTTCACACATATATTTCTAAATATAAAATTATCTATTATGATAATTTATACCGAGGCACAGAAGAAACGGAGCACGATCATTGAGATCGTGGTTATTACACAGAAATTTGTCCTGGACGGGAATCGAACCCACGACCTCCGGTATAGCAGTCATTGCCCGCCCACTAGACCAACAGGCCAGTCATGACTGAACCACATTGTTACAGAAAAACTAAAATCGTATTTCAAATATTTCTTTGTTTTCATTCAAAGTGCTCTGAACTGTTTAGTCATCGGGAAATTAATTTCTTATGTAGTTTTTACCTGATTATTTTTTAATCATAATTTCGGATAGAGTTTGCATTCGACATGCGTGGAAGAATAGATTGGGTTATCGGTAAAATTGGAGTTTCTAGTACATAGACCAAGGTTTGTCATTTTTTGTTCTATTGAGAAACGAGTCGGAAGACATTTTCATAAAATAAATAAATTGTTTAATATTTTTTTACAATTTGCTTTTCAATTTTTAAAATTGGTTTTGTCTTCGTTTTCGCGGATGTCAGCTATTGTGAAATTGAGTGGTGTGATGTCCTCTCTTGTTTTTAGTTACTTAAAATGATTTTGTATATTCTTATTTTTAATAGTTGTACCTGTATAGTACCTTTTTTAATAGTTGTTGGTTTACAAAGTTCACTCATATTTTTAACATCCCGATAACTAAGTCACAGATTACTTAGTAGCCAATTCGTAACTGATCAGATCAGGTTCAGAAAATGCCGAAATTATCTCATTTTGTTTGATATTTTGACCTGAGCATGCATTTTAAAATGTTTTGGAAGGAAACAAAATAAAATAAAATTACACCTATATCACAATATTTAATCATATTCAACTAATTACCTAAAACAGTAAAACATAAAAATATAATAAAAGTCATGTGTGCAGTTTTAACAGTCGCGTCCCGCCAACTCGCGGTTGCTGGAAAAAATGCAAATGGCGTCGCTCGTGACGTCACGTAGGACCGGGCTGGCGCGGCCCGTGATGGTGCTTTAATTACACGACATCGGTGTTTTATTGGAGAACTGATTTCCATGGCTAAATGTGTGTGAGAAAAGTTTTACAACAAATCTAATGCTTGTTCGTGACTTCTTTGTGTGGTTTTCGCTTGTTTTAGGGTTAAATATTGAGTAGTGACGTCGGGACTGCACAAGGTATGTATCTGTATAAAAATAACAGTGCAGAAGAAATAATTGTTACCTGAAAGTTGTAGTTGCTTCAAATTTTTTCATACAAAAATTATTGCAACTTGTTTTTTTTCCATTTCTTCGCATTTTAAGAAGATACCTATTACACGATCTACGCAAAAAATTGAATGTGAACAGGGAACAGTACTGACTGTTCCCTGTAGGTACTGACCTAACTACATAGGTAGTAGGTACATACGGTTTATTACAAACCAACCATGATTTCCAGATCTAGTGGGTATATGAATATGAAACCGATATTAAAAAACCCTTAGGGGCACACAAATAATTGCTGAACACAAATTACAGTCTACTTGAAAAAAGAACAACTATAAATATTTAATGGCGACATAAAAACGGTTGAAACCATAGACAAAATGTAAACAGCGGTATTAATACTTTATAGTGTATGCTAACGATGATTCGTATCGGACGGGAAATACAATTTCAATGAAAATTGATATCCATGTGTAATTACTAGCCTTTGTAGGGGAGCTAGCGGCTAAGCTACAAATGCATAAGTGAATCGATCACACGTTAAGCTACGCTTGACGCGGTTGGTCCGTAGATTTGTGACCATCTTTGTCATAACGAGTTCCTCCGTGTCTGGGAAGGCACGTAAAATTGTGGGTCCCGGCTGTTATTCATACATCTTTGACAGTCGTTACAGGTAGTCAGAAGCTTGAAAGTCTGACAACCAGTCTAACCAAGGGGTATCGTGCTGCCCAGATAACTGGGTTGAGGAAGTCAGATATTCAGTCGCTCCTTGTAAAGCACTGGTACTTAGCCGAAGCCGGTTAGACTGGAAGCCGACCCCAACATAGTTGGGTAAAAGGCTAGGACGATGAATTTACTAGCCTTTCCGTAGTCCAGTTTCCGTATGATGTGCTCTATCTAGGTTTGTTGTAAGAGCGAGAGGTTGCTCTTTGGTATCGAGAGTTTCGTCTCGCTTTTACTATAGCAACAGCTGCTTTTACGAAGGCGGGATAGGCCACTACGCCAAGCTCACTGTGTGCGACGTGTCGTGGGTTCGATCCCCGCGTAAGACAAGGTTTTGTAGGTTATAAGGTATGCTTTTTCTGAGACTGGGTATTCTTTTGAGAAACTTGTAGAGTAACTTGATTTTTTCGATTCGAGCAGCATCTAATAGTCTTAACATAGTCATTAAACAAATCCCAAAATAATACGATTATCCCAAAACTCGAATTCGTGAATTAGAGCTACTCTGACTTTTTAAAGTAACCTATCTCAAGTTCCTTATGTTTTCTTGGTGAAATGTAGTCGGTAACAATACGGTTTCGTACGTTCAGTGATTGCCGCACCAATTAACGAGGTTTTCATAACCAATGTAGATGAGTCGTTTGTCATTTTTGTCTATAAACTATTTGATGAAATATTTATTCCGTTACAAAAAATATATCTATATATACTTATATGTAAAATCTCGCGCTAATCTCAGGAACTACTGGTCCAAATTGAAAAAATCTTTTTGTGTTGAATAGACCATTCATCGAGGAAGGCTTCGACTAATGCTGCGACTAATAGGAACGAAGATACAATGGAAAATATGAAAAAATAACAGGCAGGTATAAATCATAACTTATATCTTCTACCCACGGGGACGAAGTCGCGGGCAACAGCTAGTTAATTCATATAGCAAGAATTCGCCGTAATTTCATTGTCCAGAAATCTTATCAACCAGAGATTTAATTAATAAATGGTAAATTTCACATTTAAACTATAAAATCAGCCAGACAAAGCATATAGGTACAAAAGAAATCCAAAAACAGATACGTTAAAGAATATATTAAAAGTAATATAATTATCACATAAGTCTTGTTGCCAACTGTGAAAACAGCGTGAGCAGTGGCTTGGCGCGTGCGTCCTGCACGGCGCCCGACGCACAACTGTTCAAATACAATTTAAAATAACGTTCGATATTCGATTTGCGATAAAACAAAACAGGTGGACAGTAACAACGGTCTGTGTATTGTCTTAAAGGAGGTAGTTGTTGTTTCAGTTTTAATGGGTCTATATTTAAATTGCTTCTGTGTTTGTTCCTAAGAGAGACAGGTGGCTCTTTAGGCAATGGTTAACAGACTAAGTAGAGGTTTTTTAAATCGAAATCAATTTAATTTAAACCCCTGGACATTGTCACTTGTCGTAGCAGAATGACTGTTTAGTACGAAATCTCAAGCCATTGCTTAATTGATCGTATTAATTGTTTTAGCACCTTAATTTGTGCATTAGCATTAACTACTTTTGAAGCATTTGTAAGATGGAAATAGTCGATGATTTTAAATTTAACGAAACCTATCAAAGATACAAGAAATAGAAAACCAATATACGACATTAAGCTTACTAACATTAGTGATAAACACATCACAAACTCCAGCCATAAACTTGGGGTTGGGCACGTCGGTGCGCAAAGCTGTTACATGCTATTTGCAGGCTGATACAGCACCTGAGCTGCGCCCATAACTATATGCGGAACCTCTAAAAATGTCGATAAACACTATGTTTAGATGTTCCAGCACTTAAAAGATCGATCAACATTATTCGTTTTTGTTCTTCGATTGAAATAGTGAAGTTCCTCCCACGTTTTTATACACTCACTTTTCTTGTTTTTTTTTTTGTCGTTTCGCTTGGATTTTTGCACCTCAATTTTGAGGCACTTCAGGTTCAAACCCGAGGACAATGCACTTTGCAACTACAAAAACGGCTAGACCGATTTTGATAAAATTTGAATGGTGTGACGTATTTAAAAACGCTGGTTTAAAATTTATTAATTAAATTTAACTAATTAACTATCTAGTATCCCTATCTAGTGTTGTAAAGGACTCGAGTCTTTTAGCCTTAATTCGATAGACTCGGCTCTATGATAAGGGAGCTTCGAATAATAACGGAGCTACTCAAGCATTTCTTGTTTGAATTGAAAATTAAAATACTATTCGTAAAAACTAGCATTAACAAAAAGCAACTATCGTTAACTAAACTATCTACTCGTATCCTTTAAAGGTTAGGGACCTTTCATTGGAATGTCGAAATGTTTAAGTAGAAAAATTACCGATTTTTTTATTTACCCAAAACTAGTTAAATACTATTTACACAAGCCAAAGAGTGTCCACAAAAGGCTCTATTAAGGTAATATTTTATTAATCTTTGAAGCAAATAAATTTTCACTACTACTTACTATCATCGCTTGAAGTAATTTTATTGCGCGGTTGAAAGCGAGAAAGCAACTACACGAAATATAGTAGTGTCTCGCTTTCGCTCTTACAATAATATACATAATAGAGATGATGGTACTCCCCTTGCTAATAGGGTAACAATAATTCTAGGTTAAGTCAACACTTAATATCGGCCATGTTTTCTTAACCAGTCATTTGACAAGATATTAAATGTATATTTGACATGCAAGTTATTTCTAAGGCAGGTACCACACTAGACCAACAAACAGTGCTTTGGCGATTGTCTTTGCTTCAAGATTCAAATGTGGAGACGCAAGTATGGGTGTCCTTGTGTATGTGACTTGAATTAAAGTGGGAGACGATATAAAATAAAAATGTTAGTCGCTTGCTGATTGCTGTTATGGTATGTAAATAGATTTGTTTTTCGTTTGGTTATATTCTACATTGCAGCTAAAAGCAAAACGCCTGTTGGTCTAGTGGTTAGTGACCCTGACTGCTGTACCGGAGGTCGTGGGATCGATTTCCGCCCAGGACAAATGTTGTGTGATGAGCATGATCATTTGTTCTGGTGTCTGGGTGTTATTTATCTATAATGTGTATGTATTTAGAAATATATAAGTAAGTTTATCAGTTGTCTGGTTACCATAACACAAGCTCTGCTTAGCTTGGGATTAGATAAACGTGAGTGAAAAAAAAAATCCCATGCTTGCTCGCTGCATGCTCCTCCTCTGCGATTCAAACCAAGTGTCAGTTTTACAATCGTTGTCATTAATAGAAAACGTCCAAATGTGCGTACCATACGGCAATGAGATTTCTTTTCGATTGATCACGTGACAAAGACCTTTATAAATTTAAACGTTTTCTTATGACATGAGCGGTTGTCAAATATTACTTGGTACGAGAGGCTTGTGTGCGGCATGCCTAAACTGCTAGATACTTTAAATGAAGACATGAATGTTCTCAGTTATTAACTTAAGGTGGGTGAGAGCTTTTGAATGTCAAAAGTTTTTATTAAAGAAACTTAATAGAGTATAAAGATAAATATATAAAAAGAAAAGGCGAGAAAGACTTGTTAAGTACTAAAAAATAGAGGCTCGTAGAGAAAGAGGACGGCCAAGAACAGAGTAAGTCAATTCGAAAATATTATTAAAATATCGAAAATAAAATGTATTTCCTTTCAATTTCTTACCTTCTTTATAAAAATCTAAATTTCTAGAATTGAATAAATACCTTCCAAGAAAACTGGATGACTTATTACGAAGGGCAAATATGGGGAATATCAAATGGTCACTACTGGGAAAGTATTGTCGTAAGTAAGTATATTGAATGATTATGTTTTCCAAATCTACAGAAGCTTTAGGTATCAATGGAGATATCTTAATTTATAAACAACAATAATTATAGTTTTAACAACAATATAAACGTTTCACAGTTAGGTAATCGTCTTCCGCCTTTAATCTATAAATTAAATATTCACATGTGTTTGGCTAAAGAATTGAACCAAAGCCCCGATTCCTACGGTAAATGTGATCAATGAGATGAAACAATTACAAAACGAACATTATTGCAAAATGGCGAGCCATAAATATTATACATTAGTACCATAAACAAAAAGTTCTTTGTTTAAAATTTCGTTATTCGGCTTTTCAAATCACCGAACGCGCAGCGAATTAGCAATACCCACTTTGAATGTGGAAAACAGAGGCAGAATGTTTGCCGCCCAACGGCTGAACAGTTGCCGGTTAAAAAAAAAAGCGATTTCAGGCGAATGGCGCTTAGACGCAGGCGATCCCGCCGCCCTCAGTGCCCATCCGACCGCGGAGGGAAACGCACGTCTCGATTTCCGGCGCTCCGAACCACGAGACACATCGCGGCAGAAAAAATCGTCAAATTTTCAACGTAAAGTTTACACTCCTTGTGTATGAACATATAATTTTTCATGACTTTAAATTTGTTTATTTCGTGAACATTTGGTTTCAATGTATAGTGATTTATTACAATAGTGCGTGTACTGTGAGAGACTGCTATAAAAGCGGGGAAAAGCTGTTAGCTGTCAGCTGTCAGAAACGTTAAGGTGAGCGATAGAATTAAATTTATTGTCCAGTTATAAATTATACTAACAACGATGGTTTTTTTTAGTATTTTTGACATGTTATTTACAAGAATATATCATTATGGAATATAATAAAAATATGATGGATGATGTTTTCCGGTTGTTAAATTGTTTGAGTGAAAACTACGAATGGAAATGTTCAATTATTTTTAAGATTTGTGCGGTTCTTGTAAGTTTTAATTGAACATGGCTATTTAGATCATACTTTGATGTATTATTAATTTCATTACGAGAACGCGAAAACTTACAAGGACACATTAACTGTTAGACTTAACAACAATTCTAATTTTTAACAAATTTGATATGACAACCGTTTAACCTATGTTAAGGCCTCTCTTAAGAGTTTTTTGATAGCCTGCATCTGTACTGTCATTAGTTCTCGTATTATGACTCTTATGACAACAATGCACATTCACGCGTGATTAAAAACCCTTCTTCTATCCTTGCTTGGAAATTTAAAGGTTATCCCACTAAATCAACGCAGTTAACATCGCTCCGATATTAAACAAAATCCCTTTGCATCCTCTTCAGCCTTTACGGCTTACAACTTTTAACCGAACAACATAATATTAACAGAGACGTAACTTTTTCAACAGGCTTTTGAATGTTATTTGGAATGAATGGAGTCGGAAAAACAATTCAAACGAATCTTCACATGATGGTAACCTTTCAGAACCAGCATGAGATCAAATCTATGTCGTATTATAATATTGCATTCTCAAGTAAATTACTTATGCTGTCAAACATTCATTTGAAATCAGAAACCGGGTAATGGATCAAATTCAAATAGCAAGATTTTGATAGCAGACCGAAAGACAGACAACTTAGCAAAGCGAAACGAAACAAAAGTTTGTAAAATAAATAATATCACATCCCAAATTTTACAATTCCAACCTAACATGAAGAAATCCACAATTACCGTTCAGTATTGCCACACTACGTTACTTAAGCGGAATAAATAAAATGTTATTAGTTTTCATAAACCGAGGGTGCGCGGTGCACCTGTGCCGGTATCAGCTGCTCGCACCAATATAGCGATCATTAGGAGATGTGCTCTCACTGGATGCTGGCTGTCGCAGCCTAGATGTAGGGGTAATGGGACTGTTTGTGTGTTTCAAAAGAATTAGAGTTATGATGAATGAGAGGTCTTACTTACGTACACTAAGTACTCGTAGCTAAGCTATTTCTGCCTAAGTAAATCGATCACCGTTTAAGGTACGCTTGACGCGGTTTGTCATAACGAGTTTCTTCGTGTTTCGAAAGGCATGTTACATTGCGGGTCCCGGCTGTTATTCATATTTTTTTTGACAGCCATTACAGGTAGTCTTGAAAGTTTGAAAATTAGTCTAACTAAGAGATATCGTGTTACCTAAGTAACAGGATTGATGAGGTCAGGTAGGCAGTCGCTCCTTGTAAAACACTCGTACTAAGCTGAATCCGGTTAGACTGGAACCCGACCCCAACATAGTTAGGAAAAGGCTAGGCCGATGATAAGAGGTGCTACTTAGACTTAAATAACAGCTCCTGTAGCAGATTATTATTTTTTTATAATCGTTAACGTCAATTGAAATCTCTTGATTGAATGGAGGTGACAGGTCAAAGTCACGCGACTTATTGAAACGAATTGTCATTATATTTGAGCGTTATTTTTTGAGGATTGCGATTGTAGAAATTTCACTTAACAAGATACCTACACTGATTTTCCGTTACCCTGCTTTTGAATACATCATCATCATCATCATTCACAGCCTTTATCCTCCCACTGCTGGGCATAGGCCTCCCCTTTCTCATGCCAATTTCAATTTTATTTTGAATAAAATTGGAGATAAATTTGAGTTTAAAGTGTTACAAATAGTATATTGTAGTGATTTCGATTCGCTATTAGTGTTCAAAAATAATTAATAAAAATGTCTGGAATTTTTTTGACCATTAAACTGAAAAACCGGTCAAGTTCGAGTCGGACTCGCGACCAACAAATTAATGACTGTAACAACTGTTACCAAAGCTAGATCATTATTCTTAGCACTAGACATTCATCCAGATATAGTGACGAACGGACGGACAGCGGACTCTCACTAATATCGTCCCATTTTTACCTTTTTAATTCGGCCAACGTTTCCCGTCAAACGAATTACATTTTTACTAAATACCTCGACATGTAATAGGGGCTGAGACAAACACACACATACATGACAATGATTTACAATGACCCGTATGTGTGTGTGCCCTCATCGAGGTCACCTTAGACCCGCATTACTGATGCTTAGACATCATTGAATTAGATATGTTGTAAATCAAACGCGTCTGTGGGTATGCAAACAATGTCCTATATTGAATACCTACAGATTAATTATTTACGTAGTATTTGTAATTTCTTAATTAAGTTGTAAGTAATTAAACAAGTAAGTTTCCGTTTTAAAGATTTGAAATGTGCAATAAAGTATAAATAAAGAAAAAAACTTTGAACAAGAATATGATGTGTTGCAGATTTTTCTTGACAGAAAGAAATTCATTCCCATTTTCCGTCCTTTTATGAATGATTATAAAGAAAGGACGGAAAATGACAAAAATGAAATCTTTAACTCTTGTTAAACTTTATGTCTGATTAAGGCCTGATTGTCGTCAACAAACATTTAAAAAACACTCCTTTCTCTTAAGTACAACAAAACTATCACCAACCATACTCCGTAGAACCAAATTAAAACTCCTCAAACGCCAAATAAGTCAGTCACATCCAGTTCCGAACATCTGTGACAACAATAAGAGGCACCATCTGTGCGGCGCAGGTGTAGCTTTACGTATAAATTGTAACAGGGAAATTCCAATAACGGAGAGGTTCCTTCGAGATTTAGTGCTCACGACACGGCGACGGTGTGTGATGGAGCGGAGGATACCAGCACAGCATGGAGTGTGTAGTTCATTTGGAATTGTAGTAAATGTGTTTTGTTATTGGAAATAATTGTGTAGCTTAAAAATGCGGAGAAAATCTGGAGTAAAATTGAGTATCCGCATGTGTCTTCTTCTCTATTTCCTTTTTCCCAAGTTCATTACATTAAAATCTATAATACAGATATTTTCTAGTTATTCAATGCTTAATACAACCGACCTTAACATTGGTTACTGCTAATCAAATTATAGTTTAATGGGATTTACTTTTATTGGTATGAAACAAATTTTAAGTTTAGCGAAGTGTTGTCTTTAAGCAAGACCAAAGCCTCTACTAGGTTCCTTTTAACCCCTTAACTCGATATGGCTTACAAAGGCTAGTTTTGCCAGAAAAATCAAGCTGGTTTCTCAATCATTCAAGTTTTGTTTCAGCAAATACTTGGAACAATAACACAGGTTTTTCTGTAAATTACTCTGAAAAGAAAACGCAGATGTTTTAATTGATGTTTAGTGTCACGAAAGCAAATAGATGTGCTAACGTAACGCCAGGTGGCCAGAGTGAATGCAAACTGTGAATACAGAAAGACGTCACTCGATAAATAAATATTTTAAGTAGCAGTACCATGTGTACCCATCATAAATATAAACTAAATTGTCATGTCTTCTTGATTGACAATGGATTTAAAATATATAAAATTCTGGATGAGAAAATTCGGTGTTTTACTGGGAAGTGGGAGGTAAAGATGTAACATGGTAGTGCAAGATGAAATTACCTATTACATTAAAAAAGAGAGTTATGAGTATATTGAGTATAATACAAAATTATTCACAAGCAAAGGCAGCTCAAAAAATAATGAAGTATATATAAAATAGTGAAGAAAAATGTGAATGTTCAAGCAAAACACAAATTATTGGGATAATTATTTTTGTCTTTGATCATAATAAAATAACGTGAACTAGTAAAAAATGTTTTATTGGGATCCAGTTAAAAAAATAAATAAAAAATCATTTATTACATATGTCTGAAAGATCCATAAAGGTTTTACTCATTCATGAAAAAGAAATCAAATTTAATGCATTTATTAAATAGAAGGAAAGCGAAAATCAAAGAAACATGCTTTAAATAAGTCTGCCACGTCCCGTACCCACGTCGTCTCGCCCCCAACCCTCACAGTGTAACAGCGCACAATAACATAAAGGGTTAGATTGTGAATGGACTACCGAGTTATTAGATTTTTTCAGCTAAAGTTATGATGCCCGTATATTCTCTGCTTCAATTATGATGTAGGTCCAATGTGACAAGCGTTCGATGATTTAATATGGTACCTAGCTGATTTAAGCAGTTTTAGAAAAGAGTTTTTTTTGGTTATTGAAAGTTCACTCGTTAACGGCCGCTTTCTATATTCGATCTCAATCCCTAATTTACGGATCGAGATTGACATTTGAATCCATTTTCAACTTTTAGTGTTTCTATAACCTATCCATGGATCGTTTTGTCGATCTTTTTCTTCAATCTATCTTTGGGAGGGCGGATCGAGATTTTAGATTGGTATTTGTATGAAAGTGACAGTTATGCGTTTTCTATAACCGATCTCTGGTTTTGACAAATCGATTTTTGACATTTTTGATCTATAATCGCGATCCCCATTTTTTTACGGATTGTACTGAGAAATCTCTGAAAATCGAAATATTTTCAAGTGATAGTGATAGCGATCTTGAAGTATTAGCTCAGCTATCGGACTGGGATAGTAGTGACAGCGACGACGAACAAAATCTGTCCTCAAAATTTGTAATTGTGATTGTGATGTATCGAGTGGCTGTTTTTTTTTCTGCACTTTACTTGTAAACGGGGGTCAAGGATTTAAGCTAAAGACCAGCGGACGCTTAAACTTTTTTCTTTCGGTATTATAGTTTTTGTGTACTAAGACACTTTTACCAATATCTGTAATACTGGAATCAATAGATAACGATTATAATATTCTCGTTTTGATTTATTTATTTAAAACCATGAAGTTTCATTACAGGGTTTACCCTAATGCGACAACTTAGAACTTAAACTAAACAAAAATTGCAACACATTACATTATTAAAAACACATAAACACGTCAGTCTGATTTTGAAGAAGTTGGTGGTGTGGAGAGCTCTTGTAAGAGGTGCTTTGGCGAGCAAATTTGTTCTCGCTGTAGGTGCGGGCTTGGCCGCCGCCACACGAAGCGGTCCGGTACACACGCTCAAGCACTGCAATACTTCCGGGTGATTCTCCACTCCACGAAGCAGCTTCACCAAGAAGACGACCAGTGCAAACTCCCGTCTCATATACAGTTGATCATTGCCAACCATGCTCAGAACAAACAGAGTGGGATCCATGAGTAGGTAGAACGGATACACCCCATACAGTTTCTTGTACAGATGGCGCGTGAACTTATTCTGAATGCGCTCGAATATTACCGCTGTATTCTATTCTATAGCTGAGACATCGGAAAAACAAACAACAAATAAACTTGCGATTTTAAAATATATTGTGTTAATGTCAAACTGACTGACAACTTTTCGATTGACTGACGTTCCGTTGCTCATCAATAAACGATTATTGTCGTTTATGCTTTTTCTAATTTTCAGGTAGAATTATAGTATTTACCGCTACGACTTCCCAATCTTTTATTTTCGTATTTTGTGCAATTTCTAGTGATTATACATAAAATAGATAAGCTTTAAGAAAATAGCCATCATTTTACACATTAATAATCGCTGAAGTACTTTTTCGGCACATGCGTAAAACAAAACGTTTAGCAGGGCGATCTATCCGTTTTTTTTCGATAGATTTCGAGACGAGATCGATTAAAGAAATGCAGATTCAAGCTCAATCGAGGGATTGAGAAAAATCTGGATTGATCGGAATCTTAGATTCGGGATCGAATATAGAAAGCGGCCGTAAGTCATAAACAATTTTTGTTGTAATAATCTATTATTACAACAATATTTTATATATCCAGTATTATTATAGGTGTAGCTATGGCGATAAATGGTATATGGTAATGGTATTCACTGTTGTTACGCCAAGAAGCTATTTGCTATAATCAATTTCTTTTTGAGTGTTGGGTTTTAAACTTTCCCTACAGGAAAATATAGCCCTTGTATTACAAATGTTTTTGGACACCAATCCACAGAGATTGTAGCCATTGTCGATCACAATAAAAACCAGACTCATGATGGACTCACATCAAATTTTTCAGAACTGTCAAAATATGACAGTATTGTTTCAATTATTCAATTTCATATAACTCTTTCTCCACGTGTAAAGTCACGTCACAAACATACATCAGCCATACAACCATACACATATTGTATGACAGACAAAGAACTTGACAACAGTGTGACGCCATCTTACATTTGGTACATTGTTTTTGGCACCTGTGTAAACGGGCGGCGCGTGCGACCGGCGCCTGCGCAGCGTGTGGGGTTACTCGCTCAGCATTTATGGATCTTTTTTAATTAATATTGGCTCTTTGGTTGTTTTGAGAATTTGGCGGTTGTTTTTTAATGAATGGTGGTAATAGTTTGGAAGAGAAAATGAACTTGAAAATGAATATGATACCCAACACAGGTGTCATTACACTACACGAGAGTGTCTTCGTGATATTAAGTTGAAGAGAAAGAAAACTATTTTTAAATTCATTTATTAATAAAGTGATACTACATTGCCTAAAAAACGAACTGTAGCATTTTTCTCTTCCTCTCTTTTTAAATATAATAAACTATGTATTTTAAAGATGCCATCGAATAAAGTACGAAATAAAATTTTACTACCAAACCAGGAAATAACGCTATTTATAGGATGTTGGCATAATAGATAAGAAATGCAAGACATATATCGAAGAAACCGGTTCAAATATCCTTGTTTTGCAACGCTGATAAGTTTACATTATCTTAACTGCTTTGACAGGAAGGTAAATACTTATAAGTCATTAGTTGAGCAGATGCCGATCCTCCTGATCTCCTGGCATCATCTTAATATTCTCATTACGTGCATCATGGCTACGGTAACGATTGTATTAGGGAGGAGCTACCTACCTACTTAAATAATAGATATATTTTTTATCTTCACGTTAGCATCTGTTAGTTGTGAGCAGATATTGGCAAATAGTATTTATTCTGTATTAATGTTAGCGATTTTACTGTGGTTAACGAGAGTAGAAATGTCAATTGGCTCGACTGACAATATTTTTTTACAGTACAATTAAGACGTACCTACAGGTAGTTTTTCTGCTTCGATTATCTACAGAATAGTTTAAATTACATTTTTAAATTAACAAAAATGTATCTGTATATTTAAAGTTCTGTGGCAAAGTGAATTTAAAAGTTTTCATTGTCATAGCTGTACAGCTAATAAATATTCAAATTAAATGCCAAATACTTCAATAAGAGAAAAAATCTATTCAAAAAATGAATTGACAACAAATGTACAGTTTGTTGATTTCATTGTGGTTGGCCATAAGACCTCAGTTTTCAAGTAGTGCCAACATCACAGTTGTATAAATAAGAAACACCAGCTGTGTGCAAGCCGCGTCTAAATGCATCACATACTTATCACTCGGTTTTAAATAAAATCAGGTGTTTTCGACGTGACGTGACTAAGTGGGTACTGAAGGTTGGACTTTAGAGTACAATTTCAAGGATAAGTTTGATTTACAAAAGATTTACGAGTATTTGTTTGAACGGATAAGTGGGATGGGTGTGAGGTTAGTGAGGTATACGTACTGATAGATTAGTTGTATGTATGTACTCATTCTGTATTCGTTGTAAAAGAACTGAGAGGGTGCTGTGGAGTGCTTGCGCCATAACTTCGTTACAACCATGAGCTGGAGCACTCATCTTTGACAATCCTTACGGGTAGGCAGATCTAGAAAGTCTGACAACCAGTCTAACTAAGGGGTATCGTGTTGCCCAATTAACTGGGTTGAGGAGGTCAGATAGGCAGTCGATCCTTGTAAACACTGGTACTTAGCTGAATTAGTTTAGACTGGAAGCCGACCCCAACATAATTGGGAGAGGGCTAGGAAGATGATGATGACGAGCTAGAGCACTGAGGAAGCGAAGAATGAACCAAATTTGTATAAATGAATTTTTGATATGATTTTTTAGTATTGTTAATTATATCCGTAATCTAAAAAAACAATTTCGCATTAATACCTACATTTCGTCCACGCCGAGCAGTTGAATAAATTTGATGAAATTACACGCGTATACTGCTATGCCATTGAAATAGTGCAATCATTACTTTTATGCAGTTAAAGCCCTCCTCACGACCGCTTGGAAAAGTGAATAACGCATGCAGAATGTTACGAGACACAGACATAATAAGCTTTACTAGTGACAAAGGACAAAGTGAATAGCAAATTAGTTTTTCACCGAACTCTAACTGTAGTACAGTTTGTTGGGGCGTGATGTTAACTAGTCACTCAATTAGTAACACATTATAAACACTTAAGTATATTTCTTTATTTATTTTACAACACTTTACCAACGTCTTACAGTAGAATATCGCGGATCATCCGACTCAAAGGACCGTAATGTCTCGATACCGGTCCTGCGAGACAGATTAGGACCAAGATCAGCCAAGATGAGTGAACGAATGGTTCTGAAGTGCTGAAGCGTGTAATATTTAATCAGTTGTCTACCTAAACAAGGGTTTTCCTTCAAATCCTCTACTATGCCTATTTTCCTAGATGTAAGACTAAGCGAAGACCTATCAAATGAAGGTCATGTTCTGTTTCTGCATAGATTAAATTTGTCTATTGTTTTTCTTAAGCAATTTTTCTTACGCGGCTTTCGCCTATTTGTACTGTATCCTTGTCGCAGCTCCGACTTGCAAATGCCCGGTTTTTATCATTTTTTTACCCCTGTAGCTCCCACTTTTAATCATTTTTTTATTAAAAACTACTTTATAATGATCCAGCTATTTTATTGTCAGTCAAACAAACATTCTACCAAACGAAAAATCAACATTACAAATCATTTTCCGCTCTCTTATCTTCACCTAATAGCTGAAAATCAACAAAGAGGAATACCGTGGCAGGCAATTAAATGTATATAATTTGTAAACACGGCGGAGAGGCCGCTCGTTGAGATAAACCGTCCCCCATGATCGAGGGCTCCGAGCCTATCACAGATGCGGGCCTATGTACCGACAGACTGAACAGTTTACTCTCTGCTTATTTGTATTACAAGATTTTTGTTGAATTTGATGTTAATTTTTTGTTTGCATATGTTAGATGAGTAGATTTGGTATTTTATTTATTAGACTATCTGTTTTTGAATTTTTATTATTTAAATTGTATAGGTTCAGTTTTGTTTGCGCATTGTCTGTAGAAGCTAGAACTATTTCAAATATGTGATAAGATGATTGCATAATTAATTATTAAAAACAGATACTTTTGAACACGATACACAATTCGTATAATTTCAATGTTTACCCACGATTAATTTAACTACTGTTTAAAAGTTTAGACACACCGCTTTTTTAACATTTTGATATCAATACACAGAATAAGTTATATTTATAAAAAAAATATTAATAAAATTTTACTTTACATTTCGCTGTCCGTTGTGTTGAAAATTCTTCAAGAAAGGCAGTGTTATCTTCTTCTCATGTTTTAATCTGTCCTGAACTAAAATCTTAACAAGACCTAAACCCAATTTACAAACCATCTAAAGAAAATCCCAAAATTTAAAAAATCAAACCAATTTTACTTGAAATTGTTTTGCCATCGGTACTATAATGCCCCGCATGCGGGTTCGATTTGAGTACGTTTGCACTGGCTGTGCTTGTGCCGAGCGTGATAAATTGTCAGCGCCGACCATAAGGACCCGGTCCTTCGGCACACCACTTATATGGACAGGGGATTTGAATACCTAAGTGTCTAGAATGGTCATAGGCAGGTCGGCAGGACTGTCGAACTGTTTGTCTCGGTAAATGAAGCTGTGTTAAATACAAGTTTGAGTTGATTTGTAATTATTCACTGTCTTTAGTGAAAAGGGAGTTAAAATATCTATACTATTTTATCAATTACGTAGTAATAATTATTAATTTATTGAAAAAAAAAAAAACTCCCGCTGAAATCAATTCTAAGGATACGTGAATTTCACAAAGATTAAAATGACATACACAAGGCACCCAGATTCAGAACTCGAGGATAACACTAATGCTTGCCTTACGCTGGGTTTGAACCCGCGACACGTCCACTTGGCTATTAATGTTAATTGACTAAAAGTTATTCAGATAAGAATAAAAGAAAATGTAATTAACTATTCTGAAAAGACAAACAGACATTATAGATTAAATCAATAACTCCTTTATTTTCCGAACTTACTATTAAACTAAAGAATCAATCTCCTACAAAATAGGTCACAGATTGCATAACCAATGGAAGTGCAACTTAAATAAATGCGTCGCTCGCGCTCGCGTGCGCGCCCATTTGCGCGGCAATACCGCGGCGCTCTGTGGTCACATCGTCACATGTGGCGCAGAAATAGGCGCCGTTCACGATTATTTTAGAAAAGTAGTCAGCTGATCCTAGTTGCTGGTAGAGTAGATTGATTATTTCCATTTGAACAAGAGTTTTTATTGACATTATTAGTTAATTTTGGAAGTTGAAATATTACAAATTAAATGAATAAGTATCTGACGTTTCTTTGTCCCGTGAATGCTATTGTATTTCTAGGTGGGACAGCGATCTTGTAATGTACGCAGCCCGGACCGATGAGCGTGGATATAATATAATGCCGTGCTACCGTGCAAAACCGGCCGATTGTCTAATCAAACATAAGTTTATTTTTTAATTTAGATTTGCCTGTTTGTCCTATGGTAAGTTTCCCCTGCGTGCTATACCGGAGGACGATTCCTGTCGTGGACATGTGTTCTATATCTGTGTATTTAGAAATTTATGTTTACTATTTGTCTCGCACTATGATAAAAGCTTTGCTTAGCTTAAGACTTGACGTAGTACAAAATTTATAACAAAAAACTAAACACTAGCTATACTTATTTAAATAGTACTAAACTAAACTACAATTTAGAACATAGTTACATAACTCAGTGAAAGTGACTCCAATAGTTTATTAATCTGTGTCGCGCATCATTGGCGTCGCATGCGGGATGTCTCGTAGTCACCTCGTCCTATTGAGACGTGGCGACTGTGTAACCAGGAGGTCACTTGTATGACCTTGGTGCTATAATGTGGATTAATAAGGATGCGGGGCCCAGCTTTTGAATGAAAGAAGTAAAGTTACATGGTTGCTACGGTTGATTTGGAGTGTTATAATGTTGATTGGGTTGGATTAAGGAAAGAATAGTTACATTTGTATAAACTGTTAACTGTCTTTACATTGCTTTACAGGGGAGTCATATTATAAAATTGATAACAAACACCGAATTTTAATACTTACTTTATCCCCTTCAGTAATTACACAAACAAGAAATTATTATTTTTCGTAGCGCCTTTAACGTATGGCCATAGCTTCAGATAAAAATTCCTCCTTAAAACAATAACCGAAATCGAACACGCTTAAATTCAGTCCAAATTACCATTTTTTCAGCCGCTAACAGCCTACAGGCCAAAGCCTTCATAATCAGGAACGAGCATTGACCACGCTCGCACCCCAAAACCTGCGACTGACTACAATCCATTAAACACAGGCTTGTAATTATGTGACCGTATTCCTAAAACTAAAAAATATTATACACCGTTATGATTAATTCTACGAATAAATCTTATAAAAGGGAATTATGTAGATTTATTTTTAATATTAGGCCCTATTATTTACCGGTCCCAATATGGCGCCGGTAGTATTTAAACGGTTTGAGGTTGTTCTATATTGCGATATTAAGGGGAGGTTTTTATTTTATGAAAATAATTATTTAAAGAATATTTACAAAATTGAAATGTAACATTATCTTTTATTTGGTATCTGAAAAGCTGATTAAACCTCACTTGTTGTGACATCAAATCGATCAAAGAGATCATGACAGTGATTATTTAACCACGAGTAAATAATTTTCGTGTTAATCCTTCAATAAGTTGCGGCACTTGCCTGGTAGTAGGCTTGCCGGCAGGTAGGTAGGTAGGTAGGTCCAAATAAAGCAAATCTTTTTTTTGAGGAAATTTGTCTTTATTTCGGCCAACTTCCGTTGCCCCAATCACACCCAGATCAGGAGGTCGTAGAAGTAAACTGGGAACACTGGCCTGAACCGTGGGTAGCTCTGGCGGCGGCCTTGCTCCTTCCCAGGTACGCTTCCGGTAGTCCAGACAGGATCCAGTCGGTCTTCCACTCGCCGCAAGGTAGAATAGGTTGCGAAGCGAGGGTCCAAGGTGGAACATAAAATCCTGGAAGCGCAGACACAAGGCAAGCGTTAACAGAGCTCGGACCACGTAGCCGGGTCCAAAGGTCACAGTGTCCCAGCAACAAAAGAAAAAAAAGGAACAGCTGATTCTAGCTAGAATGTTAAGCAAAGGAGAACACCTTACAATAGAAACACTATCAAGCAATGCATGGAAACTTACCCCAGCGGGATTTCCGATTCGGATTTGTTTTTTAGAACAACCACGTATTAATTAGGCCCGATGTTACGGTATCTGAGAGCGTGTGACACAGCCGTCACGTCTGATGCACTTAAGTCGTCTGCCGTTTGCATTTAACGAATGTGCCCGAGCGGAGCCGAAGAGTGGCGAGCGGCGGGACCGGTTTTTAACTTGTTTAGAGATGCGCAGGCGCAATATATGCGCGGACCTTCGCGTAAACAATTAATATTGGGTTCCGTAGTACATTTATGACAAGTTAATTATATTAATATGTAGTTTAAATTTATAAGTGATAGAATTGTGTTTCTTTTAGTTTAATTAAGGCGTTTTAATAATTTTAGAGTTAAGTTTTATAATGATTTTATTGTAATTATTTGTAGTTTTATAATTTCTAACCTATTCTTAGAGCTAGCAAGGTACAACGTTACAGTACCCCGCCGCGAAGTGAAGGATTTTTCGTACTTAGAATAGAAAAATCCGCAATCACTACCAACTGCAAACTTACTAATACGTTCAGGCTAACATTCATACTTCACGCTTACATACAAGGTATCACACCGTCTTTAGCCTTTTAGTTTATGACTTGAGACTCTAACAAACAGAGTAACAATTATATAGTATCAATTGTTCTCGTTAGTAAGTTTGTATGTAAAAAACGGATATAATATTTAATACATAAGTTAAGTAGATAAGATGTTACTATTAAGACTAGGTTAGATGTATTAGTTTATTTTATAATTTGTAATTTAGTTATTTTAGATTTATTTATTTATAGTTACTATGTTTTATAATTTGTAATTTTAATATCTTTGATATGCCAGGAGCCTAGTGGTTTTCCAGACATATCAGCTAACTCGTAGACAAGAGGAGATTTTTTACCAGTTATTTTACATTTTATAAATTTCGGTGCTAACTTTTTATTGAAATATTTGTCCTTGTCACTAAGGTAAAACGTCTTTCTCCACACTATATCACCAATGTTAAATTCAGCCGGTTTCCGGCGTAAATTATAATGTAGACTATTACGACTGTGAGCTTGTAGAAGTAGTGACTGAACTTTATTAAAGATAGAAGATAGGATACCTATGTTCTCTGCGTAGTAATCGCGAGGTTGGAAAATTAAATCATCTTCAGTATCAGTGTCGATATAATGTGTACCACAAGTTACTAATTCACGTCCGTATACCAGAAATGAAGGAGTGTAGCCAGTTACTTCATTTACGGAACAATTCACAGCGAATTGTATTTTAGGTACTAGTAGATCCCAGATGCGATGATCGTTAGAGATGAACGTGGAAATGGCAGTCATTATCGTTTTGTTATAACGTTCAACTGTGTTTACTTGAGGTGAATATTTAGGTGTAAAATGCAACTTAGGGACTTTATATTTCTCAAGCATATGTTTAAGCGTGGTACTTACGAATTGTTTACCATTATCCAAAATCACAGTGGAAGGGATGCCATGTATTAGGAATACATGCTCCTCCAGTATTTTGGTAATAATTTCAGCGGTAGCGCGCTTGATTGGAAATAGTAAGCAATACTTACTAAAACAACAAGTGACAACTAGAATAAAGGTGTTTAGTTTCCTGGTAGGGGGTAGGGGTCCTACTAGGTCGACGCTAATAACTTGGAAAGGTCTAGTGCAAGGTTTAGGTCTACCCATTTCACCTAGGATCGCGTGATTTTGGTGTTTATGCGCGACGCAAGTATCGCAAGAAGTGACCGCTTTTACAACGTCTGCATGCATGCCTGGCCAGAAATAACTGAGACTTAACCGTTTAAAAGTTTTAAAAATTCCGAAATGACCCGCTGTTGGGTTCGAGTGGTTTTCGAGCACGATAGCTTGTCTCGACTCAGCAGGAATCACTTCTTTCCACTCGAACTCTTTATGTAAAGGGTTATTACTTTTTGAATAACGGAATAAACGATTGTTTTTAACTAGGTAATTAGGAAAAGATGTAGGGGAATTTTGACAACCATTAAATATATTTAAGTACCACTGATCATTAGTATTAAGTAGAATGTTATTAGAATTTATAGCCGAAATTTTACATGAACGTGACAATGCATCAGGGATAACATTATCAACGCCACGCCTGTGTTTAATTTCAAAATTAAAGGCTGATAGACGGACACCCCAGCGAGCTAACCGTCCCGTTGGGTTACTTAGATTTAGGAACCACTTGAGGGCTGAATGGTCAGTGTAGACGATAAACTTCATGCCATTATCGAGATAGCATCTCCAGTGTTCCAAAGCTGTTAAAACAGCCAAAGCTTCACGCTCCGTAATGCTATAGTTCTTTTCAGGTCCAGTCAAGGTTCTACTGTAGTAGGCAATAGGGTGCTCAACTCCTTCTGTGATTTGGGTTAGCATGCCTCCAACACCATAATCGCTAGCGTCTGTATGCACTTGAAAGGGAAGATTAAAATTGGGGCAAGATAGAATAGGGGCAGAAATTAATAGTTCTCTTAATTTATTAAAGGACTCCTCGGCTTGGGTAGTCCAAGAAAAAGGATTATTTTTTTTATTTGTAGAAGTTAATTTATTTAAAGGACCAGCAATTGAACTAAAGTTAGGGACGAACTTCCGGTACCACGAAGCTATACCGAGAAATCGCTTAACTTCTTTTTTATTTGTAGGTGTAGGGTAGTTGACAATAGTCTCAATTTTTGAAGGATCAACATGAAGACCTTTAGAGTTGATTACATAGCCAAGGTATTTAAGTTCATTACGAAAAAAAACAGATTTCTCAAAGTTAATAGTTAAATTAGCCATTTTTAGTTTTTTATGAACTTTTAGAAGTAGAGAAATATGGGATTCGAAATCAGGACTAGCCACCACAATATCGTCTATGTAAACAAATACGGAGTTTTCAAATTCAGGTCCATAGAATAAGGTATCAACTAGTCTTTGTTGTGTAGCCGGTGAATTTGTCAACCCGAAAGGCATAGTGACAAATCTGAAGGTACCACGATGCGGAATGTAGAACGCAGTTTTGTTACGGTCAGCTTCAGAAATTGGAATCTGCCAAAAAGCTTTAGATAGGTCTATACTACTTAGGTATTTAGCATTTTTCAGGTTGTCTAGAATCTCAGATATGTAGGGTAATTTGTAGGCATCCTTTTTAGTTACCGAGTTTAGTTTCCTGCTATCTAGACAGAACCTAAGCCTGCCATCTTTTTTAGGTATAAGTAAGACAGGGGAAGACCAAGGGCTCTCACATTCTTCAACCACACCTAGAGCTAGCATTTCATCCAGTTCCTCAGATAAAATACGTTGCTTCTCTGGAGAAACGCGGTAGTATCTTTGTCTAATAGGTATAGAATCTCCAGTATCAATCTGATGCATGACTAGATTAGTTCTACCTAAACCACACTTTTCAGTAGAAATATCCTTAAACTGATCGATTACATTATCAGCGGTAACACGTTGATTATCTGTTAGTTCATGGTAGGAATGTAACACAACATTTGCTTCAGAGACCGTGTTTACGTTAGTAGGGCAATTAGACAAACTATGTAATGAAATAGAATTGTAAAATTTTGGAAAGAGATTAAATTTTGACCAAAAATCAACACCGAGTATGAGATTGGTTTTTATAGTAGGTATAACATAGGCTTTTAAAATATGAAATTGATTTTCGAATGTTACGGGTAAATTAACATAACCAATAGTAGGTAAATTTTCGCCTCCTGCAGCAGTGAAGGTTTTTAGGTCTTTATGAATAGCTAGGCCGATAGGTTTTAGATATTCAAGGCAATTGTTACCTAGAATAGTTGCAGCTGAGCCAGAGTCTAGTAATCCACACAAAGTAATATTACCAACCTGGACAGTTGCGTAGGGTCGAATATCATCTATAGGTTTTTTATCGAAGATTGTTGTAACAAAATAGCTTGAAAAGAAAGTTTTAATAGTTGATAGCCAATTTTGCCAATCGTTAACATCAAAGTTTTTAGAATTTTTAGTTTCATCTTTTATATTACGACAATCTTCAGTAGTTAGTTTTTTGAATTAGATTTTGTATGACACTTAGGGCAATCAGGGTATTTTACGTTTTTAGTTCCACATTTAAAACAAATAGGGTACCTGTTAGCATTACATTGACTCAGGGGATGATCAGAGTTACGACAACGTGGACAGAAAACAGTTTTTGTGTTTGTGCTAGGCTGTGATATAGCAGATATACTAGTGTTTGGTTTTTTATTAAAATGATAGAAATTATTATTACCATGTTGATTTTTAAAATTAGTTTTAGTGTAAGGTGAATTATTATCAGGATTGTTGTATTTATTGTATCTATGTTGATTGTAGAATTTAGGTTTGTTTGAATTAGATTCATTAAATTTTGAGAAGGCAAGATCTGGAGCCAAGGTTTCACCTGTAACTCTAGGAGGTTCTTTAAATTGCGAAGTTATAGACTGTATTTTTTCGAAGTTCTTGCAGATTGTTTTTAAGCTGTCAATAGAATTTATTGATGATGAGTTAGACGCCAGCACACTAGCATAACAAGGTCGAATGTTATGTAGAAGGATCTCTAGTTTTTCTTGTTCCGATATTCCTTTACTAAGCCTGGAGAATAATTCTATCATTTTAGCAAAATAAATTGTGATGGTCTCAGAATCACCTTGAGTACGCTGCCGAATCTCAGACAGAAGTCGGTAGTCATAGTCGAACTGACTGAAATCTTCAACCAGTACTGCCACTAGTTCATCCCACGTAGACACAGAGGTTCTGATACTACGGTACCAATGTAACGCGTCACCCGTAAATATTTCCGTGGCGTAAGCTAACAGTTTCGAAGAAGGTATGTTCCTAGCCGTGCTGTACTCCTTCACCCTTTGTATAAAGGCGTGAACGCAAGATTTGCCATTATATTTAAGTTTTTGTAGATCACTAATATGCGAGCGGTCACAATGTATCGACACGTGTGGTGGATTATCACTAGGTGGAATTTGATGAACAACATCTACTACAGGCTCACAGCTAGTAGGATTAGCAGATTTATTAATTGTATCTAATTTTGACGAAAGTGTAGTTATATGTTTTATTAGTGATTTTATTTTGTCTGCATATTTAGTATCCGAAACATCTAAACGTTTTATACGGTGATATAGGTGATTGCATAAAGCTCTAGTACGTTCAAAGAGATTATTATCGAACTTATCTTCAAGGTTCTTAACGCGTGATAATAGCTCGCTTAAAGATATGCTAGCACCCGAAATATCAACGTCCGGTTCTATGCCCGATTCACAAATGTCAGAAGTAGGAATAATAGGCGTAAGTTTATTAATTTGTTTACGCAGTTCAAGTACCGTTGACGCAGGTTCCTCGCCTCTAATAAGCACCTCGTACACTAATTCGTTTTTGTTCAGCAAAAAGAATTTAATAGGGTAGGTTTCCATGACGCTTAAAGTGCGGAAATTAAGAAAATGAAAACAGAGATAGAATACAAACTACTAGATGGCAATGAAATGGTGTTCTTTACAAGTAAAATTAACTACGATGTGGTGATGAAAAAATGAATAACCCAAAGTAAATGAAATGAGATGAGAAATGAAAATCAGTGGGTGACTGAAAATTAAAATTATAGAACAGAAAAAAAAACAGAGGAAGGAAAGAAATAATAGTGCGAACTGTTACGTATAACCACAATTAATAGTAATTAACTATTTAGAAATAGTTAATAAAGTAGCTTTACAATAATTTACAATAATAGTTTCCAATTTGCAGTTAATATTAAATTTAGTTCAATTCAGTTGTACTCAAAATAATATGAAAAAATGTAGGTAGATTTCTTCTTTAAAATAATAACCGTTATGTGCTTCAAAAGTAACGTATACAATACGCAACAGTTAACAATGAACATAAAAGAGAAAGACAGAAGAAAACACAGACACAGAAATAAATTAGAAAAGAAAAATAGTACAGTATGATAAAGTGAAAGTACGTACCAGTTCGCTGAGTCACCGTCTCGTTCACAATAACGTTGTAGGTAGAAGAATATCTAGCAGCTGACAAAGTTCTAGAACCTAGATGTGATTAGGCAACAGAAACCACGTTTTGGGCGCCACTGCGGCACTTGCCTGGTGGTAGGCTTGCCGGCAGGTAGGTAGGTAGGTAGGTCCAAATAAAGCAAATCTTTTTTTTGAGGAAATTTGTCTTTATTTCGGCCAACTTCCGTTGCCCCAATCACACCCAGATCAGGAGGTCGTAGAAGTAAACTGGGAACACTGGCCTGAACCGTGGGTAGCTCTGGCGGCGGCCTTGCTCCTTCCCAGGTACGCTTCCGGTAGTCCAGACAGGATCCAGTCGGTCTTCCACTCGCCGCAAGGTAGAATAGGTTGCGAAGCGAGGGTCCAAGGTGGAACATAAAATCCTGGAAGCGCAGACACAAGGCAAGCGTTAACAGAGCTCGGACCACGTAGCCGGGTCCAAAGGTCACAGTGTCCCAGCAACAAAAGAAAAAAAAGGAACAGCTGATTCTAGCTAGAATGTTAAGCAAAGGAGAACACCTTACAATAGAAACACTATCAAGCAATGCATGGAAACTTACCCCAGCGGGATTTCCGATTCGGATTTGTTTTTTAGAACAACCACGTATTAATTAGGCCCGATGTTACGGTATCTGAGAGCGTGTGACACAGCCGTCACGTCTGATGCACTTAAGTCGTCTGCCGTTTGCATTTAACGAATGTGCCCGAGCGGAGCCGAAGAGTGGCGAGCGGCGGGACCGGTTTTTAACTTGTTTAGAGATGCGCAGGCGCAATATATGCGCGGACCTTCGCGTAAACAATTAATATTGGGTTCCGTAGTACATTTATGACAAGTTAATTATATTAATATGTAGTTTAAATTTATAAGTGATAGAATTGTGTTTCTTTTAGTTTAATTAAGGCGTTTTAATAATTTTAGAGTTAAGTTTTATAATGATTTTATTGTAATTATTTGTAGTTTTATAATTTCTAACCTATTCTTAGAGCTAGCAAGGTACAACGTTACAAAGTAGAACAAGATCACTAGAGCGATTTCATCTTTTTTCTTATCTAGCCCGCGCTCGCAGTCTTCTAATTAATTTGACAGCTGTCACATTAGTTCCCCATTCTGCCGTCACCGCGCGGGCGCTAGTGTCGGTCCGGCTCGGCGCGCAGAGATAGGGGACGCCCGCATCCAGTGTTTACTGATAAACACGAGGCTATGTGGGTGATGCTTATTGGAAACGAATACACTGTTTTTTATAGTTTGTTAAAACATTTTTTTTTATTTGAATGCGATTTTAGTGGGTTACACCTACTAATTAAAAATTGTAAAGAGTTTAGGCTATTTTGAGTTAAGTTTTGAGTTTGTGACGACATAGGCTATATGAACCCGATATAAGCGTCCAGAAGTAATAGCGAAAGTAGATAGGTTCCATTTCTGATACACACACATTTGATATATTCTCTAGATATTTGTCTTTCCTTCTAACTAGTCTGAAAAAATAAAATACGACTCTCGCGATTAACACCGTCACTTGTTTTCACAAAACGGTGAAGTTTTGAAATTGTATCGTACTGTCCATAGACAGCCTCATTTACCTTTTACCGTTTCCAATAAATCATAATGCGTTTACACCACGTTTGGTGAAATTGACGGTATAGCGGTAATCCTTGTAGAGCGGGCGTGAGTGGTGGGGGGAGGGGGGCGGTGCGGTAATCGGCAGCGGGCATTAATCACGCGGCGCACCTGACGAACGGACGTCTCGGCAGACTTGAGAAAAATAGCATTATGACAGGGGAAACGGGGAAATCAATTTGTTGATTACTTAATACCGGATGTGATGGAAAGTTGCAGAAATTGCTGCGGAAATTTATTGGATGGACATTGACGATTAATTATGAATCAATACCTGTAATTTGTTACTCCTACGTTATTCGTTCATTGACGGTCAAGAGAACAAAGCACTAATCAAAAATCTTCATGATATCTCATCTTTGCTAGAGTTTATGTCCCGAAACGAAAGCCATACGAGATTCCAAAATTACTTAAATACAATTTCAACCCAATCCCAAAAACAAACATGTCCGCACTCAAAACCAAAAACCACCAACGTAACAAAGAGCACTTCACAAAAAAGTCCGCATAACAATTAAAATCAATGCTCCCAACAGAGCAAACACAACCGAATCTCAATTAGAGCCGAATTCAAATAGTTAAAAGTTTGTTAAAACATGTTGACATTCAATTAACTAACTAACGTGTTTTAAAGCGAAACACCTGGGTTTTAGCGAATATTATCTAGCGGCGTCTGATCGGTTCTGCTTTAATCAAAGTTTTGCTGGCGCGGTTCTGGGTGTGACAGGTCCATTATGGCGGGCCCGATTGTGCTTAACATGCCCGATTATGAGTAAAAACTGTGTCGGTGACGTCACCCGCACGTATTCTTTGTCGTTATTCGGTTGTTTAATAATCAAAGTGACTGGAGGCTGTTTTGGTTCTTATTTAAAAGAGTGCTTAATAGAATAGCAGCTGATGACAGGAGAAAGTTTGTTTTTTTCTTGTGACAAAAAGTGAGCTGAAAATGTTTTCTCTAAACTCTAGTTCCAGGTATTGCGATATAGTAATTACTAATCTTTTAGGACATGACTTCAATTTTCATCTCTAAAACCTTTGTTGTTGGCTATATTTTTGTCATTAATTAAAACCAGATGTCTTGCATCTGTTAGGATACCGTATCTTACTAAGTAGATAAGTATGAACATACCATACTTATAAAAATAGAACCCTGACGTTTCGTTTTCTGTCCACCTTGTCTGTTTGTCCGTCTCTCACCAAGCTGTATCGCATAGATCATTATAGAAATAGACCGTTAAAGTTTTCGCGACACAGACTGTTTCACAAAAATAATAAAAACAAAATCGAAGTTAAGCGATGGTTGATACAGTCTCAAATTTTGCGTGTAAGCATCTTCTTTTGTATTTTTTTGCCTATTTGCTTTATACCCTCAGTAACGCGAGACAGACTCACACTTGACCGGTTTTAATTTTATGAAACTTTTCCAGTAACAGTTATAAAAGCAGACTTAATACAAAACCCTTTTATGCTAGGAAAATAAAAGTTTCTGAAAACAAGTCTGGCGTTCATGTTGATTTGATTACACCGCGCAAACGGTCGCCATGTTCACTATAGACTCGGCGTGGGAAAATATTGGCGGGAAACAATCTACTCTTAATTGTGATGTGGATATAATTTAATGTAACGTGTATATAATAAAGAATAATATTTAATGTCACGAAGTAAGCTGCAAAAATGTATTTTATTACTGTTAATTCAACTTTATTTGTGTCTTTTATTGTACTAGTTACAAGTTTTTAATTAGGGCCAATAATGATTAAACAATAATAACACAAACAGTGGATGGCAAAAGCAATAGACCGGACAGAGTGGAAGAACCTAAGGGAGGCCTTTGCCCTGCAGTGGGAAAGTAATGGCTGAAAAAAAAAAAAAAAAAAAAAGATTAAAAGTGCTTCTCATATTTTTGTTTTTAATTTCCCCAATTTTTAAGCTAGCGGTTTCTTTCCTACAGGGGTAAATATTTTAACTTCTGCCCAGAGCATCACACTTACAGCCAGAAAAAAAAAACAATTAAGAATCACTCTTCAGTTTCTACTATCAGTTGTAAGGCAGTACAGAATACACAGGTACGGTGTATAAGCTATAATCCTTCGCTAGGCCGCTCTAAGTGTTGAGCCGATGGTCTGCCGGTGACAGCTCGATTACGAAGCCCCCCCTCCCGCTCTCGTACACCCCCCCCCCGCCACCCCCGCACCCCGCAACAACCGCACAGCTTCGCAAGTTCAGCCAGAATGTTTGCTCTATGTTTTGGCTTAAAAAAACTAAGAATCTAAATGGATTTTTGTATTTTTTTTTATGGAAGGGAATCTTTGAAGGATTTTTGATGTTTGAAGGCGTCGTATCGATTTTTTAAAAATAGTAATGCGAATCTGAGGCCTAGGTAAAGGGGAAAAGAAAATTGTAAGTAATGCGAGACTAATGAAAGGGGGAAAGCATCGGGGATTGTAATGAAGGCATCACTTGTAGCAAGTCTATAGAAGCATATTTAATTCAAGTTACACAGCTTTGTTATAGCTAGACCTAACCTAATTATTGACCTTCTTATGAATCGATTGCAACGAAATATTGGCGTTGGTAACTTGGACCGGCAAAACAAATTCATAATTATTAATGCAAGAAATCTTGACGTTTTCTTTACAAGATGAAATGCGACAATACTATTCTTAGTCGTACTTATAATCTGTAATTTTTATTTACGAATATCATCATAGAAAAAACAATCCATGCAAAAATACAACCTCACTATAACCAACCTGATCAAAATACACAATCAACAAATTTAGAAAATTTTCACATTCAACCTCCAATAAATTATCAAAAACGCTATCCACCCTGAACAATGCAACACCTGTATCAGGGCTCCATCAGACGCACTGAGGCACTTGTTAGTGCCCCCACCTAGGAGACGGGTGAGAGGTGCGGGGGGGGGGGCATCAGCTGTCGCCGTCACCAGCAGCCGTCACTCTTCGTAACTTTTACATACTCCGCCAAAGCTTCATATCTTCAAGATTTCGGGGATGAAGTATAATGTTTTTCCTTTTTTCCCGATTGCTAGTCCATTTGACTAAATTCTCTACAGCAAGAATATCTCGAAAAAGTTATTATTATATCTCTAGTAATTTAAAGTTTTAAGGTAATTAAATGGAAGGTTAAGCTACTTTTGTTGTAGGTATAGTTGTTGTGTTGGTGTAAATGGTCCTGACCATTTAGTAAGGAGCACGCAAGGCCTAGCGCCATGTTTTGTAGTCATATTATTGCTGGAGTGAAAGAGAATTGCCACTCAACACAGTGAAGTGCACTGGCACGCTTCCGCAACTTCAGTAACATAGGCCCGCAGATAAGTTTTTTTTTCTCTAGCCTCCTGTTTCCCACTGCTGGGAAAAGGCCTCTCCCAAATCCTTTCACGACTCTATATTCTGGGCCGCATGGAACCAGCCCGCGCGGTAAGCGTTGAGGTCGTGTCGCCACCGCTTCCTCGGTCGCCCACCTATAGATAAGTATATTATAACATTTAAAAAAATTCTTTACTAAATGGAGCTGTGTAGACACTATAAACTGCAATCAACTTTTCATTAAACAAAAATTAATTGAATATTTGCAATCTTAGAAAATAAATTAAAGTACTAGTTCAAATTACACAATCACTACTATATGCTGTTAAGATAACGAACTCGTCGCCTAACTCCAGTTTTAACATTACCAAATTGAAAGTTCATTAAAAGTTACAATTTTTCATTTTAATCCAATCCCATCCCGAAGAGATTCGAAAGAGTGTGACGACTGTGGAAATAGCTGAAAATTATCAGAATTAACGATTAATTATGACTTCAAACATCTGTTTTAATATCTTTATCCAGCGTCTTAGCGGAGTTTGAAGACAAGATAATAATATAAACAAGTAAACAGCGACTATTCATTGTCACACATTCTAATTAGCAACGATGTTTTATACTCAGCCTGATCAATCCAAAGACTATTTAAAGCAAGACCAAAAATTCCCATTTTTTCAGTAGCATCGATAATTGTAATCCTTTCCCCCGGGGTTGTGGGGGTGGCGGGAAGGGGGGGGGGGTCCCGGGGGGAGCGGCAACATCTGCTCGAGCCATCCCTTACACGCGGCTGTCAACCGCACTGGGGCCAAACCGTTTATTTATTTGAAGATCCCTAAATTGATTCGTTTGGTATGTTCCACCCAAAATATGGGTATAGTTCGAATTATTTTGGTAGCACGATCTCTATCTGATCTTATTGGTAAGAAAAAGATGGAAAATTGTTGGTAGGTGTGTTAATTTAAACTTTGCAGAACTCTGTTTTTCTTCGTGTTTTCGTCAATTTAACGTTATTATTCATTGTAATTTGAATTGTGCTGAGCAATCAGGGTTGACCAATAAAGGGTTACAAAGGCTAGATAAGTTTCTGATCTACAGGCTAGATAGAAATGCATACTTTGTCATAAGGACAATTAAATGGTATTTCAGTTTGCACAAACATTTATGAAGCTGGTGTCAATTCTCTGATAATTGCCATTGCCGACATGCTGAGAGTCTACATGGAATAACCTATCCTATTAATAACGACTAATTAGTGTAAATAACAAATTATTGACTTAATGTAAATTACATTTTGTTCAGGAATAAACCAATCACATTCCTCCAAAGTTGTAATTCTAAGAGCAAACTTATTAGCAATAAGCTGGCGTGTCGCGAGCCATATTTTTTAAGTCTCGCATAAAATTTCGCATTAGTGCAGAGCCCTGACGATGTTATACGTTTTCCTAAATGAAAATCCATATAACACGCCGCTCGCAGGCACATGGCGACCGACACGGATGTAGGTCGGGACTGGATGTGGCGCGGACACGGTGTTTTGAATGGAGTGAGCGTAGTTTCCGTGTATCTGGTAATTTGTCTTTATATGTTTTATAATTTTATTACGCTTTTGACTTGAATATAAATCTGATTTTTTTTACGTGCTTGCAACTTATTTTTTTTAATAATGCCATTTAATTTTGACATTGGCAAGTCCCTTTAGTATGTAACGTCTAATAGACGTAGAGCACTGAATATATGAATTCTAGTAAAATAAGATTTTATCATTATTATTTCAGGTTACTCGTATATTTGCAAACACAGTCATAATCAGGCTGCAAGAAAACTTGCACAATCTACCAAAACCCTGTAAAAACATAGAAACAAACTACCGCATCCAGAATTTCTCCATCAACGTCAACATTCATTAAAATTTGCCAAACCCGCGGCGCCAGCCGCACCTGACGTTGGCAAGCGACGCTTACCACGCCATTGTTTTGTGCGCTATACACCGACGCGTTCGCCAACACGCCGCTTACAGACGCACGGAGCCAGGCGGCGATGTATACCTCACCGCGATAGTAACTACCTTAAATATCTCGGTGGAGGCGGCAAGGTTTCTCGATACATTTCCATTGATTTTTTTGTACTGAGAGAATTAAGGGTTTGAAGTTTTCGGACGTGCTAAGTAAGTTTTAATGAATCTTGAAACAACGGATGATTTTTCGCATTTCGTATTGAGAATAACATATAATCTAAATAAGCCATGAGATACAAAAGCAAATCACAAAAAAATGTATAAAGTAAGTATGAAAGATGAAAGAAAACATACATATCTAACTTATAAAGAAGCCCACTATAAAACCCTTAGAAGATTCCATCTTGATTGAATGATTAATAAGTAATAAATAGTTCTAACCAACTATTATCAAATAAACACTATTATAAATACCCGGTAGCAGATGTTCAGCTCCCGACTGTTCACACCACAATGCGGACCTCCGCTCTTGGTAGACGTACACTGCTGGCTTAGTTCGAAGTAAATAAAACTGTTCCTCTTAAAAGCCAGTAATGCGTGCAAAATATGTGATTGTTGCTGATGGTAACATAGTAGAGGTGTAAAGTATAGAAACTCCGTCAAAGAACAGCAACAAAATATCATATTTATA
The DNA here is from genome assembly GCF_003590095.1 of Trichoplusia ni. Lineage (NCBI taxonomy): Eukaryota > Metazoa > Arthropoda > Insecta > Lepidoptera > Noctuidae > Trichoplusia > Trichoplusia ni. Next base: position 9,905,634 of record NC_039482.1, on the reverse strand, counting down.
CTCAAAATTCATTCGTATTGTCGTACTTTGATAATTCGTCTCCAAAATTTTCACAATTCCCAATCAGCATAAAGTCTTCTAGAGTCTCTTCTAGAGGTTTAGATGACATGGTGTGATGTATTAGAAACCGATGTTTAAGAACACCACTAAGAATCAACAAGGAAATACTCTTCCAACTTTTAAAAAGCTAAACTATCGAATTCTGACAGATAACAATTAAGAACAAAACTTCGAATTAGTCCATGTCTTTATCTCAATACTGTTCAATATAATATAACCTATTTAGTAGGTATAGTATATACTTATATTACCTATATATCTAATCTATGTTCATCGTCGAGAGCGCGGGAAACTGAACAGCTGATTGTATTGTTGATATTTCATTAGCCTCCGGTAATTACCTGTAACAGGTATGACATCCTTCTGTTTTAGGAAAACTAGATAATAATGAAGCCTAGTTTTTATTAGACTCGTTAGACCATAAGTAATGGCTTTATATTTGAAAATATTTTTAAATATCTTATAGCCACGGATAGTCGAGGGGTTGAAGTCACGCGACAAATACTCTGTGACGAATCGCGGGTTTGAAACCCCGCGTCGGACAAGCATTTTTGTGATCCACGTATGCTTGCTCGTTGGGTTGGATATAGTTGGATGTAGTTGGGTGCGTATTACAATAGCGGGAGTCGTCTATAAAAAAAATGGAAAGAGGTTATTTGATTGACATTGCCACATTCGAATAACTGGTATTTAAGTAGGCTCACGATAAAATCCATCTACCATCACCGGAACATTAAACTAACATTTACATAATTACTGAAAAAAAGTTTCTTAAAACTAAATTTACCTAAATCTTGTGCAACTTAAAATAGAAAACCCACTGCCTACTACACAACAATACGCTGGCGTCGTGCGTGTGACGGAGCCAGCTGAACGGCATTTTTCATCCCTCCTCCCCCCTGAGTGGAGGCTCACCCCCCCTCCCCCGCTCTGTAAGTAAGCATCTGTTTTAGAACGGATTGACCAGATTGAGAAGGCTTAATTTATTTGACAACAGCGAAGTGTTAAGTGCTGGGTTTTGAAAATACTTTTAATGATTTATTTTTTGATATTTCAAAAGGAATAAGGATTTGTTCAAAATTACATGGAGTTATAGTTAAGAGTTTGTATAAAAAAAGCAGTTTGTTTTTGCCATAAACAACAGTTTCTATTTAGTATCCTTTTAATATCTATAAATACTACTGAATAAGCTTACAAAATTCATCAAAAGAGTTTTTGTAGTCGCTTAACCTATAACCTACATTCGTTCCATTTTGCGATACCTACGTGAGAAAATAATGCTAATCACATTCATGCATGGGCGAAAGTCTGTGTGGATTCGATACTTATTCAATGGTTGCAGTCGTTAAAATTTTGTAAGGATCTACCGACACCTTGGATTCAACAAAATCAAGTACTACCTGTTTGCGGTGTTACCCTATCAAAGAAGCCTACTTGTTAATCCAAGATGTCAACTATCTCCGAATCAAATTGACTCAACGGCTTGGAGAGGAAAGAGAAACAAATTTCTATATACAAAACCTTTCAGATATATATGTAATATTAGCACGGATAGCAATTATAATGAGACATGTAAGTACACGTGTCCTATCTCCGCAGCATCCATATTTATAGTGCGGCATAATGAAGCGCCGGCAGGTGGCTGTTCCCAGCGCATGCTAATGGCGGCCCTCAGCCCTCAGCCCTCAGCCTGAGTGCTGCCTCAGGGATGTTGTCTTAGGACCCGGTGAGGGCGTCGGCCGCGACAGCCGACAGTATGTGGAAACTGTTGGTACTGATGATGTTTTTGAATGAGTTTGAATCGATTGGTTAATTTCAATTTTTGATGTTTAAGTGGAATTTGTTCAGTTTTAACTCTCTTTCTAGATTTCATGGAAGGTAAACTATTTTCAGCAGCTACGTTGAATAAAAGTTCTCTACTTACCCCCTGGAATACAATGTGTAGTCGTAATAATTAGAAATGTCGCTCTTTCATTTCAAATATTGCTTTCAATTCACCCGATAAAAAACTCTAAACTAAACGTTTAGAGTAGAGTATTTTTCACAACGTGCGTAACTTTGTTTTTAATTTAGAGGATGGTGTAGGAATAATTTTTTATTTAGTCTAAAAGTCACTAGCAAAAGTGAAAAGTCAACCGAAATTCAATTAATTAAGCACGACAAACATTTCATAAGCGCAATATACTATATGACACATAAAAGAACAATATACAACAATAAACATTCCAACATTATTTCCAAATAGAAAATGCTTTAATAACTAAAGCCAACTTTTTGCGTAGCCTTCGGTGGCAGCCTACGAGCGTAGCTGTGGCGTAGCAATATGCTACAGCATGTTGCAGGCTACATCGCTACGCAAGTGCTACGAATCACGTAGCTGTATAAACAATAGGAGAATGCCTAATGAGTACCCTTATTTCTGTATTACGGGCTGGTTTTATTTGCCTAATGTAAAGTTGGAACAATAATATTAGTAGTAACACCGTATATTACAAGAGTTTCAAAGAAAATCTAACATTTCAAGTGGTTTAAATGTAAACGCCATGAAATTTTTCGTGTTTTAAACCTGAATCGTTAAATATTTGTATAAAAAACAGAAAGCCCTAATAACAAGAAGGTAAGCGTAAAAATTATCTCTTAATTCCCAAGTCAATAAAATACAACCAGAAAAACCTTAAACTTAAACCTTAAAAAAGAAGTTGTTTAAAAAAAACTCTCCAATCTGCAACTTTAACCGCTGAACTCTTATCCGCGGCACTTTTAACATAACAATCCTTTTAACAAAGCTCGTCCGAGTAATTACACAACTATCATAGATCACAGAAATCCGTGAGCATTGCAACGAAAATCCGGAATCCTGATATATATGTCTGTTTGTTTGTTTGTCAGCGTGTTTGGACAGCGGGCGGCGGCGGGCGGCGGCGGGCGGCGGCGGGCGGCGCGCACCAGCTGCTGCCCGATTTATATGTTTGCCATTTTAAATCTCGCGTTATGGCTCGTAATTAAAGATTTTGGTTAAGTGGTTTAGGACATTTTTTTGTGATTGTTGTAAAGCCTTTGGATGTGCGAAAATTATATTTCAGTAATGTGTTGCTTAAAAAAGAACAACTGTGTATCAAGTTTTTTCAAATTTCCCTCAAATTTTCTGTAGTTTGGGGATATTAATGGTAGTTTATCAAATCATTCAACGAATATTTTTTTAGAAAAAAGGAAAGCTTTCTATAAATCTCTTCCTCTTTTTAAGTTCTCACAGAAAACAAACACAATCCTTGGTTAAAATCAACAAGTAATACACATTAATTTCATTCTCATGAAAAATTCTAGTTTGTTAGCTTACACATCTATCATTTTCTAAGTGAGAAGTACATTCAGTCACCAAGCTTAGCGAGTGTGACTTGTTTCTGCCCACTTAACTTCACTATCACCTATGGAACCCAATGACATTATTATCTTATCTACACAAAGCTGATTATAAAAACCACGGCTTATAGTGTATACTATTCTGAATTTTATTTTATAGTCTTCTAAGTTCTTTTTTGTCGGAAGCCTTTTGCCCAGTTGTGGGGAACAGGAGCGACATAAATAAAATGTTTTGATAATGACCAACAATATTGCTATTTCCCTTGTTATAATTCAAATTCTCACCTAGTCCAGGCTAGCCCAGGCCTCTGCCTACAACAGATTACCGTACAAATTGGAGCGCGCCATCTGGCGGGAGGCTGCGAATCTTTTTTATATTAATGCGGCGCCGGCTGCGCGCTCTATAATAGCGTTGATACGGACGCCGCTCTGGACGAAGGCTTTCATTGTTTTATGCTGTGCTTCTATGGCGGAGTGTTAAACAAGGGTTTTAACCTTTCTAGTAGTGCTTGAGAAAAGGAACGAATGTTTCCTAGACAGGTGTTTTAATTTGTTAGTTTCCACTGGATATTGTGCTATATCTTTAAACGCCATAGGTCTATTTTCGTTTATGGGATGACAATTGGTGGTAATCGGAAAAAGCAAACGTGTTATTTGTATTAAAATGAAATAAAACTCGTTATTAAACATCCTATGTTGGCACATATATGTTGGTATATAGCAGAGAATAATTGATATACACATAGACATCTATTATCTTTAATATACAAAAGGGAGAGCTACAAATTATTGCCACCAATTAATTGATTTTTATAGCAGTACGCAACAGAAGTTTAGATTTGGTAAAACTGGAGAACTATTATCAAAATATCCCTCAAAAATAAAATCAACACACACTTTTTAACACAGATCCTTTGTTTTGTAAAATATCACCTAACGACTTAGAGAAATTGGATTTTGAAGACACTATAAAACGATTCATCTCCAACATCTGTCGAGGCGCGGAAATTGCGCCGGAACTATCGCTTGCACCAGAATCTACATTCACACTAGATCATATCTCCAACTGTGATGACACTTGTGTCGTATTACTCTATATTTTATAATACTAGCTGCGCCCCGCGGACTCATTCGAGGAAGTCTTTTTTCACAGAATTTTCCTGTGTTGATAATTTGTTCAGGTAAATAAAGGTTTGTAAATGTGCATCCAAATCAAATTTCTATTTTTCTTAATTTTTCCATCATTAAGGCGAGTTTTTTGTGTATATCGAAATAAGAAGAGTTTCTTGCTGCAGCAACATCGTCGCCAACGAGCCTTTTGACCTATTGCTTGCCTCTTCTCTGTTCACTTTTCTCCTCGACCCAGTTACGTGGGCAACCCCTTAGTCCTCAGTCCTCCCGTGGTCGTCACTTTCTAGCTTCTATCTACCCGTAGCGTCTGTCAAAGAGTTTTAAAGCGCAGCCGGACCTATAAATTTAGGTGTCTTCTAAAACACGGAGAAACTTGTTATGTCATCGATAGTCACCCATCCACAGACGGACCGTATCAAACGAACCTGTGATCGAAAAACCTTATGCAGTCAAATCTTGGCCATGTCTGCAAAAAAGTATCGGTGCATTTATGAGCTGGTGAAATTGAAATTAATTCAATATCATAAATTGTCTAACACACATTCACAAGTAACGAAACTTATTGTTATCATATATTCACGTTTTCAATTGGTCACAATACATTGCCTTACAGTTTGAAGGCAAATCGTAAATAGGAAGAGAACTCAATAACCTGTAATAGTAATCTATTTTCAGAACCTTTTTTTATTCTATAGACAAAGGATAATAAAATTTAAGTCATTATTTGTGGAAGATTGGTTCTCGTTCAGGAATAGAACTTTGTACAAATGTTGTGCAATGGATACTTCACTATATGATTAGGTGTACAGGGGTGATTCTCCGGAAAAAAAGTAACACGCATTAAGAATATCATTATCCTCACCACACTTTGTATAATGCAGATTGCTTGATTTAATATTATTTTTACCTAAGCTTGGAAAGTACTACGGCTATTATTAGATGAAGTAAGAATCAAAACATTTTAAGCATCACAGTGAAGTGAACCAGTTGGTCAGGATAATGATATGACCTTAACTAGTGTATTTTTTCCGAAGAATCACCCACAGACTTTGTAAGACGAAAACGTAAAAGAACAGAATTTTGACATATTTAAAACTAGCTGTTGCCCGCGAATTCGTTCCCGTGGGTTTTTCACATTTTCCATTGTACCTATCTTCGCTCCTATCAGTTGCAGACTGATGGTTTATAGCCTAAAGCCTTCCTCGATGAACGGTCTATTCAACACAAAAATATATTTCAATTTGGACCAGTAGTTCCTGAGATCTAGCGCGTTCTAGCGCGTTCAAACAAACAAACTCTTTAGCTTTATATATTAGTATCGATTTTGGATCAATGATGTTTTATGATACGAAATTTAGTCTAGATGTTGTTTATTTGCAGTTTTACTGACTTATTATTAATTAATGAAATATTTTCCGACATTCTTTATCACTTCAAAAACCCAATTTTTGTGTGAAAAGGATTTGATCCTTGTGTCGCAGGGGGTTTGAAAAACACTCAAGTCACATGTACAAGAATACCCAACTTGGAAAAAGCATTCGTGGATCAAACAAACGCTTAACCTACGCGGGGATCGAACCCGCAACACGTCGCACATAGTTGGTTTGGCGTGGTGACTCTAACCACTCGGCTATCTGGCAATGGGATGTAGAAAGTAATTGACTACCGATAACAGAAGACGTACTAACAATAAAATTCGGTATATTTAGACAAGTTTACGAACTATGCAATCACTCAACATACTACAGTTCACTCATTGATCTTCATCTTTTTATACCGTAATGGCGTTGACCTCTTGGGTTTTTAGCCGGGCTGGCATGGGCGGCACAGTCCGGCCAGACCACACATCCGCTCAGCTGCAATGTTATGTAACTGGCCATCTGGCACTGGTGGAATGTAATCACGATTGGCAAGCAGAGAGTTGGTGGAGTCTCTTGGTCAATGTTGGTGGTATTCACCGGGTGATGTGGAAGCTTAATGTGGATTGTTATGTATATCTAGCGTATGAACTATTTCGTTGCTCGTTTGTTGTGTGACAGAGTGCCTTCCGCCACGTCTAGCAGTAATATTAATGTAGGTTTGCCGACTCTACGCCGCGTAGTGCAGTGTCACGTTTCCATAACCTTCCTAGAAGACAGTAATAGAGACTCAGGAGTGTTAATACTTTCTGGATACACTGAGATTGAGTACTTGGTGTTATTCGTTAGAATTATTATTGTACTTCCTATTTAAAAGTAGTTAAAATGACACGTCTCTGAAAGTTTACCATATAGAAACTCATATTATGTAAAAAAATTCGTTAATTCTAATTAGATACCAAAAAAAATGTTTTTAGAACAAAAGATTTAATCCAAGACTACTGGCTCAGAAATCGACAAATGAAGTTTTGACCATTTTATCTTGATTTGTGAAATAATCATCAAATAAATAATTTGTAATTTCTTCTCTGCTTTAAACAACAAAACACCGAGCTACCATGGATCATGGATCACAGAATACCATGGATATGCCTTTACGTGTGTATAAGTGCCGCTACCACAGTTTCCTAGCTCGGCGTCACCACAGATGTGTGTGACGTATCTCACTTGTATTCAATAACGAGTTTACGACCGGCTGCGGATATGTGAAGGCATAAGGAAGGAGTCAGCGGTGTGACTTACTGTTGCAAATAGAAACTACTTGGAGAATAAAACTATACACTTTTTTCAGGCTTGCTAACAATATTTTAGGTTATAATGTTTGTCGCTACTGGCATGTTATTTTTTCTTTTTTTTAGTACGACTACTGCTTGTAAAACTAAAAGAGACTCTCGTGACAAAGGTTTATATATAATTAAGGAATTAGGCATTTGTTAGTAATCTATAATTTTCCACATGATTAACGAGAAAAAAACTTTTTCTGGTAACTATGACAATTTCAAACTAACCAATGCCTTTTTAGTAAATGTTATTTATTTAATAATCTTAAGGACACTTTTAAAGGTATATTTTGCCGCCTCCAAGTTCAATATATTCGCGGATCAGCGTCCACAGATGGACGTGACGCAAGCCCGGAGTAAACAGTGGCACGTGCGGCGCATATGCGGCACATATGCTAGGGGCGCGCCTCTAGCGCCACGCGCAACACGCAACCCTATTTATAAATACAATACAGATTTATTACCGAACTGCATTGTGGTAGTTGATGACCTATGAACTTTAAATCTTAATCATATTTGCATTCTAACTAAGATGGATGATAAACCAGTAGAGTTGAAGCCACAGAAATAGACAGTAAAGGAAATTTTGACCAAAATTGTTCAAACATAAATTGCGAAAACGTAAGATACAAGCACACAGGTTCACTCTCCTGCCGGGGCAGTACGATCGGCCGAAAGTGTTACCGTAGCCCCGATACACGAAGAGCAAATGAAGGAACATGGGTGGGTTTGAGTCAGTAGAAGTCTGAACTCTGAGACTCGCTTTAACTGAACCCAAAGCGCAAGGACTTATTTGATGATTTCCCGTCCGAAAATTCACTTTCCAATTTATTACACTCAGAGTTACTTTTATATTTTGTAATATTAGTAGGGAGTATCGGTCAAGGGTCAAGCAGCACACTAGATAGATTGAAAATAATGATGGTGAACTTGAAAATACCAACATCCCTAAGCATTTTCAAAACATGTCGTATCTTTTCCTCTTGCATAAATTTAATTCTTCTATGCATATCATAATATTATTTCTGTCTCGTCTTTCCAAGGTATATTGATATCGCCTCCTCGCGCCTTCACCTAAACAGAGCGCGTAGCACTCCACGTAGCACAGCGGGACCAAAAACAAAATTACATTCTTAAACCAACGATCAAGCCCACGCCACACATTGAACTTACAACTCAACACAAACCCATATAAATATTTAGTCAATAAACTCTGTGTCTAGTCTAGTCTAGGCTGAAGAAACTGCACTAAACAGACACATCGTTATTACTGTAATGAAATTTATTCTAACGTACGTAAATATTAGTGTTTTTGTTAAACATCCCTTGTTTATATAGACTGCAGTTTAACTTGATGTTCTGGTATGTGTAGCTACAAGTAATTGTATATTTACGACTATTTTAAGATTGGCAGAGATGGTTTGGCAGTTCATCTATACTTGATGAGAAAGTGGATATGACTTTCATTTTAGACATGGAAGTACGAAAAAACAACAAAAGAAAATCTAAAACAAGTTTCTGTCCTCACTTCGTTGGCATTGACAAATTAAAGTGAAATAACTTAATTATGAGAAACTGTATTTACTTCAAAGTTAAAATCTCAATAGAGATCTATTGAGACTCAATAAAAAAGTACCTGGGATATTTACTAGATCGATAGATAGAAAGTATAAGTGAGCCAAACTTCATGCAGAATCACTTTATATTTCTAGCGTGATTGAGTTATAGACCTCTATCCCAACTTCCACCTCCATGCATATTCTATGGATTTTGCTAGTTACTATAAAGCCAAGTGTTTCAGTAATAAAATAAAATAATATAAATCAGTTCCGTTAGTCGCGTGCTGAACCGTTGCGGGTCTAAAAATATCATATTTTTCACCACCGACGCACCTGAGGGCGGGGTCTACTATTGGTACACGAAAGTTGTGTTTACCGTGAGATTCGGTGAAGTGAGAAAGTGGTGACTTTGATTTCTAAGTTTTTAAGCTTTCAAGTAGAAAAGAGGATTTCCTTAATTATTCAACATTTTTTACCTTATTTTGTTTCAAGGTTAAAAATCTTGCTAAGCTAATCAATATCCAAAATCAGGTACCTGAAAAAAAGGAACAAAATTATTATTACAGTAAACAATCAATCGTATGTAATTCACAAGTACATTGGAAACCTCAACAGTTTTTAATAATTAAATTAGCCCTATCTTACCAAAACAACACAAACTTTCTTACTGTACTGTTACCTACCCTAATATTATAAGATCTTGCATGCTTATGTATTTTTACTCATGTTTATAAATAAATGAATCTTATCTTATCTTACATCAAATTCCGCAATCTCCGCGTTGTTTCTCGTTCCATAATTTATATTACAAGCGACTAAACGTGAGAACAAGTGGTAGCGCCCCGGGAGGGGTAGTCCGCCACCCCGGGCGCAGGTGTGCCCCGGCACAGGTGTCGCCAGATCCAATACAATTTTTACTTTCGCACATAATTGGACTGAACCTACTCATGTACTGTATTTTACTGTGAACAAACTTTCTTTATATATAAGTTGTTGTAACTTGGAGATTAGAGATCTAATCTTAGTGTTATGTAGGTGTGGACAGTTTTTTAGATACTTTTGTTAAGGTTTGAAGCAGGTTCATTTATGAATGGTTTATTGAGGTGTGTGTTTCAAGTTAAACGGTTTCAATAGTGGAACATGATAACCATAGACAGAGGAATATGGAAGATGGATCTCAACGTTCAGCCCACCGTCCGAGACGTATTATGTGATCATGGATCACATAATTGTCTCTCTAATCTAAATAATTTCATAAAAAGACTGGGATAATAGTAGCAGTCTTTCGTGTTATAACGATGTTATAAATTAGGAGATCATCTTTGACTCAAGATTATTGGCAATCAAGATAGACGAGCCTAAATAATTTTCATTTTTTCGATTTGACCCTAAAGGATCTGGAACTCTCCGACAGACCGATGAACAATGGATTCTTAATAAGATGCTAATAACACTCTTCGACTACAAAACCTATAAAGGAGCCAAGAAATTCTTCTCATCAAAATCATCATTACAAAAATACACTAACTATTTACTTCATCGGTTTCGTCAGAAGAATGTTTTGCATTTGAAACGCAAACAGTGCTTCGGAAACGCCGGTGTATGTCAGGAGTCGGGCCGACGTGTGCCGCTATAAAACTATCAGCTGCGCCTGCGCACGACGCACACGTCAAACGCAGTATACAATACTGGAAACGGGTGATGGAGTAGGTTCAGTTATACTGCCGAAATGACAGATCTATTTTTTTTTTTTATAAAGAACTTCTCCCGCTCTAAGGAATTTAATCCTTGTGACGCGGGGGATTTCACAAACATACAAATCACATGCACAATGACACCCAGACTCAGAACAAGCATTCGTGGATCACACAAATACTTGTCCTACGCGGGGATCGAACCCGCGACACGACGCGTACAGTGGTTTTGGCGTAGGTAGTGACCTCAACCACTCGGCTATCCGTGCAGTCATTAATCTCTTTTTCATATTGGACATGGAATGCGTTATTTTCTCTCCAGCCTAAATTGTTCAGCGTCTTAAAGGCACTACGGTGTCTTCTTCCTGTAGTTTGTCATGAGCTGCGAGTGACCGTTTAGGTTTGGACAAATCCAAGACATTTTGCGATTTCCGCCTTTTCCTGAGGGTTAAAACACCTTGTGGTAAAAAGACTTCGAGAACATCTCACTACAACAGATTAGGTTTCAATTCGTTTTCACTCCTGCAGCCTTTCGATAATCGTTGACGTCAATAGAAAACGCTCAGAGTTATTGAGATGATAAGTCAAAGTCAAGTTACGTCATTTCTACAAATTTGTTTTTTTTTATATTTAAACGTTATATTTAAACGTTGTCTTAATGGCAAATTGGTTCAGGGGACTCTACTATTTATCCCAATGATACTTTTGCGAATCATCTGTATAATCCATTAGTACACCGCCTGCCCGCTAGATGGAGCTGCGCGGCGCCAGCGGATGTTGTGACTTGCGGCGTGACGCGCAGACACTGAGCAGACTGCCAGACACGGGTAACGCTGCGTACACACTATACGTACTGGACTGTGTGAATTATTTAAAAACAAAAAACCGAGTATCAAAATTTTTTTGAACATTTGAGAGATTATTACGAAACGGTTTCATTCCTACAAGGTTTCGTAACCGATTTCGTAGAGTAGGTTATGTTAGTTACCTCTGAATTTGGGGCTGGATGAACAAATTTTGCTATTTTTTTCCAAATCAACGTGAAAAAGCTGTTATTTGGTTCCTTGAAATTTCATTAAGTTTTCATTTGAAGAGGGTTGTACTATGTTGTCCTTAAAAATATTATTAGTGAAAATCAATATATAAATTAGGGAGCAGTTATATACGATGATCAATTAAAACAATATCGTCGTTATTTAAATCGTAACAAAAAAACAAAATAAGTACTTAAAATTAATTACTACTTTAAAATAAATATTCAGTTACCTAACTACGAAATTACTAGACTTTTTCACATCATTTTTAGAACTAGAACCAATCAACCATCACAACGAACTCATAGGTAACCAACATCTGTACAAAAGAATGGCAGTGTAGAGGTGTCCTTATCATTGTATTGTATAAATAGACGTGGGCAGGTGTTCAGCAGAACCCAGCTGTGTCTGCGTCACGAGACACTAGCCATATGGACGCGGTGAGATGCCACGAGGTACTCGCATAACTACACCGAGATACGTCCGTGCACCTAGAGTTGTTACCTAACGTTTCAAAACTACCGAAACGGCCTATTCTCCTGCTAATATTATATAGGCGAAAGTTTGTTTGTATGTTTGATCCTCTTACACGCAAAAACTACTGAATGGATTTAGATGAAATTTGCTACACAGAAAGTTTATAACCAGGATTAAGACAGGATAGTGTTATCCCGATTTTATGTTCCCGTGCGATGATTTTCGATTTGTAGCCCGCTCTCAAATCATCAAGATTTCAAAATCAAAAGTATTTATACCAATCTTGATATAAATACTTTTGATTTTGAGATCTTGGAGGAGTCCATCGTCACGAATATAACTGATAGCCACTTAAATGTAAATTATTCTGCTGTTTTAGATATCTTTGAATACTTGACGCGACTCCTTAATTTACGAATTTAATCATTGCTTTGCGGATGTTTACCAACATTCAAATTACATTCATAAATAATCATATTTGGGATTATCGTTTAAGGATCACACAAATACTTGTTCTACGCGAGGATTGAACCCGCAGCACGTCAAGAACAGTAGCATCAGGGTATATCTATCAGCTATCAGTCCAGTCATATTTTCCGACATCCGGCGTTTTTCGATTTGTCAGTTTCAGGTCGCATAACATTTGCATGTGATATTCTAAGTTTTCTTTGTTTATCTTTTTATGCAAACACTAGTTGTTTCCCGCGACTTCATCTGAGCCGCTATTAAAGTATAGGTTAGGATTTTTCTTATTAGTTAAATGATTATAGAGTGCGCGCATCTTTTCCCATTTCTTTTACATACGAGTATTTAATTTTCTCTGCTTCTATATATCATAGCGCGTTGGTATATGTCCTAAAGCCTTCCTATTAACTTTTCAAATAGGAGCAAGTATTTCCTGAGATAAGCACATTCTAACAAGCACCATTTCGTAACTAGTATGAAAGTATGGAGACGTACAATTTATTCTTATAACATTAATGGTTGGATTTGATGTCATGAGTATTGTTATCGCTTCACTTGTTGCATAAGAAAAGCTGTGTTTCGTTGATTGGTTTTAAATTAATAATATTATCATCTATAGGTTTGTTTTCATGTTAAGTATATTATACTGAATTTTCGTTGGTTGCAGATGGAAGCGAAAGTGAAGGAAGAGGTCGCTGACAAGGATTACACGCCGCCGACATCCACCGAGAGGCGGAAATGTAAGTACCAACCTCAAGTACCCGCTAATACCTAACTATAAAATGAAGTCGAAAGTTAAGTTATACGAAAGGTTATTGAGGTAATAGAAAGGGGAGGATGAAACAGAAAATCGATGAGCGAGAATCTTATTGTATAAAATTAAATTATAATTTTAGGAACTAGTAATTAATACAAATGCACCACAGTCACTTATTTAGGGTTCCGTAGCCAAGTGGTAAAGACCATCCCTATTACAAAGGCCCCGCTGTTTGTTTGTCTTTCACTAGGATGAATGATCGTGATTGTTATGCGGTTTTTTTTTATTGTGGATTCGTAAACTTCTGTTGACGAAAACATTAATTATATTTCTTCTTGTTATTTGGTACTAACTAAACTACACGAAAAAAAGTCGTTATTCGATTCAACCCAACCCCAAACGTTTCTTAAAAAAAAACTCCACCGAAAATTAGTTTGTCGAACGTTACACGAGGACATGAATAGGATATTATAAATAATGGAAAAATACTCGGTAGTGACGTAATATCCGTAATACCCGGAAAACGGCAGTCGGTTATCATGTTGGCGCCCAACGGGGGCTTATGATATGTCGCGGAAAGTAAACACGCGCCCAGCGATAAGTAGGACAGTAGGTAGTTAATCGGTTTAATTAGTCATAATGATTAGTATTTATCAGCTCTAACATATACTATACGTATGTTTTAACATTACATAGTAAAATATGGGAAAGTACGTATCTTGCACGTGGACTCTCTATTTCCTTTATCTCATAGCCTGATGACGGCAATCTGACATCCCCGGAGAGAATCACAGGACCTTTCTTTCCATCTGAAACACGGAAGCTGTATTTCTAATGTTTCAATACTTTTTTAGCCTTCAGTGTTTGTGATAAAGTGTTTTACCACATCTAATACTAATCCCCACATCAGGTACTTACAACATATATTATAATGTAAATGTTATTACATAACAAAAGCGCATCACTTGATTGGGCACTTTCCGTGGGAAAACACAGCTGACTGGCAATCATAATACGGCGACGGTGGCGCCGCCGCAGCGAGCGGTAGTTAACGGAAACATTGGAGTTACACGCGCAGTATTTACTGCATGTTATATTAGATTGCAGGAATACTAGCGTTGCCCCCCGGTGTCACCTGCAAAGTTCCCTTTCCCGTGGGAATACGGGAATGTGATGCCTGCGTTTGTCGTTGATTATGCTATTTGTCGATTCGTCAAAGAATAATTGAAATCAAAATCAGTGCCTAGCGTTATTAATAAACAAATTTACATTCAATATTTAAATTCTATCCTGCATCCTGCATATATGCATCCTGAACTGTTGTGAGTTTTTGGACGGTCAATAAAAGATGTTGCACCGCAATGACAAGTCTGTACTCTTTATGTTTAGTAACTATGTTAGAATATATTATATAATATATTGTATATATAATATAATATATTGTATTTTATTAAGTTTAACTCCGATCTCAGTAGGTAATTATTATTAGTTTTCCTGTTCTCCTGTTGCAAAGAGACAATACTGTTTTTGTTTTATAAGTATGTTTTAAGTTTATTGCTCTATTGTATTTTTAACTTCAAGCTCATGTAACTTAGTTAATTTAGTTTTAGATTCTTCCTAGCACTTATGACTTCTTTTGTGAATGCTGATTAACCAGTAATTGGCGACTGTGTAAGTCTTAGACATAATTATCAATATACATAAGCATTACTGTACACAGAAGCTGTTGGTAAACCTATATAAATAAATAAATAAAAAACAAAATAGAATATATATAAGGAACGATGCGTCACACACTACAATCTTCTTATATTTAACTACTGTCATGGCATTTTCATCTTTGCGGGTTGGTAATACAAATACTTAACAAGATTATTCTTTTTCTCCATCTATAATTTTAGACAACACTTCTTGCACCCAACTGCAACTTCATAACTCAGTGTGTTGCAAACGTCATAAAACGTTCAAAATAGTCCTTACAAAAAAAAATAGGATCATTTGCTAAACATCGAAATTAGTAGAACTTCTCTATAATTGAACTACAAAGAAATACCAACTCGAATGATATGGAAAGCAAAAAGTGCGAAACCAAATTAGGCGCTGGCGAGCGAGTGAGCGAGCGAGCGGGCGTGTAGGCGCAAGCGTGGGAGCGTGCACACCTGCGGAGTGATCATAATCTAGCGACGGGAGAACGCGGCACGAACACAATACTCAGCAAGGACCTATAGCCTCTGGAATAGACTGTAACTGAATTGGAATGGAAGAAAACAAAGTAGTTACGTGTTTGCTCTATTAGTTTTATCTTATTAATGCAAGTTAAATTGTGGGTCCCGGCTGCTATTCTTCTTTGACAGTCGTTACAGGTAGTCAGAAGCTTGAAAGTCAGACAACCAGACTGAACAAGGGGTATCGTGTCGCCCAGGTAACTGGGTTGAGCAGGTCAGATAAGCAGTCGCTCCTTGTAAAACACTGGTACTTAGCTAGTTGCGGTAATCCGGTTAGACTAGAAGCCGACCCCAACATAGTTGTGAAAAGGCTACGCCGATGATGTGTTTCCTCTATTAATATTTTCAATTCATTTCTATTTTCCCCATAAAAATAATGGTCCATTCGGAATTCCAGTCTGGAACTTCACAAACAAACCACTCAACCTATTTAGGCAAAAATATTATGGGAACTGTTTGAAATCAAAGAGTGAATTTGGGGTACTTTCATTTCACTCTGATTCAATGAACAAAATCCACGCATGTGGAGTAGCTTCGATAGAATTGTACCATTCCCAGAAAGGTTTAGATGTCAAATTTAACTCCTTCTATAAGAAAAGTCCTTAAAGAGTATGTCCGTGTTACAAAGTGCGGTGTGTATGCGTTGTATTTGCGGAGGGCTCGCGTTATGTCGGAGCGTTTGCGATGCCACGCGCCGCGCCCCGGCTAGTGCGCTTTACATCGATATTGTTTGCGTAATTTGTACTTTTGTTTTACTGGAAACCAACCTAGCAAGCTTCAGCCATGCCCTCTATCTGTAAGTGGTCGTAGCGTGGCATGGTCTTCCTAGATATATTTTTTAGCCTTTTAGGAATGTCACAATCAAAGGCCTCGCCACTGACCCTTACGATGGGAACGATCCATGGATTCCATGATAGATAGATATTCCTATTTTAAAATGTTTTTCAAATTGATCCAGTAATAATTCTGATATCAGCGCGTTCCAAACTCGCTGTATAATTTTAAAATACTGAGTGTGTTCAAATCCGTTTACCGAAGCAACGTGGAACTAACTAATCAATTAAATGCATTATCCCACCAAAAACATTAAATGTAAAAAAATGCCAAGTCTCTCGATGCAGTCTTTCCATCGTAAAAAGTTTTGAGATCTCATAGAAGCCAAGTCCTATTCAAAATATTTTGTAGTTATAAATCAACATTTAGTAATTGTATCAATAGTTTTCTTTATATTATAATTATAGTGACTTGGCAATGAGCACAAGAAGAAACAAATAAAACGGCATATTTGTAGGAGTTGAAAGTTACACACACCGCATGCGTAAACATTAATATCACAAAATTAATTTTCTTTTGGTTTATCCGTGTCGTCCCAACCGAATTTCGGCAACGGCAGTCAGTCTTAGTGTACTCTCGATTCATTTACTTTCATAAAGCGATGGCCCGTAAGGTATTCTTAATTATTGTATTGGAGCATGTAGTCGGTAGTGACCATCATGATTCACACATAACAAATAATCTGATCACTGGTCTCGTCAGTAACATTTGCACATAATTCCAGGCATCAAGCAGCTTTTAATTTGTGCTCATTGCCAAGTCACTATAATTATAATATAAAGAAAACTATTGATACAATTACTAAATGTTGATTTATAACTACAAAATATTTTGAATAGGACTTGGCTTCTATGAGATCTCAAAACTTTTTACGATGGAAAGACTGCATCGAGAGACTTGGCATTTTTTTACATTTAATGTTTATGGTGGGATCTCATTTATTTTTTGTAAGTGTTTTCTTTCTTTTTTTTTAGGTGTCATAATTTCTAGGACTTCAGCTACTGCTTTGCTTAGAACCCATTCTCTATCTCTATCTCTTTTGTTTCTTCTCTGAGACTTCGTTACTTCTAATGTAAACAAGCTTAAACTTATATATATATGCATATATATATCTACTAACTTACAAACTATAGCTAAACTAAACTAAATAACACGTAAAGTTCTCCGAATATCAATTATCACTACAATATTTTTTAGTTTCGAAATGGTTTTTCATAGACAGGTGGCGCTATCAAATGAAAATTATCCAATTATTCTGAAGTACTACTTAGACTGCGCTTTGTAACGAAACCATAGCGCGATTCAGACACGTACAACGCCATCTATCGAGCGCGCATACAATATTTATCGCAATACAATGGAGTTTTAGCTTTATTAATTTAATGGATTATGAATTTTATGTATTAATTTGTATTAATGATAGTCTGTGTATTACATCTATATTATTCTTTTCTATTCTATGTATGTATTCATCCAATTGAATAGGTACTTACTGGTGGTGGGCTCCTTTTTCCGCACGTAGGCTCCAAGTCGGCCCATTGTGCGTCAGGTGGCTTTGGGAGGCTGTCAGTCCAGCCATCCCAACTCCCTCCAGAAGCGCAGAAGTCTCCTGGGACGTTCGCAGGCTTCTGTGACGGAGCTCGGTGAACCGAGGATCCCTGCCCGTGAATAGGTACTTAAACAACGAACAAAGTTAACAATGCAGTCAAAATCCATACATAATGTTCTTGCCAAACCGCAAATATAAAATTGTTTTCTATGGCATATTATTTTTTAATGTTTTTATAATTTTTCCTTTATATGTGGCTAAGGACCTATCTTGGTGCAAAATTTGAAGTTTCTAAGTCTGCTAGAAGTACCTTAGATTTTTGATGATCTGTCAGTGAGTCAGTGAGTCAGTGAGTGACAAAATGGTGTAACTTTGATCGACCGTAACTCCTAAACCATTAATTCAATTGGCATGTAATTTCGAACTTAAGCTTGTTCTAATGCCTACTATTATTCCCCGAAAAGCTAAACTCCTAGCTTTGTCCACGTCGAAGATACAGGGGGGGCGAAACAGCCGCGAATCGCTTCGAGAAAAGATGGTACGGCCGTGCCCGTTTTGCTCGAGACTTGGCAGGGGCACTGCCGTGCCCTCAGATAAAATTTGGCTGAGACTAAATAAAAAGGTCCTATTTTTCTTTGATACAATATTCAGGCATTACAAAGAAAAAATGTTGATATTCAAAGAAAAAATACGTTTAACATTTTAAATGACTATTCAATGTGTACCCTTCAATAGAGGTCGGTAGTTATAGTATTTAACTAACAACAACAGTAAATCATATGTTTATGAAAAATGTAAGTTAATGGCACAGGCTCGGCATGATAATAGGCCGGCAATGGTGCTGGGCGGAGGGCGGCGAGGGCGGGCGGAGGCCGCTCATTATTTATTACTGGCTACGATTGACAGGAGACCGGACTTGGGTGCACTGATTTAAGTTAATGTTTAACTGTGTTTCTTTTACTTTAAAAGCTGTGTTTAAAGATATTATCGAATGTATAAAAGAAAATGTAATAAGTCTCTACTTACACTGATAAACGCTGAACGCATCACACAAACGTATAGAAAACCAACTAAGCCACCGTTAGTAGATAACCGTTGTATATGCACGTATTTTTTATTATCCAAGAACATGCAGCCAAGCCATGCGGTCCACTAGTAACCATAAGTTGACTTAGAAACTAAAACTTCACACTAATAAGTCCAGAGTCCATCCCTGCACTAATGTCAGTGCTTGTGGTCGAAGCTAACCGATGAGCAGTGGGTGGCACCAGTAAACATCGTGAATAATACAGCGTGGGAACAAACACTTGCCTCTTATCTACGGCGGAGGAGTAAGCGAGCGCAGTGCAGCGCTAGCCGGCAGCGACGGTATCGGGTGAGGGGATCGAGGACGAAATTAAGTGAGGAATAGTGAAGGATGGTTCATTTATACTAACTAATTATTAGTAACTTAAATTAGTTAGTGTAAATTTAAAAGAATATTTCACTTTAGCGAGGGCTAGATAGAGTGCAAGAATTTTTATTTTATTTATCTTACTGTAGGTATCTCTTAATATATACTTGGACAATTATGTTCTTGGAAAGGTCATGTTCAAAGAATTACGTAGGTACTCGTACCGTAGCGTCGTATCGCGATCGTAACGTATGATGCTTTATTAACATTAACGAATAAAAATATTTAACTTGGGGGGGGGGGGGGGTAGAAAGGGGACATATGTGAATGATGCTTAATACTCACCAAAGAATAAAAATGCTTCATTTTGGCATAAAGTGCAAGAATTAAGAATAATGCTTAATTTATACTAACGTTTCTCTTTTGGGGGGATAAGTGGCTAGAAAGTGGAGCACAATTGCGAATGATGCTTAATTTACACTAACTGATAAAAATACTTTGTTAAAGAGGAGAGTGAACTTAGGGGGTAGTTACAGTTACTACTTTACTACTTGCAGTTGTCGAAGCGGAACGGCACACCACACAGCTCAGAGCAACGTTTCTTTTGGTTTGCTTTCTTTATTAGGTGTTGTATACCAAAGCAAAATCGGAGATAGAGGATGTCTATGCCATTATATCCAACTTTGTATAATTTTTCCATGAAGTTCCAGAAAAAAATAAAAGAATACGACTTAAAAATTGTCGCTTTCAGCCTTTATTTGCTAAATGGTCAAAAGAATAACTCCTGCAACAATTAGCGCATATCACTTACCTCAAACATAATGAACTATAGACGACCGTACAGATCATGTATAATAAGGTCAACAGATCACTTGTGAAGCACGCGCCAGTCACGAGGGCCCTCGACATGGCTCCGAGGGTCACCCATCATTCCGCTGCAGCTGTAGGGGCCGCTTAACACTACGTTCTGATGATGGAGGGTTTCCAACTAGATTTAAGTGATTAATAAATCAATATGTAGTGAATAAAGATCTGTTTAGATGATCCTGTTGCTTTTTACCTTTTGTATTTTATAATAATACTAGCTGACCCAGCAAACGTTGTTTTGCCTAATAAATTATTTCTAGTTGTATGTATTTTTTAATGCCACATTAAAAAAAAATTATAACAAAAAATTTTGTCCAAAAAGTAATTTTTTTTTTAGTGTCAGCACCCGTTAATACTTAGGGGTATGAAAAATAGATGTTGTTCTATTCTCAGACCTACCCAATATGTATACAAAATTTCATAAAAATCGTTCGAACCGTTTCGGAGGAGTACGGTAACTAACATCGTGACACGGGAATTTTATATATTAGATTGTAAACGGAAATACAGCGTGCTGCTGGGGAATTTGATGCGCGCTACGCTTTCTGAAGTATATTTTTAATATGTGAATAAATTATTCATCTTAAATTGGAGTACTAACACTCCCTTTTGATTCTTTTATAATGGAACCTTCCTTGAAGTACTTGTTGTTCTGTGTTACGTGTTAGTTGTCGTGGATTTTAACTTAATTAAATTACTTTTCATAGTAAAATAAAGAAACATACTCCTCTGAAAACACTATTTTCTAAATACAAATACAAGTAATTGATATATCTGTATTGAGTTTGAACCCAATTAATGCAAACTAATTGCTCATCAAACACAATATTAATCTTATACGCAATTAAAACTAATGACGTAATACACAAGTGATCAGGTGGGCCTGGTCAGTAGCTACAGCAGTCTATACGTGCCTACTATAGATATAGCCTTGGTTTATACCCGGGCACAGGTGCTCGCGTGGCGAACCATTATACCACCGACAAAATGATAGCTTATCATTAAGAACATTTGACTAGAAAAAATTACAATCGATTTCAAATTAAAAGTACGCAGGCAAACTAGATAAAATTTCAGATTAAGGGCCTGTTTCACAATTGCCGCATAAAGTATAGTGCCCGTTAAATTACTTGACAGATTTTTTCATACAAAGAATGTCAAATTTTTCAATTTATCTGCCCGATAATCCTAATCAGTGATGATGAAACAGGCGTTAAATAAAACTAAGTCAAGAAATGCGAATTGCTTCATCCAGTACGAAGTTCTGAGGTTACAAATACGCAAAAATACAGATGAATAATAATTGAACCTCTAACATTTTTAGAGTCGGTAGAAAAAAACAACATCCTAATTAAGAAACTGTTTGTCAGAAAATTATGTGAAGAAATTTTTCTCTTTCAAAAGTTAATATGAAGTGAAAATATTGTTTTGATTATCCGAGTCATCGATAAAATGAATCATTGGTATATAGACAAGTTTTATGATATATCGACGATCGCATATAAACTTACATAATTTTAATAGACTGATAATAGGTTAAAAAAAATACCCTTTTTAACGAAAATACATTCTTGCTTTCTTAAAAGCCATCATAATACAGTGACGGCACATTAGATATTAGCTGTAATTGTGCGGCGGGAGATGAAAGCCGCGCCGCCCGGGGGCAAGGTGTCGCCTGTCAGGAGCAACACTAGCGGCTAGGGATGTGCCGCTGTCGATACGTTAAACGTTGTTACTGTTGTGTTTGAGGCGAATGGGTGAAAGCGCTAAGGCGTGCTGTCTAACGCAGTACTTGGTTTTAGTGATGGTATTCGATACCTATATGGGATGAAGCGACTACTTCTTTTTCAAATTCAGTAACATTCTTCTCTAGGAGGACGATTACATAAAGAGTAATTTTTAATATTTATAGCCTTTGATGCTTTGGTCATATAGCTAAACAAAATCAAGCGTTACCTATTCAGGACCAAGTTTTCTGAACATTTAAATGTTTTTTTTGAAACTGTAATTATCTACTATTGAATCAATTCAAATTATTTTCGACGTACGCCCTTTAAAAGATATAAATAGCATTCTTTTTTGTACAAAAATTATAAGTAGGTTTTATCAAAAAGCATTCAACCAAAACTTCAATTATAATTTACAAATCCATCGACAACCCGCTCTCCACCCCACCCCTAGCGCACCAGCGAGGGCGCGTGTCTATGGCACGCGGGCCGCACTCGGTGCGCCACTAGCTTTCCACAAAACTTTTATTTATTCTGTCAGGCGCACACACCAAACGTTTTTATATTTCTATAACTTACAGAACCGCTTACATAACCTTTATTTAGTTTATAATTATTAGGAAAACTGTTTTACAAGTTATTTAATTAAGTAACAAGAACTGTTTATTTACCGTGAACGATTTTTACAAGCTTTCATTTACGTAGTTCCATCTTGAATTCGAATCAGTTCTCGGTTACCGATTGATCTGAAATGTAAAATTTTGATAAAATATAATAGAATTAGTATACTTATTTGCACAGAATGCATGTGTGCAATAAGGTGGCTAAAATTAACAGAATAATTAAATTAAAATAATGTTAGTTAACACCACAGACAAGGGTGAAGGGAAATATCATGAGGAAACCTGGATTCCAAATATTTGACTCTAAAATCTCCGACCGTCAGTAAGCTAGCGTCACTAGGGTGGTTATCACTGTTCAATACTTCCCTATAATGGAAAACATCTGTGCCCAGCAGTATAATAATACATAAATCCAATAACATTGACATTATTTTTTTTCCATCACACCCATATTAAAATCCAAATTATCAAGTACGATAGAACCTTTCTTCCTGACCTATAACATCCCAAAATTGAACAAAAGCTATGCAATAACCTAACTGAATTCGATTATAAAGTTTTTAATTGCACAACACTCAAACAAACCTTAAACATCTACGATATTTCCAATTCGATCAGTTTCCATCACTTACGTGCTCCAGTACGAGTCCACTCAGCTGAGTGCGGTGGTTGAGGTAATGGTCTGCATGTCCTGCCATATTTAAAAGATCGATAATGTGGGGCCATTAAAACTGAGTTCGTACAATGTGTGTATAAGATACAATGGAGTTGACGTATCTAACCAACCTAATCTAAAACAACCCTTAATCATTAATAAAGATAAAAAAATAGTTTGTATAACTGTGGTTTCTTAGGTTTACGCGAATGTTAGACATTGAAATAATAATATAATAATAATAATAAAAACTTTATTTCGGACCAGTATCCATAGTTTGGTTAGTTACACACAAAAAAAAAACAACTTAAGAACTAGTGTTAGTAAACATGGTTTAATTACAATTATATATATGTATATGTACTGTCCGATGTGACGCTCCGCAATTTCAATATGCAATCATGGTTATTTTACTGTGTGAAGTTGCACCCATCGCCTGAGCAGCGGTGAGTCCCATCGGTCAGATAATACGCACAGGATGCTATTGGAACTGGATCGCAGCCGTTCAAGCATGGAGGCGCAACGCTTACGCATTATTGCAGAAAAGCCGTCAATGATAGCCCCCGCAAACATGCTAGACGCACTGCAGAACCGAGGTAGTCCCATCAGCACCCGGAACGCATTATTGTACTGGACTCGCAGGTCGCTGTATGCCCGCTGCGAATAGCTGATCCATAAGCTGCACGTGTAGAAAGACTGGCAGTATGCTTTGAATAGTGTCTTCTTCACTTGATCACTACAGCGTGCAAACCTACGGGCCAACATATTACAACGGACAGCCAGCGACCTGCGCTCCCTTTCGATATCTATATTATCTCGCATATCATCGGTCACCCAGTGGCCCAAATACTTAAACTTATCTACTCTATTTACTGTATCAGTCTTGACAGAAGATGTTGAAGGTAGAACGAGCAACATCTTCTGTCAAGACGAATGCCAGTTATACATTTCAATTGTATAACTGTGTTCTAGAATTTAACGAGGTAACCTCTATCTTCCACAGTTATAACAAGGTTAAATCATATAGTTAAGTTGCAGATTCAGTCTGAGAAACGATATTTTAATTCTGTTCGGATGCTATTTATGAATTGACAGTGTTGTAGAAGGCTTAAAACGATTAGCTGTACCTAATTTTAAGCTTTCGTCGATTGAAGTGAAATTCGATTTTTTTATTCGGTTGAAATCCTTATAACTTCCTTCCCCTTTTCCAACCTTCCTTAACCAAAAGAATATCTAAAATCGCACAAATAATTTCCCGCCTCAATTCGGGCGCGATCGGCCGCCATTTTAAGCGCCCCACAGCTGCCATAGAGTATTGGGGCCTGTGCAAACTTCATGATGAGTTACGTGCGCGGGCATAGAGCAGCGCTGTTTATTCGATATTGGATGTAAAATTGAATTAAGGTTAGTGGGCTTAACTGACACCTGACTGTATCAATATTATGAATTTTAACGTTAAATTGAATCTGTTTTTAAAGAGAACTTACATCGTTACGCAATATACATACGACATTATATGTAGAAGATTAGAAAGGACGACTAGCCAGCTAATAATATACTCTCCTACAATAAAAGGTTATTGTAACAGATTAAATAAATAGCTTTTTGTTAAAAACATCTACTCACTACTAGAAAACAAAACAAGCAATATCAAATTAGCCATTTACTGATAAAAAAACAGTACCTTTTTTGGAAACGACTCGCTCTTTGCTAGTTCTTATTAATATTCAGTTATTTATTAAACAGCTAACATTAATATTTTTTTTCACATAAAACCCCACAAAACTGTTTGCACAGTTTGTCTGTCATGATGACTAAAACTAATTAATTTATTAAACTAATTCTATCTTAACACTAACAATATATCTAATATATAAAATTCCCGTGTCACGATGTTAGTTACCGTACTACTCCGAAACGGTTCGAGCGATTTTTATGAAATTTTGTATACATATTGGGTAGGTATGAGAATAGAACAACATCTATTTTTCATACCCCTAACGGATAAGGGTTGCTCACACAAAAAAAAATGTTTTATTTTTTGGACCAAATTGTTTGTTTTTATTTTTTTATAGAGTGGCATTAAAAATACACACAACTAGAAAAAAAAATCGGCAAAACAACGTTTGTTGGGTCAGCTAGTAATTTTATAAGATAATATATGTTCATCTTCGCGTGTCTTCTTTAACCATTCTCTCCAACCTATTGTTCTTAAATACTATCTGTAGTGTGTCGTATTGATGTCGCAGCGATGTCGGATGGGTGTCGCCTCGTATCACTGGCCGCGTGTTTGCACTGACCGCGGGCGCCGTGACGGTGCATACGTAGAGTGTTTGCAAGCGAGCTAACTGATTGCCTACTTACTGTATTTTATTTATATACATATACACTACTTTTGTCGTGTATTTTACTTTAATGATATTGCAGTCTTCGGTAGGAGCTCGTGGATAAGCCATAACTGTATAAGTGAAACGATCACAGGTTAACCTACGCTTGACGGTTGATCCGTAGTTGATGACCATCTTTGTCATAAAGAGTTCCTCGCGAGGCTACAATTGGGCTTATAAAGTTTTTAAATCCTTGTATCGCAGGTGGTTTCATAAACATTCAGTCACACACCCAGATCGAATCCGCGACACGTTGCGCTCATTTGGCTTGGTGACCTGAACCACTCGGCTATTCTTGCATAGCCAAGTCGATGCCACATACAGTCTCACCGAGTTCTCCATTTTAATTGTGTTTATTTGTGTTGTTGCAGCAACCACAGTCCCGAAGGAGCACCGCTCCCCTGAGCAGGAGGAGGCGCGCTCGTCACCCACGCCGGGGCCGCCCAGCCCGCAGCCAAACGGCACTGCAGGTAACTAACTGCTTTACTAATCACAAGGCGGTTAAAGACCTTGATATATCAGGCTGTAGATTTGAAGGCTGCATCTATTTTTAATAACAGCCATGAAAAACCCGTACTGAAACATTTTCGGAATAATACTGATGTCAAGTTACAATTAATATTTAATGAATAACATTTACAAATATAACTTTTCCTTCTTTTTAACTTTTCAACTCAGACTTTGGTATGCTACCTGCAACAAATTACCATTTTGTTATATTTCTGTCAATGTTCCCATTAAAAAATACTTCTGTAGACATTTGCCTCGCTTTAATATCACCATTTCCATATCTTCTCGTTCCCCCTAGCAGCCCTTTCCTCCACGGAGTCCCTCTCCCCCCCGCTGGCGGAGGGCTCCCGCTCGGCTCCCGCGCTGCAGCGCCTGCGCAGGTTCCTGTCAGCGCTGCAGCAGTTCGCCACGGATGTGGGGGCTGACACAGGGGAGAGGGTGCGACAGCTCATACACAACCTTGTGGTAAGTTACGTACAGTTTATTTTACCTTGGTTTGATAACACTGCAAGGACATGTTGGGAAATGTTGGCTAGTGAAACATTTCGCTTGCTTGGGATACAATTGGAAAATAACTAGAAAATCCCCTACAATAGACAATAAAGCAAAATAACCTATAATATGGTTTTAACAAAAAATACAACTAAAAGCTACTTCAAACTCAAAAACTTAGTAGTTATTTATTCGACTTCAAATAAATAACTGCTAAGACAAAATTAACAAAATTGATGGCACCAAATGACAGCTATTTCACGTTAAATGAAAAAAGAATCAACAAAATCGGTTCAACCAGTCCGAAGTTCTGAGGTGACAAACAAAAAAAAAGACAAAATACAAACAAATTGAGAACCCACTTCTTTTCTTTATTCAAATTATAATAAACCTTCGATTTTCATGATCCTATACAATCAAGACCAAATTCGTAGGAAGATAATTTATTCTTCATTGTCTTTCCTCCACTGACTCTACCTCCCCCTCACAGTCGGGCACGCTGAACATCGAGGAGTTCCAGGCCGGAGTCCAGGAGTGCACCAACTACCCGCTGCGCGCGTCCGTGCCCGGCTTCCTGCGCGCGCTGCTGCCGCTCGCGCAGAGAGACCTGCACGCCAGGGCTAGGAGAGCTAAACAGGTGAACAAGAGAAACACTTAATATTTAAAAACAACATCAGGAAATTAGACCTAAGTTGAAAATGTTATGACGATAAAATGTATTTTGATCACTATGAAGTTTCTGCTACTCAGTTTTTCGTCTTAGAATTAAAAATTAAACCTTTTGCCATATGTATGTAACGATTTTTTTTTGGTCTTTGACGAGGAGACAGCTGAATGACAAGCTTGGCTGTACTGAAACTTTATATTAAGAACTCTCTAACATATCTCAACCAAGCGCCTAAGAAACCAGTACTTCTAATAAACTTGAAGCTCTCTTTATAAAGTTACATCACCCCATCGCTGTGCCAAGACAACCAAACGCATCTTCAGTGCTCTTAAGGACCACATTAACCAGTTGTTTCTCTCTCCTAGACCCCGCTACAGTACATCAGATCACACGAGCACTTGATCTTGGAGTCCGGAGGCGACAGTAGCGACATCTTCGCGCCGCACGCGCCTGCCGCAGACACCGGAGTCAAACGGCGAGCCAGCGACCCGTGAGTGTTATGAAATTATATAACAAGAGAATCAGAACTTCTATAGCAGGCATGGGAAATGGCTCCAATAATACCTGTCCTATACGGGAAAAGGGCACCAGCAGTAGGAGGTGTATAATCTGATATGTATTATTCTACAGACCTGGATTTCCCAGGTCTGTAGACTGTACTGATGATGTAGTTAACTCGACTTCTTTACCCAGAATTGCGTGCTTGTCCCCAAAAGTTGGTTTGGATCTTTTCCCGAAGCAAGCGTAGTTTTAATTTGCACGAATGAGCGAGCTGTTCCAAAGAACCAACTTAATCTCAATTCGACATGAACAAGACTCTATTCCGAGGGCAGTATCCCTATTGGTCTAAGATAGGCAAGAACTGGTGGAAGTGGAATAGGGACTTCGCTTGCCTATGAAATCAATGAAATATTACGCTCTAAACAAACACACGGCAACATCAACTAAAACTCAACTAGCAACATCAAATTACCTGTCATACGAAATAATGGAAACTACCGAAACTTAATTACACAAAATCTATGCGAACTTCACCAAAAATTGATTTGTTAAATCCGAAACAATATGAGTCGTACTATCAATAATGTCAATCGCGAACAGGTGAATGTATCGGACAGGTAATTTGCCGCCCCACCCCCGGAGCTAGTGTTGCGATGTGCGGCTAGTGATGGGATTGCCTCGGATTGAATATCGGTTATCGAGTTTCGGTAGTTAATTGAAGGTAGAGGTTTTATGTTGGAGTGATTTTCAAGTGGTAAGTCAATGAGAATTTGGCTAAGGAATCTACATTTTATAGCTCATATGTGGAAGAAGCATAATTTGGTCAATTATCGCAGCAAAATTATAATTTGTATCTACCATTCAAGGCTATTACGCCACCGAAATAAAAAATCCAAATTAATTAATAATTAATTACCAATTAATAATTGCAAAATTTTACAATGGGCACGCTACTTAATATTTCACAAGGTAACATGAAAACAAGGAATTCAAGTACCTACTGTTGAGTAATCTGCACTTACTTATGCGACAACATAAAACAAGCAAGAGTTTGAAAAACACACGAGTTAAAAGCCACGCTCCCTAACCGCTGTTTACCAAGCTAAAATATTATTATTGGACAATTTGGCAGGGTGTTGCGACCACCAGCTTTAAATACAGCCTACCCCAATCCGTTAGAGGCTCGCATGAACTTTATTTATGGGAACAAGCCGCGCCGCGGGCGTTTGCCAAGCTGTAAAGTAAATTTTTAGCATATGCACACGATATAGTGTTGCTTAGTCTACGCTGCTCGTGCTCGTTATTTAGGCAATACGGTCCTGACGTGTTTAGTATCTCGAGACTTAACTAAGATAATATTAGGGTTCGTTTAGGTAAAGGTGACTTATTAGGTATTAATTGTTACGCCTTTCGTTATAATTAATCGTGTATTATTTTCTATATATTATAGGTAAAAAGTATTTTAGAAGGCAAGAGTTTTTGAGACACGGATCTGAATAATAGCTAAAAATCAACTTTTCTAAAAGTGTCATTCCCGTTTTTCAATTCCATCCCAAGAACTCGTAACACGTAAAAATCATAATTAACGTAACGAGGTGAAACGCCTGCCAGATTAGTGTTAGCAATTAGTGTGATTAGGAGTTTGCTATAACGTTACCAGCAGGCGCCGCAGCGGTTAATAGCGCTAACAGATGTCTCTGATCGGCTGTTACATTATCACAGGTTGTGTGTTACTTAAAGAGAATTACTAATGAGATTAGGAAAATAATGGTAATGGTATGAAACAGAAGAAAGAGATTATTTGGTACCTATTTAACTAACTGCAGCAGGAAAATGTGATTGTCAGTATAACCATTGCCGTGCATATTTTTCGTTAATTGAAACGAACATCTTATTTTAATTCTCCGAATTGCAGTGTTACTTTCCGTGTTGCATTCTTACTTTAAGCAAAACGTGCAATGCGAAACTTGCAATACAAAACATAATTCAACTCGCTACAAACAATAACTTGTGAAAAGTATTTAATTTATCCCATATTTATTAATAGCTCGTATAAACAAAGTTTTCAAGTTCAAGCTGGCGCCTGGCATTAGTAGCAGCTGCTTTAAGTTTGATTGTCGACTAATTGCTAGCAGTAAACAGTCAGGCGTTAGTTCGCAGAGCAGCCGCGGGAACATATGTTGCGTACAAAATGACTGTTTGTTAAGTTTTGATATATAGCGAGCTGGTAATTGTGTGGGTTACCTTTGTGATTGGTTTATGATGGTAGGGTAAGGAGGTGGGTAACTAGGTTAGCAAGAAAGTCTTTGTTAGTGCACGATTAATCGTGTGGTTGATGTCACCAAGCCCACTGTGCAGGACGTATCGCGGGTTCGACGCCGCGTAGGACAACCATTTGTGTGATTCAAGAAAGCTTGTCCCGAGTCTGAGTTTTTTGTGCGTCTGATTTGAATATTTGTGAAATACAACGCGACACAAGTATTAAATGCCTTAGTGCGGGAGTCATTATAAAATAAATAGAAATTAATGGTTTCCCACATGATTAAGGTATCTATTCATATGCAAAGTGGGATCCCGCTTTTTATTTCCTTTTATCCTGTTTTGTTTGTCATAAATCATTTCAAGTCCTCCTTCCCTAGTATTCGTTTTCTTTCTTTACCTTTTGGCTAACAAGTAGGTACAATACCGTTAACAAAAATCGTATCATCATCACTAAGCCTCATAGATCCTTCTGTTTCCTTCACAACTCAACAAACCACAGCTTCCACACATCTAGTTTTCGATTTGAATATTCTATTAAAACAAAGACAAAAACTATTGGTCTGGGCGGGGCGCGGGCGCGGGCGTATAGATCACTGGTTAGATGCAAGCGACAGAGCCGACAAGCTCGCACGAATCAAACTCCGCGGCCCCCGCTTGTTAGCACACGACGTGAGTCATGAGCGGTAGCGGGGAACAAAAAATCGCACATTTTAAGAATATTTGATGAGAACATTGATTTTATGGGGTTTTTAAAGATAAGGAAGTAAATGAAGATAATATTAATTGTCTAAAATTGTTAACGATAATCCTGCAGACGTTATAAACGCGAAAGTTTGTACGTATGGATGTTTGTTCCTCTTTCACGCAAAAACCACTGAACGGATTAAGACGAAACTCGATACACAGATATTTATAACCATGATTTACACATAGGATATTTTTCCGATTTTAAGTACCCGTAGGAACATTTTCGACTCGAGTTTAAACCTTCGAGTTACTAATAATATATTTTAGACCTTAAATAGTGTAATGCTATTGAGTATTGTGTAATGTTGCATGACCGAAAACTTGTTTCCTCCTCATTTGGATAAAATACGGTTTTACATGAAACTCTGGCTTTACTGGTTTCAAGTTCATCGTATTGTTTGTGAATATGTATGTTCACTTATAG
The DNA here is from genome assembly GCF_003590095.1 of Trichoplusia ni. NCBI lineage: Eukaryota > Metazoa > Arthropoda > Insecta > Lepidoptera > Noctuidae > Trichoplusia > Trichoplusia ni. Next base: position 9,874,536 of record NC_039482.1, on the reverse strand, counting down.
CGTTCTCCATTTCTTGAAACTTTTCCGTTGATTCTACAAATATTTTTTTTCTCAAAAGAATGCAGTTCCCAAAGCGCTTTCCAAAACCACTAATTCATTTACATTCAATAGTTCGACAAAATTATAGAGATTCCTATTCATTCGCTCATTTCTTCTGACTCACAAACTCCGGTCGGGCCGAGCTTCTCTTGTTCCGATTATTATTTATCGCATCGATTGCATTGCGCGCCTAGTTCGCCTTGTTTGCCGTCCAAATCACACGCGGCCCAAGTTATGGTGCAATGGAGTCTAAATTTTATTGGTTAGCTTATGAGTAGTGTTTTTTAGATATTATGCGTGTAGATATAAAAGCAGACTACAATTTTTATTATTTTTCAGTTTTTATTACGATGTAAAAACTTTGTGTCGATTTTTGTATAAAACATCCTCGTATCGTTCCTGCCTAGACAATATTAAATAAGTTGTAACTGGAATTTGATAAGAATCTTTTCGTAGTTCCGTACCTAGAGGATAGCATGACAACTAGTTAGTTGGACTTTTCACAGATGTCGCTACGGTCATACATATTTTGGGTTTAAGTCTGATTTTGAGAGTTCGACTTGCGCTTGACTAGTTTTAGTTGTACCTGAAATGACATTATAAAAAGGGGAATTCAAAAAGTTAATACTTGATTTTATTATCAAGAGCATTTCGCTACTTTTTTATTGGCAGTCAGGAAAAAAATACTAAATTATTTAACAAACATAATAACATATAGCTGTCTCACCGCGTCCTCTTGTGACTCGCACCACCAAATAAATTCATGAACGGTTTGGTCGTTTGTCCAAAGTTTTGCATTGTCTTTATTTTCTAGTTCATTATCTGATTATAATAGTCCTCCATAGTATTGTTGTGTGATGTATGGAGCCTGGCGCCGCAATATCGACAGCTCTGATTACCTTCATAATTAATTTGTTTCAAAACAAAGCTTTGTTCCCGATTTAATTTCCAGGGAATAGTTAAAAGTAGTTAGTAAGTTGATATCTAGTAATATTGGTGAAAACTTTTTAATGTTTTAAAATTGGGATTTTTTTGTGTGTGCGTCAGAGGCTTTAATTTAGGTTCTGCTATACTATTCGTACAGTACGTAATCTGTCTAACTTTATTTTTAACAAAAACTGCTAAGTATGTCATGCTAGGCGTATCCTGCTTGGCAAGATAAGTACATGACAATTGGCATGATACAGGCAACACTCCCTCACACACATGCTCTTCTTTAATTGGGGTTGACATACCACATTTAAGAAAGATCAACACCGGATCGGATTAGCACTGGTAGGCCTCAGACGTGGTGAGACACTCCCTTGCATCTCAACTCTGCGTCTTTATGATATTTTTCTTAACCGTTTTTAGCTAGTCATAATTAAGTACTTGCAATATGCCGATGCATTTGAAAAGAAGTCTGTGTGTGCCGGGCAATCAAACTCTCAAAATCCAAGACAAACTCCCACTAATACGAGTACCTTCCAATGTCACAGGTTCTACGACGCTCAGACCAACGGCTCCCACGAGGAGTACCCGCCACAAGCCAAGCGCTCCAGCCTCTTTCTGAACCCGTCGCCCTTCCTATACCCGTTGCCTAGCAACGCCAGCCTGTTTGATTACGGACACCCCTACCATCCCTACCATGGAAACCAGGAAGGTGGCTTCGAGAGGAGAGATGGTGAGTTACTAATAAGTTGGTCACCTTTTAAGAAGTAATTGTGGAAATTAAGCTGAAGGAACCAGATTACATATTAGTAGGGATCGAGAAAAAATGGCAACTCCGACAGTAATAAGTATATTTTAGGTGACGTCGAACTCCCTTTTACAATATCTTAACCATTTTAAAATATCAGTTTTTCTAGCAAATTGTTTATTTAACCATTTATGAACACAACGAATTTTAAGTAACGCTCCACTTCAAAACGGGTGCAAAGAAAAGGTACCTACTTACTGCCTATTTTCTTAATTTTAAAAAGATTGAATGCACACTGTTACTCTCTTAAATTCGAACATGCACCCGATTCAAACATGTTCTACTTCCGAACCCAGGCCTTAGAGCCAGTATGACTACAACCCCATCCTCCTCAGGGGGCATAACAGTCCGCGACGTGTCATCTATGAACGCGTCATTCTCTGAGCCGCGGGGGCTGCCCGCGCCCGCCGGCCTGCTGAAGACGGACGACGAGTGGAAGAACATCAACACCATGCTCAACTGCATCCTCAGCATGGTGGAGAAGACGAAGCGGGCGCTAGCTATACTCCAGCAGAGAGGTGAGATCGGTAGATATGCATCTAGATGTCTGGAGACGGATTGAGGCCATGATCACTGTTTTCCATGCTTATGTTTGTCGGTTGGCGATTTCAGTCTTGTTTCTTGGAATCAGTATAGTTTTCACCACGATTTTTTTGGTCGACGAGACGAGATCCCAAGATGAAAGATTTCCAAATGTTCATGGACGTTTCTCTTCTTAGCATGAAGTTTGTACGGATGGATGTCTGGATAGCTGGATCTTTGTTTCTCGTTAATAACCAGGATTAACAAATCGGATAGTTTTTATATCCCGATTTTATGTTCCTGTGGCATTACTATCTATTATTAGCGTGTGGATAGCAACTGGTCGATTCTAATGCAGAGTGTATCTCAGGTGTAGAGCCCACAGAGAGTAATGACATAAAGCGCGCGGCGAGTGAGATCTTGGCGGCCGCGGTGAGGCAGACGGAGGAGCGCGTCGCCGAGGTGCGGAGACGAGCGGAGGATGCCGTCAACCAGGTATGTTCAGCGGAGAAACAGTAAACTATTTGAAATATTTCGACTTCAAGTGAGGATTACAAGCATTTTGTTCTTGTTTGTAAGCAAATATATTGTACTGAATTTGGGATGAACCAAAATTAAGTTTGTGTTTATTTTTGCTTGCACACGTTAACACAGTGGTTCTAGAGTATAAAAAAATGTTTTATCGACAGCTTTCGGTTTTGCTAATATAGCCTATTTTCTAAAATGATGACTTACCTTGACGGTCATCAGGAATCATCAAGTAAATACATCTTCTCCAAGTCCTATCTTCCTATTTAAACGTAGTGCTACATCATTAAAGTTCAGCACTGGTGGCTAGGTGAAGCGGCAGGCGCTGCTGGAGCTGCAGCGCGCGGTGGGCGCGGCGGAGAGCAAGGCGCTGGAGCTGGTGGCGGCCGAGCGCGGCAAGCCCGAGCGCCGCCACTCGCCGCCGCCGGGCCGCGAGCTCAGCCCCAACGGTAGCTCACAGCAGAACGTACGTACTTCCACACACAGCCAGTTTAAAATCAATTGTGGAAAAAAAACACCTGTCGTGCAGTGTAGCAGCCATTTTAGCAGATTAGTGTACAAGTGAGTGCGCAAGAACAGGTCCAGTTTCTTGCTCTGACATATCAATAAATTGACAATCAGTCAGACTCAATCAGACACAACCTCAACAGTTAAGCTATAGTGGAATGTGATTAGATTGCTCAAAATATATCAAGAAAGCTTTTAATATAGCCCTTGTTCTTAAAACTACCTTGTTTGGTATCAAGCTGATAGCAATTTTAATATGTTCTCTCAAATTGTTAGTCTTCTTTTCCATCTTCCTTCAGTATAGAATGCATGTTTTGTGCAGTGTTGCTGGAACTGCGGGCGCAAGGCTCAGGAGACGTGCTCCGGCTGCAACGCGGCGCGCTACTGCGGAGCCTTCTGCCAGCACAAGGACTGGGAGAACCACCACCAGGTAACACAACACATAGGAACTATCTCTTCCCCCAAGACACAACTAAATTTTTGGTTTTGTGGTAAATTTCTTTGTGTTTTCTTAAAGTTTGTATTCTTGTTTGATCCTCGTGGATAATCCTTAAGACCAGAACGTTCACGTGACTTGAATGTGGGTAAAACCAAAAGGATAAAAAACATAAGGATGAAATTCCTTAGTTCAGGAGTTATTAAAAAGCCTAGCTAGTGCTACAAGTTAGAGTTTTCTACCAACGCAGTTTATCGTGCGATTTCCTTATTTATTTTGACTACTAATGGACCAGGTGAAAAATTATTACCTTAAACCTTCGAAATAACCTTACCCTCAAAAATCGCCACGACACCTTCCTAAAAACTTCAGATAATCCAACCAATCATTCTCCCACAGGTATGCAGCGGGCGCGACCAGAAGCCCACCGCCCTGCGCACCTCGCCGCCCACCACACAGCCCTCCCTCCCGAAGCCTCTCACACGAGCTACCACACCCAGCGCCACCACCACCACGCCGCTACCAGACTCTCGCCTCTCCCTCACCACGCTGAACACTGCGGAGCGGTTGCTAGGCAACGAGAGGCCGGAGAGGATAACACTAGCTACGCTCTCCACAGCTCAAGGGTTGATTGGGATAGGGAAGAAATGACGCCTGAGTAAAGAGCCCTTTGCGAGCACCGTCAGGTTTCCAAGGAAGGTGAGGAGGTAGACTGGAGCTAGCGTCCAAATTACTTACATTTATTGTACTTTGTTGATTACTCGTTTCTGTAACTTTATTCAGTCTTGAAGTTTATTCATTGAATTCTTAAATGCTATATTCTTTTGCAAGTCAAAGTCAAGCGCTGTGATTGGTTCACAGTTATGGTGCGATAGTCTATAGATTAGTATAGATCATTATTTTATGAACCCAGGATAAACTTCAACGTCAATATGACGACAAATTTACAGAAACAGTAAATAATTTATTTACCAAAGATTTATTTTAAGCAGTTGTTTGTACATGATTTTTGTTATTTTTTGTTTTTAAATATATGAATATGAACTTCTCTTGTTTAAATTAATAGTTTTGAAATAATTGAATTAAAGTAGACGAAATAGCTCTGAATAAACCGTTTTCTATTCATAAATGTTTCTTAAATGACCAACACCTACGAGTGTTATAAGCTTTTAACACAAATATTTCGTGTTTTATCCTTTTTCAAACTTGTAAATAATAAGCTTTTGTAAATATAACACTCTTTAATCTTTAAAAATAATGTGAATTTTAACAAATACTTATTGCATTTTGTATAAACTTGATCACAATTCCTGTAAATATTTAATTAATAGCAATATACTTATAATAAACAATAATATTTTAATTCGTAATTATAATAAGCGAGTTGTGAAACAATTTCTATTGTGAATTAAAAATAAGTTTGTATAAAATTATATTTAGTTATTTATTTTTAATTGTATGAGTAATTTAACTTCGGTGTAATTTATATTTTACATCATAAATATAAAATAACAATGAATTTAACAAAAATGTATAAATATAATATATTAAAAATAACAAATAAGTATACGATGAAAATTGTTATTTTGTATTTGTGATGTTGTGTACAAAGAAATAAGAAAATCACCGGCAGTAATTGACTTTCGACGGTCAATGTCAAATATTTGAAAACTTTTTATCAAATCTATGTATCTATATTCAAGTGACTTTTCATAAATATTTCAGCTTTTTGAAACCTGGCACAGTTTGAATCACGTTTGTCGCACATTTGTCTCATAGTCTGTACCTACTCATATAATAATATGTGAGTGTGTTAAACATTCATTTTTGATAAAGTCCCGTAAAGTTTTTATAAAGTGTGTAAATAATTGATAATATATATAACAATAGGTATATATTTTCTTAGGATCGAAATAGTTTCAATTTTAGATTTAAATTATTATTTAAATGATTTGTTATGTTGGCAAATATTTATACATTGAGGTAAAATTTTATTTTTTTATTTTATTTATATGAAATCAAGTCAATACTTATAAATTAATAACTTGTACATGAATGAGAAAATAAATGAAGCTAAATGACAATCAACCTTTTTTAATCGGACTCCTATCTTCAATGTTTTTTTTTATTTTTATTTTCGGTACAAGTTGTTTATACCGTTGCTATTTCGATCCCTAACAATGTTCCCTCTATGTAATAATGTGCAATATTAATAATAATAATCGATGTATAAAATTTCGAATTTAATAATTATTAAGAAAATAGCAAAAATAATGTTTTAGTTCCCAATAATAAAGTATTTGCGTCGTATTGATGAAATAAAATGGTGTTAGAAATTACTGCTGTTGTTTTAATTTTACCTCGTAGTAAGAATACTAATTTATTACCCGGAAAACCACACACCTATTTTACCTGTGTTTACGAAACCACAAAGGCAACTTCTGTTTTTTGTCTGTGACAAGCCATTTTGTAAACGCTGTATTATCTAGATTTTTGGGCTTCGCAATCTAAGAGCAAAAACAGTACCAAATAAAATGCACTCGACTCTCTCTGTCTGTCTGTCAACAAATTATATTGCACGGATAGCCGAGTGGTTGAGGTCATGACGCCAAACCCACTGTGTCTTTGTGCATGTGAATTGCATGTTTGTGAAATCCGCCGCGACATAAGGATTAAATACCAGATTGCGAGAGTCGTTTTTAAAAATAAAATAAGAAAATATTATAAACAATCGACCGATGGTGGTTGGTATAGTTATTAATTTTATAGGGGACCATTATTTATTTTTTTATTTTGGTTTCTTCAACCCATTTGTATAACACCCAAATTATTGCGAGAGTGGCTCGTACATACCGGTTCTTATTTGGTAAGGTTTGATTAATAAGACTAGAGCAGAATCTGATATGATACAAAAACCTAAAAATATCACCGAGGTGATTTAAATTCTAGACATTGAACTAAGGGTCGCGCGCGACTACTCGCGAGCTCGACTCCCTATAGCTAAGGACTGTATTTTGAGTCATACTTTCTGAAAGCATTAATATATTAAGGCAATTAAAAAAAAACATCATGTAATGCAGAGGTAAATGAGGAGGTTAAGCTAAGCTGGATGCGAGCGGTGCGAGGATGGTTGATCATCTACGTTTTAAAGAGTTCTTCCGTGTTTCGCAAAGCACTTTAAACACACGCAGTCGTTACATGTAGTCAGAAGCTAGATAGTCCGACAGCCAGTCTGACTAAGGAGTGTCGTGTTGTCCAGGTAACTGAGTTGAAGAGGTCAGATAGGCAGTAGCTCCTTGTAAAACACTGGTACTTAGTTGCATCTGGTTAGACGGGAGGCCGCCTTTAACATACTTTGGAAAAGGCTAGGATGATGATTATCAATATCATAAAATGAACTTACACAATTTTACCAAATAGGTATCGATTGGTTAAAGATTTGAAACAAATATTCTTGTTTATTTCTTGTAAAATCTTTTAGAATAAGTATTATCTTAACTGCAAGTCTAATTGCTAATTGGTACTTGTCGAGCCGATCGGATATAATTTGCATTTACGTCGTGTTCTACGAAACTAATTTATAATCATGCAAAACGGTACCGTTTTATTATAATAATAGGTCTAGGACATAAGTTAGTATCTATAACACATTAATTTGTTACAAATGATTCATATTTTAAGTGCTTTATTTACCTGTATAAGTAACTGATAGCCGAGTGGTTTGTACAAAATACACCGTTCGCAGAGTGTCGCAGGTTCGATCCCCGCATAGCTCAAGCGTTTGTGTGATTTACGAATGATTGTTTTGAGTCTGGGTGTCTTTGTGCATATGACTTGTAGGTTTGTGAAAGACCAAACGACACAATGATTAAATTAATTGCTGAGTTTTATATAAAAAACTGTTTTACTTTTTGGGTATAATTTAATTATACGCTATAAGACGTATGATAATAATAAAACACTTTTTTTATAAGATCTTAGCGCCCTCAATGTTTACAACAAAGCTATAAAATATAGCATTTCAACAATATAAGCTTACCAAACATCAACATTTTCAAAATTAGAGTGAAACGCTGACGTCACGCCTCAGGCAGACACCACCAAAGAAACGTCACTTCTTAAATATTCCTGAAAACTAACTCTTTGAAGCAACATCACAAAGCGAAACCTCGCTATTATGACATTTGACACATCTTTGTTGCTCTGTAACAAAGAGATAGCCTGGAGCCATTTTCCATCTTGCAGAGACGTCCGCCCGTGACGGGCGCCGACAAACTTGTGGTGGTTTTGTTCTCAATTTGAAATACGTCGGCCCGCGGCCAATCAGCGTTGAGAACGGTATTGTATCTGAGGGTTCGCTTTTTGAAATGAATCTGTTTATTTTGTGTGAAGAATTCATATTCCTGATTGGATACCGATGTTTTAATTTTCATGTGGTTTTATTTGCCACGTTATTTTGTTTTCGGAAGGTTTATGCAATGTAAGTACATGTCATCGGGGTTGTCGGCGGTTGTCGGGGTCGAAGCGCCCGAACTGGTACTGTTCTTTTAACAGACCTTTGAAATTCTCAGGTGTGCTTTTCTTGGAGTTTTTTTACTTCAAATGACATTGGTGCTTTCTGGAATATGAACCTACGACTTATGCCTTAGCAGTTCAATGTTCTACCACTAGGCTAACTCTTACATTTAATGTCACTTATGTTAGTAACATTATTATACCAAGTCTATATACGATAACTCAACTAACGTTCACTTACTCATTTACATAGTATTTAAGAAAGTACTTAATTAAAATCCTATTTCATAGTCAATTAACAAAAACAAATTTACAAAGCAAAAATGCAACTATCCCGTTTCAAGAGCTTCTGACGCCACAATAGAAACGAATAAAACATAGGATCTTGTCCAGCCGCTTGATCAAGTGGGGCCTGGTAATTAAACGTTGTGGTGACGCGTCTGTCCGTGTGTCTGTCCGCGCGTCTGACAGACACGAGAGCACGGCCCGGACCACACGATGAATTCATTTATATTTTACGGTGACCATGAGTTTTAGGAATAAGAGAATATTTGGGAAAAAAAATATTCGTGTTATTTTTACAATTGTTATTTACCTTCTAGGTAACGTTAGTAAGTGAAACAGGAAATAATTGTTTAAATCTACGAGCACATCCAGTGTTAGTGCTGACGCAAGTTCTTCCGCGCATCTTACCACATTGAAATTAAATACTAGCTTGCTAATAGTCTGAGTCAATTTCTCCTGTTATACTTACCTTAAATGATACACAACGGAGCCTGACAAGTGCGAGACGGACTCGCAACGTTGAGGGTTCCGTGCAAATGGGCTAAAGAACACGAACCGGCCGGGTGATAAATTAATTGGAGGGGGTTTGTTTTTCGCCCAATAAATATAACCGTAATAAATTAAATTGCTTCACCTCGATCTTTTAATTTGCCTATTTAGATCTTTTACTTTAGTTCTGCTGTCATAGCGGCAGCAGAAAACAAATCTGTCAAGCTATCACAGTTCATATATCAGTCTTTTAACAAACTGACAGACAGCGGTACCTCAGAGATTTCCGTTATATTACCTTTAGGTACGGCACACAAAAACAAAAAACCCAATTGTAACAAAAACCCTCTACGTCACCAAACACGACTTTCAAAATAATCCAACAGTCCCACAATTTCCTAGTTAACAATTCATCATGGCCGCCCTACTCCCGTCGCGGCCACGCACGTCCAACAAAAGTACTCGAGGCCCACTCACGGACGGATTTAATCATCGCATGTCACTCCACACGATCGTACCTACGACATGTCGCCGCGACTTGTCGCACGAAAAATCTGTCGATGTCAGCTGCGGATATTAGTCGATTCGTGTTTCGAGAGTGGACGGAGTTGATTGTGTTGATTGGCTATATAAATTATATTTACAACTTGTTTAAGCTGATTCCGATCATTTTTAACCGACTACTCAAAAAGGCGGGTTGCATTAGTTTGACGAGTCTGCCTGCCTGTGGCATCATACCACCAGATTGATAGAACGATTTTAATTTTGTTTGTTTGGTATTAAATGTGAAGGATTTAGGTGAAACTTGGCATACGAATAGTTTAAAACCAGGATAGTAGGTACCTACTATTCTATATACTGTGCCAGAATTATTTGCGAGTATTCTTAGACTTCTCAATTCAGCCAATCGAGTTCAGTCTGCGGCTGCACATAGACCGTCTATCCTAACCATCCATTTCGAAAAAGCCAGCATACACTTAATAAAATTCTAAAAATGGAAATAGCTGCTAAAAATTGATGAACATTTTAAAGGTTTTGGGTAAACTCGAATTTAAATCGTTTCATTGCCTACTCGTTTAGGCTTAAAACAAAATTTAAAGCGCAATATATATGCTATCAATAACAAAGAAAAGGTTATTCACTCATTTAAAGTTCGCCACCTAACCTGCGCATGCGTCAATGTTTACAGCCAGACAGCGTGGTACAACCCGAGCTGCGAATCCACTCTGATTCACTCTCTGACTCAATACTTCCTCTTTATCCTAAGCGATTGAGAACACAGTCTAGAAACATAAAATATCCTAATTCCTACTAATATTATAAATGCGAAAGTAACTCTGTCTGTCTCTCTGTTTGTTACGCTTTCACGTCTAAACCACTGAATTGATTTTAATATAATTTGGTACAGATATAGAGTTGACCTTAAGAAAAAACATAGGATAGTTTTTATCCCGGAATTTTGAAGAGTTTTCTTGGAAACGCGATATAACCGACATCGACGCGGGCGTAGCCGCGGGCGAAAAGCTAGTTATATTATAAACGCGAAAGTTTGTATGCATGGATGTTTGTTCCTCTTTCACGCAAAAACCGCTGAACAGATTTAGAGGAAACTTGGCACATAGATAGTTTATAACCAGGATCGGACCTACTATTATATATACTGTGCCAGAATTAACATAAAGGATAGTTTTGATCCCGATTTATCCTTTCGGATCAATTTCGATTTTTAGCGGGCGAGCCTGTTGGCAACAGCTAGTCCAATATAAGAAACAGTCAAAGAAAATAATAATTCACTTAAGCATGGTATGAAAGTATAGCAACAGTCACACTTTGATATGTAATTTTTTACACAAACCAATTTAACTTGCACTAGAATTATATGAAAAACTTTATAATTCTAATCGAATTTATCGAATGGTTTGATTTTCTCGATCCTTTTAGTGGAGAGTGCTGTGTAACTATAAGTAGTAGTTTTTTTTTTAAGGAAATGAACTGAAATAGTTTATTCTGCAAAGACTTCACTTTTACATGTAATTTTTTTAGGCTAGCTGGAGTCGACATTTCCCAGCTGGCTACCCTGAGAAGAAACGTCGAAACAAACTCAGGGGTCATCGCCTCTTTTAAAGTCTAATAGCCCATAACCCATCCCAACCCATCTGATCGGGAGACGAATCAGACTCTTACTGACTAAACCTGAACCGTGCAACTATTTCCAATCGCAAATATTCATCTAGTTCTAAGACAATAACAACTTCATATTTAACGTAACTTGGAATATTTGGGCATGTTCTCAAAAAAAAAAACGAGTGGCTAATAATACCATTTAATTATTCCAGAAATTACCAATTAAGTCAAACTATTAAGTGGTTAGGTCATTTTCAAAAGTTCCACGAAATTAATAATAAATTTATCAATTAGCTCACCGCATTCACTGCTCTGTGGTTTCAATTCGTCTTATAAACGTAGAAACATACAAGTTGGCAGTCTGCTATATTCCTTCGAGGCAGTTAGACGTACATCATGAAGATCACAGTAAGTTTTTGATTTAAATCTTGATATGAGTAACTTCGTAAATAATATAATAATGTGTTAAGAAATAATGTTGTAGTTACGCGTCTGCTGCCAGTTTTTGCTAAAACCAATCTCGAAAACAGGTTTTCGCTATATTTGTCAAGGAAGTTCCGTTCTATGTTGGAGATATTGTTTATTTATTTAAATGCTTTGTTTAATGTTTACCTGTTTGTGTTTTGAACTCTATCTAAGTACCTATCTCTAGATGGTGTACTTTAATATAGTGTTATTTTTTAAAGCTCTCCTTGATGTATCTATTTCCGGGTTTTCGTATATTTGGTTAGTGTACGCTATGCTTTGCGAGTTGAAGCTCTTTCATAAACAAAGTTTTAAATAACAAAAAAATATACAACAACTTGTAATATAAAATACTGACCCGAACTCGAAATTTAAACCCAAAATAATGTAATTAAAAAAATACAGACTTATTAAGAACCTTCTTTTTCAATAGTTAAAAGCTCAGTGGACTAAAAAAACTAATTAAGCAAGTGCTTTCGTCCATATACCTATTTTTTTTTTATTTTAATAGGTTTTTTGACACGTCCACTTTCTTCTTACTTTTTAATCATTTTGCCATCCCACATACACTTTCTTTTTTGTTTGTATTTTGCATCTGGTTCCAACAACCTCCTTGCCTTCCAGCTCTTACTCCTGGCTGCGTGCTGCGCGCTGGCGCTGGCGACACCGATTCAGACACAACGGGAGAAGCAGGATGTGCTGGTTAACCGGCCGCGCTTCGACGCGCTCGGGACAAAGCAGAAGCGGGACATGATCGGGGGTGTTAAGGGGGGAATGCCTCCTAGACGTGAGTAGAAGATAAATAATCCCACAGATGAGAATCGGTCGAGCCGTTTTGGAGTTCAAACTTACACCGTGACACGAGAATTTTGTATATTCGATTAATGTTAGACTGCGCGGATAGGCAAGTGGTTGAGGTCACCACACCAAGCCTAATGTGCGCGACCGTCGTGGATTCGATCCCCGCGTAGGACAAGCATTTGATCCATGAATGCTTGTTTTGAGTCTTTGTACACGTGATTGTTTGTGAAACGCCGTAATAGTCGCGACACAGAATTAAATTCCTTAATGTCAAAAAGTATTTTTTTCTAAAAAAATCTTAATCAAGAGCTAGATCTAAGTGATCCGGGATAGAGTTGTCGTAGAATTAGGTGAGACCTTTCTCCAGACATACACAAGGGCTCGGAAAAAAATTATGATGGAATCGCTGGATGAGATAATCTGAAAGGAAGAAATCCTTTGCTCAAATATGTGATAAGGAACTATAAGGTTAATTAAATATAAGTTACATTTAAGAAACTGGTATAGTGTTGAATCAATGAGGAAAGCTTAAAAACTGCAAGGACCTAAGTACAATCAATGGTCTTGAATGTTGCTATTGCCTAAAACTATTGTCATCGTTTAACAAGGCAATACCCTGCAGGTACGTAATTTTCCCTGAAGGATACCCTAAAAACCGCGGGATTCTTTTGAGGAAACTTTTGTACAACCATTTTACCTTTTAAAATGACGCATAAACTATCTCCCTTTTGCTAAGTTCTTACTGTAATTACATACAAATTAAAAAATCATTAACTGTTTGTTTCCACGTCACTATTTGATCATGTTTTTATTACAGTAAATGTAGGTGTTTTAGGGGTGGACTGTTACAGTAATGTAAAGACTGTAACAGTGCTTGTAAAGTAACATACATTTTAGGAGACCAAATAAAATAAGAGTTTTGACTAAGAGAAAACTCATGTGATCCTAAAAACAACCTTTTTGCGTAGATATCTTTTTGGGTTTTTATTTCATTGACATTGATATAAGCAACATCTTTATATTTACCCTTACTAAGGGGAGATAGAGCAGTGGCTCTACCTCGCGAAACCACAACTTCTTACAACTTACCCGATTGTAGTCCAAGTGACTGATCGCAGGTTTTCGAATGAATATAAAAAAAATATTTACTTTTGTTTCAGCACTTTCAGCTATACCTTTAGAGTACCAAGTGACGAAGGGTGAATACGTGTGCGGCGACAAAATCTGCAAACTGACGCCCGGAGTCGAACCCCCGGGCTGCAACGGAATGTGCCAATACCCTTTATAAGCCTTAATAAAGTATGTTTATAATATACAAACGACTAATTAGTTACATTAAGAAGTCCCTGATTTTTACCTACCTTACAGCGACATCTCTTAATGAATATAGAAACAACTGCTCTTTCTAGTACCAACAACTATCAACAGATGGCATTGCAAAATTGTGACATTGCAACAATCGTATATAAGCTATTGTCTAGTAATCGATTGATAGATTAGTTGTTTAAAAAACACCAAATATACAAAATATTAACAAGCTACGCTAGAGACTTTGTTACACTGAAAAAGTACTTTGAGCATTATTTTTTTGGTTTTTTCTAATGGACAAATCTTTTACACGAAATTTACTCATAAGCCGTTGCTGAGTTTATTGCGCACATACGCACAGACCAAAAGACAAAAACTAATCTTCTTTGGTATCGTTTGTAAACTACGCAGCAAACACTGTTTTAAAAAATATTCAGTATACAGACTTACATTTTCAACGATTTTATATCATATAAAAACAAATGTAAAATAAAACAACGAACTGTAACACAACTATTTATTTTCCTTCTCTTTCTTCTTCCAACTCTCCTCCCACTTCTTTTGCGACAGTTTGAAAGTGGCGACATCTAGTTTCGTAGCGATGAGTCTCCCGTAGGTCGTGCTGTTCAGGAGGTTGCTCTTGTCTGCTAGCTCTGTCATGATCTTGATCTTTTGCTCAGGTGAGGCCACTTGGAATATTTGTTCGAAAGCTCTTGATCCATATTGGGAAAGCGCTATCTTCTGGTAGTAACCCTTTGGAAGATTAAAACCTTAATCAAATACCTAGTTTGTTTCTGAAATAGGCCTCTCCATGCACTTTTAAATCGTTACAGTGATGGTCTAGGTGCACGGTCTAAAAACATTAATCTTTTAAAAATAAAGATTTACACAATATTATTTATGCAAGAAATAACCGCAGCCATTTTAAACTATGAACTTTAAAATCTGTTACAACAGAATTAAATTTCTCATATTATGTGATTTACAAAGGAGAATGAACTTTAATAGCAGTAACAATAAAGTTAAATTTCTCTTAACACGGTACCTTAAGCCGCCATATAAGCTTGTCCCGCGCCTTCACTCCGACGCACTGCCCCCTCGCGAGCGCGTCGCCCACGTGACAACCCTTAGCGTCGCACAGGATCACTATCAGCTGCTCCGGAGTCAACTCCAGAAGACCTTGGACTGCTTTTGCTGGACGCTGTGGTAAAGGGGAATCTATTATCAAATTTTCTTATTCCTTTGTTCCTTATTTATGGCCAAAATTTTGAAAATATTGTATGATTAGGTTTAACTTTAATTGTAGGATATACAGGTGGTTTTTTAATCACCGTCCATTTTTTCCCAGACCTTGAGTTGAGAGACACATTCTAATGCCATATTTGAAATCGATGCGTATTATATTCATAGTAAATCATTTCCTAAAACAAATTTCCGATCAGCGTAGTCACTAAGTTAAACGTTAATAATACTACACTTGCAACGCAGTTTCATGGTAAGGGCAATGCCTACCCAGCTATGCCTAGCGTGTACTCACCTCGCGACGGTGTCCAAAACAATCAACTTTTTATAGATAACCTTGTGAAGTGATATCTCAAACTTTTGCATTGATTAAAAAAAGAAAACACGCCGTATTCAATGTTATTCGCCAAGAATAATCTATTAAAATTAGTAGGCAACTAAAAAAAGCATGCTATCAATGAAAACATTACACTAGTTTTGGAGCAGTCATGAAATACATAAAAGACTTCTCGTTCGCTAATCGTACCTGAAAATCAAGTATACACTGAAGTATAACAGATCCGTGGACGTTGATGAAGTACTCCTTATCCAGGGTAGTGAGGTCGACGCGGTCTGCCGGCAGCAGGCGGAGGCACAGCACTGAGAAGTACTTCTGGAGGTCCGGGGATGAACACTTCAGAGCGGTCTCTAGACTCTGCAATGATGTGCAAAGTTATTGTAGGCTGAGTGTGGCAACAAATGGCGAGATTAAGTGCCATATTGTAGACATAATGTTACATTTAATGAAACTTATACGTGACGTCACGATTGTGTATAAATTTTACTATACTGTTATGTCACAAACCTTAAAGCTAAAATTGGCAAAGAAAAACTTTTTGTCAATTTTAGTTTTTCACAAAAAGGCTGTGTCTCATATCAATTATCTAATTGACGGACTAAATAGACTTTTACTATTCTAATCAGTCGCAAGCCCTATTATAAATCCGCCTCACGAAAATGCCAGTAACTTAAACACTCACATTGATATACTGCGCCTGCTTGGCCTTGAGCCTGAGACAGGCCTTGGCGAGCGCGACCAGCACGCCGGTGTTGCCGCACGCCAGCAGCGCGCCCAGCTTGTCGGAGAGCTCCTCAAACATAGGCTCGAACTGGGAACATGGAAACATGGCTTAAAGGTCTAACTCTAAGGACTAACGTAAAGGTTCGTTGCTAGTATTAGGAGTGAGAAAAATTTGTTTACCACGAAAACTTTAAATTTTAAAATTCATTTGAGAATGTATGCTAATCATATTCGAAACGGCACCCAACTTCAAATAAAACTATTGAGCCATGACAGCCAATTTACTTCAGCTTAAACTTCTGAGGTAAGAAACAAAAAGAAAACAATATTCAGACAAATTCAGAACTTGCTTCGTTTTGAAGTCGGTTGAAAACGAAAAAATCAAACTTTAAGATTTTAGTTTCACAAACCATATTCTTATTGCTAAGCAAATTCTCGTTAAAGTCCAAAACACCGCAACAAACAAAAGGCACACAACTCTGTAAGTGTCGGGCATTTAAGATGAGTGCTAACTAATCACCTCTTCCTTAACATCACAGTTATCGATGAGCCTCTGCACGGTGTAGTTGAGCATGGGCATGGCGGCCAGCTGCCCCAGCCGGTTGATGAAGCAGCGCGCGTAGATCTGCGTGTAGGTCTTCTTCTTGGACACGAAGAGAGCCGCTTCCAGTAGCCTGGGACAAAGTTAATTAGGTCATTATAACACATCTGTCACGACACATCCATCGCGACGCTTCCACCGCGACGCTTCCACCGCGACGCCTCCGCCGCGACGCTTCCACCGCGACGCGTCCGTCGCGACGCTTCCACCGCGACGCCTCCGCCGCGACGCTTCCACCGCGACGCTTCCACCGCGACGCTTCCACCGCGACGCTTACGTCGCGACGCTTCCACCGCGACGCTTACGTCGCGACGCTTCCACCGCGACGCTTACGTCGCGACAGTTCCACCGCGACGCCTCGCTTCCGTCGCGACGCTTCCACCGCGACGCTTCCACCGCGACGCTTACGTCGCGACGCTTCCACCGTGACGCTTACGTCGCGACGCTTCCACCGCAACGCTTACGTCGCGACGCTTCCACCGCGACGCTTACGTCGCGACGCTTCCACCGCGACGCTTCCGTGGCGACGCTTACGTCGCGACGCTTCCACCGCGACGCTTACGTCGCGACGCTTCCACCGCGACGCTTTCGTCGCGACGCATCCACCTAGACACATCCACCTAGACACATCCACCTAGACACATCCACCTAGACACATCCACCTAGACACATCCACCTAGACACATCCACCTAGACACATCCACCTAGACACATCCACCTAGACACATCCACCTAGACACATCCATCAGGACGCATCCACCGCGACACATCAACAAATTACGGGTTTTGACATTACATACCTCACAGCAGCTTCTGATTGAAATACTGGTGGCAAATCACTTGACACCGCAGGATTGCCATCACCATCCTTCACCTCCTTCTTATCATCATCACCTTCAGCCACCCAATCCTCAGGGGCAAAGCACTTGTCCAATAGATCCCGTAGAATCTCCTTCGTAGCATTCTTGTCAACATTTTTAATAGCATACAACAATACTTGGAGAAGACCTGATGTTGTGTTTTGGAACGGCAAGTCTTTAAATTGAGGCCATGATGATAAACGGGTTACGAAGTCCTTGACTAAAGGTTTGAACTCTTCAGGAATCGCTTTGTACGTCATTGTGTTGGTATGCGGCGGTATTCCTTTCCCATCGTCAACTGTTTGTTTAAATATGTTGACCTTAGGTTTCTCTCCAGGCAGTAATGTGATGCCACTTAAACATTTTACTACACTACGCAGAATATAATTTGCGGTTTTGTCCCAAACAAACTCTTCTAGGTTATTTAGTGCGTATTTGGAGATTTTTAGTGTGAATTCATGACATTTTTGTATGTGTTCTTGTTCATACTTCGGTTCTGTTTTTTCTACTTTACGCTTCTTTTTAGGAACCTCTTCTTCTTCCTTTGTCTCCTCAGGACTGGTTTGTAAATGTTCTGTAGCTCTTTCACAAGACACTCTTAATAATGTCTCTATGACATGGCTGGTAAAGTTATCGGAACACAGTTTACGGAGTTCCGGTGATACAACTTCCATGTACCTCTCCAGATCTTCAGGGGAGGCGAATGGGAGTAACAGTTCTATGACCCTGCAGCCAAGCTGATTACCAATTACGTTTAATTCTTCGTCTTTTGTCCGATCTAATACATTGTTGACCAAACTTTCTGAAAAATAGAATAAAAATATTAATTATGTTACTATGTACTTGGGAATTCCAATCATTGAAAGAATCCGTCTACGCATTTTGAAATGACCCACTTAGAGAGCTCCAATGTTGAATTTCCCCAATGATTTCTAGCCATTACAACATGATGCATCCCATGCTCAAAAATTGTATCTACAAGGCTATGGCTTGAACAGAAGATAAATACCAATAATATTGGTACAAGGAAATGTTTGATATACAACTTACGTCTCTCTTCCTTGTCTTCGATGCCCTGTTTCATGACATCGAGGATGCCAACAAAGTATTGGTATAATTCTTCAGGAATCCGACACCCGCGTCCCATCTGGCCCTTTTTCGCATATTTCTTAGCGTTTGCCAAGAAGTTCTTACGTTTCTTTCGCGACCTCTTTTTATTAGGATTGTTATCCACATTTTCTTCGCTCATTTTTACTGTTTAGATACTTTACAAACAAAACACCAGGTGAATGTTAAGGTTATGTTAATGTCAAAGTCAAACTCATGCGGTAGTGTTTTTTGGATGTTTGTGAAGTAAGCATTCTACAAATATTACGGAAATAAGTTTGTTGCTTTTTTCCTAATAGCGCTGCAATAAATAAATGCTAATAAAATATTAAATTTAATTTCGACATAGGATACACTAAAAAAGTTTTTCTTTTAAGAGGTTTACAATAAAAAAAATTATTTGTAAAAAAAAATACATATAAAGAGTTGTAAAAACACTTACTCCATTAAGTTTGTATTTAACAATACTACGGTACAAGGACAACGAAAGGTAAATAGCAAATAACTAGCGACATCATTATAAATATAAAAAAAGCTCAGACCTGTCTGACAATAATGCGACTACTAGAGTTGACTTCAACTAAAAGCTAACTTCGTAACAAAAAATAATGCGATCTGCATTCGAACCGGGAACAAGCTTCTGTCAGTCGTGTACAATCAACGAAGCCTTTAATTTTAATATTCATTAAGTTCATTCTTCCCATAATCGTCACAATGAGTAAATAGAGGCAGGATATGGATGCAGTGATGCTTTACATATCCTAATAAGTCTACAAATATACCTGTTAAACGCGTGACTAACATATTCTTAGCACCATAATAAAACTATCGACTTGTTTCAATTGTTCTTTACACGTTATACTGTGTGCTACGAATACTAATCATGATTTTCTAAGCTATCTTTGGAGCTCCAATATATTAATGTTATTAAAAAAAAAAAACGTTAAAACATCTTGCAGGTACCTACAATGAGGATGCTATTAAGGTTGCATTATATCTATTAGGTCAATGATATTAAAATATATACTAAGTACCTATTTAGACAGAAAAATGTTTATATAGATGACTTTTTTGGGTAAGTTAAGTGAATTTATAGCCTCACGAAAGGTCATAAGTCTTATCTCCCCTAATAGTAATGATTTTAGAAATGCCACTTGTCTACGTAGGCGGAAGTTTACTGACCGATAAAGATACTACAAAATCACAGACTTGGACCTATGACGTCATCACGCCAGACATGAGCTAGTGACGTAAAAAAGCTCTCGAAAGAGATGCAAGATTGTTCGTTCAGGCGCCAGAGAAATGCGGTGCAGCGGTGGGAAACGAAGCCAAGCGCCGAAACTAGTTTGCCGCCGACCAGCGGGATAGCAAGTGCGCGTTACTACGCGATCTACGCTTGTTAAATAAATAAGCTTTCGTTTACAAACAGTAAACGTTGAAAGAAAAAACATTTTTAACCAGTAACTGTGAGTTAAAAAAAATCGGCATTATTTAAATTCCTGTGCATTAAAAAAAAACATTTTCATCTAAGTTTGTGTTAACAATAAAAGTTTTGGTGAAGTGTGTTTTAAGTTTACATAAACTTTTTTTTTAATATTTCCTGGCGGTTTCGGTTTTTTAAAAGGTAAATTATATTTTTTTAAAGTTGTGTGACAAGTTGAGAAGGCGTTGACCGCTGTGACACGCGCTGTTATTTACTTGCCTTACTCATTTTCTGGCGTGGCTCTGTTAATTGCACTAGCATGAAGATGCATGCTACTATGCCCATAATTTATGTTGCATCATGTAGTGACAGATGCATTAGCATAAATATTTGTAGATTAATTGGACTTTCCATTTAGATTCTAGTAAGAATATAATTCTATTAATGTGTTGAACATTCTCATTCTCATTCTCACATTCTTTAAGCGATAAATAATACCGACTTTGTAAAAACTGTTTAACAAAAAAAAAGCAAAATTAAGGATCAGTCTGACCGAAATAAAAAAGTTAAAACCTGATTTTGGTGCGGACCGCCTATAGGCTGTATGGATATGGGTGTATGCTTGATATGAGCCCGACGAAAAAAAATCTGCATATTTTAAATTCATTCCGCGCCATTTCTTGGAATGTGGATACATTGACTGAGGCAGTTGCGTGATTGAGAAGTAATTTTGAACTTAAACGTATTGGATTTAAGTCGTTTTTCGTAAATATCCATAACGATTGTTTCATTGCTTCGACTTGGCGGAATAGCAATGAACTCGATACTTAATGAATTTAATCGATTAACACATTTGAAGCCTGTTGATTACAAATTACAATCTACAGAAGTACTTACCTACTTAATTTCAATTCGTTAACATTAAAGCTGACATCGTTAATTAACCTTTTTCATTCAAACGATGCCAATTCACAATCCATGAGTACAAAAAAAAACCAGAGAACATAGATTTGGAAATTGACGCTATCATCTTAATACAAAAAGTAGTTTGCTTCCCTATAAAATAGTAGCCATTAATTGATTATTTTCGGACCCAACCGGAGTCCTTAATCTTGAGCTGGCGCAGCGCCCGTCTCCAATCCCGATACTATAATAAAAATACTAAATCACACATCATATTTTAGATTAAAGTTCTCAACAAGGCCTCTACATGTTGGACCTGAATCCCCATGCACGCCTTTATAAAGGACCGGGTCTCTTAACATGAAGTGATCCCGTGACTAAAAAGAGATACTAAAACTAAATGGGAGTATTTATTTATTTCTGTCACTTAATGACAAAAAAAAAACAGAATCACCCTCAAACCCAGACATCAACATCCTAAAAATATACCGATTAATTACATAGTCTATGGTTCACGTTAATTACAATACGTAAGGCTTTAATCGCCGAGAAACTCAATATCTGGAACTAATCGACCCCAAATTGTGCAACAAATCAATTTCTAGTGTTGGAACACGTTATTATTCGGTTAAACACGAGTCGATTGACGAATCATATACCGTCTTATGTAGCTAGGTGTGAACAAAAAATTAAAAAGAGAAACATAGAATTTCTTGAATATTTTCCTGTTTTTAATAGGGGCATTAATATTACAACTTTGAAAGTGCTTGAAATGGATCTATAAAAAAAAACACTGAATATATTTCCGATTGTTAAATCGATTTGGAATCATTGTCTTGTACAGACGTCAGACAGATGTATCTAAGACTTGTAACAACAGCATTTGTCAGTTATATTGGCTCAAAAAAACGAGCTTAGTAGTAACTACATCAAAAGTTCAAAACACCATTAATACGATTAAAATCTAGTCTTTCCGCTAAAATCTCTCGTTTATTCGCATGGTTTACACAAAAAAAATATTAAGTATATTGATTTTTGATGAAATCGATACTCGATCTAAAATATTAGTTTCATTGTTTCGCCTCAACCACTTTTGGGTTCAAATTCCATGCAAACCCTTAAGAACTTTTAAGGTTTAATTTCTTAACGCCTAGCTTTTCGTACAAACAGTTTTGTAGTATACTCTTATCACTATACTATCCCTAATGCCCAGCTGAAAGCGCACAACCGCGATAGATAACAAAGTAAGCGATACGTCTCATGTGACTTCATCCCAGGGCTGTCACACAGAATGCAGTATTTAAAGTGAATAAATAAATCTTAAGCTGGCATTTTGGTTAGAAAGAGGAAGGATGTTTGACTCAGATAAAATAAAAGGAAGGAGAAAAATTGGTAATCCATACTATAATATAGATGCGAAAGTATTTCTGTCTGCCTGTCTATGTCGCTTTCAAGCCATAGGACATAGGCTACTTTTTAACATGGAAAAAGGGTTGTCAGGGGGTAATGGGGGCGGGGAGACGAGGCTACATTTTATCCCGGCATTCCAACGGAAATAAGAACCACCGCACGCTGTAAACTGAAGTCCACGCGGACGAAGTCTCGGGCAACAGCTAGGCTTATATAACTTAAGAACTTGTCACTAATACACTCTGCGCTTGTCCAGTCGTGTAAAACATCGTTGAAACTTAAATAGCTTGGTTTAGGCCGAGTACATACTACGCATAGTCAGCTGAATTTGAGGCAAACGTAAGACTACCATATTGATTTATTTTTACACTCATTTCTGGGGCAGCAGGGTTTCAGGTTACCGTGGCCCGTAGGGTAAACGAAGGAACATGGGTAAGTTTTAGTCAGTAGAAGTCTGACACTCCCTTCCGCTCAACCCAAAGCGAAATCGTTTGACGATTTTCCATCCGAAAAATAGGTGGTATACTTAAAAAAAATGAAACAATTGCGCCCTGTTTGCCAGCCCTATATCTAAGAGGCAGGTATGACGAAACTCCAGACCGGCTAGTATCTAGTACCACAGTACCGTGCAACACACAATTGTGTCACGTCTCTTAATTATGCGGATTAAGGACGGAGGCTGACCTGTCTGGATCACGCTCATTATGTACAACGCTCTTGTACGTCGGGGCAAAGTCCGCAGATTGAAATTAAGATAAATTAATCATTAGTTTGACATATGGGAGATTAACACTGAAGAATTTTCAAATGGAATTATAATGATTTGAGGCAATCATTGATTGTAAGTTGACTGACGAGACTGCGGGTTCGATCCCCGTGTAGGACAAGCATAAAAGCGGTGAACGAGAACGTTAGTATTAAATAAGGAAACCTGTGCTTTAAAAAGGTATCTGTAATTGCCAAATTAAAAGCGAGCGCGATGAAAAACTCGTTCCTTTTATGTTAATTCTTATGAAAGACGTCCTTGAACAGCCAGGACACTTACATACAAGTATTTAATAATATTGGGCAATTATGACTTGCGAGGACGTTTGAGACAAGAAAGGGATTGCAAGAAGGCATAAAAAGACTGGACAGAAAACTTTCACTAATTAACTTTATGATTCATTCAAACCAAATTTTGATGATTTTTCCGCCCGTTAACAAATTGAAATTCCTAACAAAGCATTACTTAGCTGAAATAATAGACTCTAGTTTCTCGCGCAGTAACTTACCGTTAAAATCACTTGGCTATAGCTGATAAATCGGTTAGGTTTAACTAGCCGATCAACGGTAGCGACTTGACCTATTTTGCTTCATTGAGTTACTATAGAAAACCTACCGCAAAGCATATATATATGTAAATGTTATTTAATATTGAATACTTAATAACAATTATATGTTATGCGGTCAATATGAAAAAAATATTCCAGTATACTGCATACCTTAAAATGACTGAATGAGCAAGCAAAAACCACTGAACGCATTTGGACGAAATTTCCTACACAGATAGTCTGAAACCTGGATTAATACATAGGATAGTTTGAATACCGAATTTATGGACCTATTTTCCAATTTACGCCGGCGAAATCGCTGGCAACGGCCAGTTTAACCATAAGAATTCTACAGAAAAACTTGTTTATAAATATACAATGTATACGCATACCAAACTTCAATGTAGGTATGTATATGTGTTACTACATATTTGTCGTCACTACTTCAAAGTCAAGATTTTCAAACAGGTGTACAAAACACAGCAGTTTCGTTTAATCTCCGCTCATTCGCGAAGACTGTTGTTTTAACAACGCTTTATTATATCTTTATTTTAGTAGATAACTCACTAGGTTAGATAAACGCAGCGGGAAATTTATATCTTGAAGATTCAGTGATGGTTTTCAAGTCTTCTTTTCGTATAACCTGGGGTCAGATGGTAAGCCGCTTGTAGGCTTAAAATTCTCTAAAAAAATCATTTGGCGAATGTCAAAATAAGTATACCTTGGCTACAGAGACATGTGGTTGAATTATGAAATGTTTAACTATAACTATTCCACATTTTATATTTAAATAGAAGAGTATATAACAGCTACAACTGAAACTTCAATAAGGTAATGTTTGGGGGAAACGGGGCAGGAAGCTACACGACCCAAAACGGCGTCTTTCTTTAATAATTACAATAATTTTCATTTAACTACACTATTAAAAGAAAAAAATTAAAAATGAATGAAAATTGGTTTAAAACGTCAATTTTCTTATTCTCTTCAGCATTTTATTTCATTCATCGGCCATTATAAAAGCAGAATTGGGGACCTGGTTTCCCTCCCAAAAAAACATCCTTCCCCATACATTTTTGAAAAAAAAACGCAGCCTAATCATATGAGAAAATATTTTTCGCTACAAGACGTCGTGTTTAATCTAAATCGCCAGCTGCCCGAGTGCGTATAGAGACCGTTTTAAAATGTTATTATTCAATCTAACGTAACGATCGTCTTTTGTTGGTGTATACGAGTATTTCAGAGTTGTTTAGTCGTTGATAAACTCGAGCAGAGACGGGTGTATTAACTTGTATAGTGAAGTAAAGTGTATTTTTTTAATTATGAGTAAAAGTGCCAAGAGTGAGGTTTGGAATTTGGTGGTAAGCTTATTTAAATTAGTTCGTAATGTAAATTTCGTTCAAAGTTAGGTATTCTCCTTTTCCCTCGTACATTTAGAAAATATAACAATAGTCTTAGTCACTACATAAACGGAAATGCTATTTTATCTCAGAAAAATAATAAAAAACCGGCCAAGTGCGGTCGCTACACTGAGGATTCCATACCAAAAGGCAGTAATCTCTCAGATTTCAAATTGATTGTTTACCAACAAATGTATGACAATAACAACTCGATCTTTATTTTTATTATTTCTTGTAATAGCGGCAACAGAAATACATAATCCGTGAAAATTTCATCTGTTTAGATATCATGTTTAATGAGATACGGGCTGTTGACGGCCGGCTGGATACACACTGAAGCCTCAGAAACTGGGTTCTGTTTTCACAGTGAGAAAGGTACCGTGAAGTCGTTCCATGATTTCTTTTAGTTTAAAATATATAAAAAATCTCTGATTCGTATGTCTTAACAAAAACAGTTTTGCGTTAAAAATAGGCGAATAGCGTAAACATTTGTTAAAGAAAGCGTAAAGACCTCACGTAGATACACAAAAACCTTTACCTTTACCTTTTCTAACTAAAAAACCCGACTCTTAAAACAGATCAAACTTTTTGCACAAGTATTGGATATAGTTGGTACCATAAATATTTATTGTCTATACTTCATAGCACCGGAGTGGATTGGTTACGAATTTAGCTGCAGCAAATATTTTGTTATGTAAGATGAGACGGATTGATCCGGCGCAAAGGTAAAACGGGATACGCGTGTGTTCTCGAAAGATACTCACTTAAAAGTACTGTAGTTTTATTTAAGATTAGGTATAACTTCTATTATTAATATTTGTAGAAGAGCTTAGTAAATCCAAAGACATTATAGAGTAGGAAAGACCATTTTACTTCATTCTTTCATAATTTCTCAAAGATCATAAGGCTTTAGGACACTCAAAAAATACGGTGGCGGACGTCCCGTCCCCTTGTTGAAAGAATGATGAAAAAAACTCTTGCGATGTGACACCAAATATTTTTCTATTGCAATAAGGTTCAATAATGTAATAAATATGCCAAAAAAGACGTCGTGTAGAGCCGCTCTCCGTATAAGCCGTGTCCTTCAATTTTCAATGCATTTCAAAAAACACATCGGTTTTTGCCCTGTTAAGCGCCGTCACTTCAACATCTTTGTGAGGTCTCGTGGTAGGCCCCTTGTACCCATTATGCTTTTTTTAGTATTCTAGCACATTCACCGAAATGGAATGCAGTTTGTATGATGAGTTTTCAAATAGTATGAGATGACGTCATTGGTCATGTTATCTGAACTCAGGTAGGGGGCATTACTTCACATCGATATCTAGTGGTCCTAGTTTCTCATTGTTTTACACTTTTGGGCAAACTGCCAATACTAAAATGGATGGTTATGAAGTACCTATATTATTTGAAACCTTACATCCTATGTCTCTTACTGAATTCTTCACTAAAATAATTTTCAGACAGATTTCTTTCTTTTGATGAATTTGCTTTCACGAGATCAAAATCATAGTGTTTTTCACCTCTAGTAGACCTGAAACAGGCGCTTAATATAATCGTTACATTAGATCTAGTGACTATGAGTGTGCGTTTCCAAAAGTTTATGTCATTCCCGTGGATAGAAATCCGAAAGAAATTCCATAGATTACTCTTTTAAGGTGTAGGTCAGACGACAGACTTTTTGTGCGTTGTGTGCGTTACTGCATTATAATTGCATAGGTTCTATTAGCACAGACTAAAAAGTGCGTCACATATAGTCTGTCGTCTACGCTGCACCTGAATAAAAATGAATGATACAATGGTAATGGCTTAAGAGAGAATGGCTATCTCTACCTACTGATAACTGTGGAATTAGGGGAACACATTGTCCACCGCAACAAACTTCAAAGAAAACGCTTACAGTAACAAAAAACCTTGTCTTCAGAATTTGAATAGTTTTCCATTAAATATGATACAGTTCTGTTCCGCATCATCGGAACACCGTGACGTCACGCCCGGCTGGCTCCGAGATGAGCTTTCACTGCGACCAGACCATGACGTAATAGACAGTCGGACAGGGGAGCGTCGGGGCCAAGGAAATTGTAGATATGTGAAGATGTAAGGGGAAGAGTGGACTTTATTCTCATAACTTGAAATAATTCTGATTGAGCCGATCTTGACAGAGCGAGGATTGATCGGAATGTAAGAAGACATGTCTTGAATTCGTGAAGTAAAGAATTACCGTCTTTTTTTTGTAAGTTAGTGATGTAACAAGCTAAAATTTAAATTTAAGAATCCCCTGACAATAAACCACATGACAAATCATAATTAGCAGAATTGCAAAATGCGAAATTCGGTTATTCTTCCCCACTTTCACACCCGATGATTTATATCAAACATATCTAAGAACACTCACACATACTTAATTCATCTTTAAGACAAGGCAAATTAAATTAAAGGCTCTACATCCGTTTGGGGGCCATGAAGCTACAGACAGACAGACACACACGTCAAACTTATAGCACGAGAGATGTTTACCGTGTGTGTTTGTTTGTGTCGGGGATAAAAAATACGAATAAGACTTCACTTACCGTTCCTTCATTTAACAATGAATCACGAAAGTTTACTATAATAAATATATACTGTATCCTAAAAACTTCCAATTCATTCTTTACGCATATAAAATTAGACGATAAGTACAATGTAAATATAAGTACAGGCCTGATACTCCGGCGCTAACAACTGAGATTGAATTTCCGCGTATCATATTGAGTTTCTAAGAAAGTGGCGCCGCGTGCATGGGAACTGCATTGTTGTCGTATACTGTGTTATGCTTCATTGAAACTATCGTATGGAGTTCCATATGACAGATTGTTAGACAACCAGTTTGCATGGCAATATTATCACTTAAGAGATACATGAAGAATATTTACCATACAACGCTAATGAGCTGAAAATGTTTTGGTTCTGTGCAGTCAAACTTATGTTTAATTGTGTTTTTTTATGAGATCTGTGTCAACTCCTCATGCAAGCGTTTCACCAAAAACAAATGATTAACAAAGGTCCAAAGCTAATTAAAATGTTATTCTATTTATCTTTATTAACCTAACAATCAATTCCTCCCCTAGCACGTCTTCGCTCAACCAGGATCTCTTTATCAATTCTACAAAAGATAGTAAAGAATGACCTAATGCACGGATCTGATAGCGGTACCTCCAAGCCGAGCAGTCCGTTTTTCCCTTCAACAACTGCAATGCCGAAATACATTACTTTAAGACGTGATATTCAACTTTCAGATCCATTCCTTGTCTACACAGCACAGATAGCGGAGTGGTTGAGGTCACCATTCCCAAACCCACTGTGCGCGAGGTGTCGCGGTTTCGATCCCCGCGTACGACAAGCATTTGTGTGATGAACGAATGCTTGTTCCGAGTGTGGGTCTTTGTGCATGTGATTTGTATGTCTGTAAGCCCCCGCGACACAAGGATTAAATGCCTCACTGCGACAGTAGTTTTTTTTAATAAGAAAATAAAAATAAGGAATATAAGAAACATAACTTTAAGACGTGATATTCAGCCTTCAGGTCCTTATAATTTAACCAGTATTATCGTATTCCAGTGCTGCAGCATGCGCGAAAGTCTCCGGCGGCTGGCGTCGGACGAGGGCGTGGAGCGGCGCGGGCGCAGCGCGGGCAGCCGGCGGGTGCGCGTCGAGCTGCTCTCCACGGAACACATCACTGTGGATATTGATGTGAGTCGAGTGTTATAGATGACAAATATTAGGTATAGAAGTATGGAAAGAGAGTTAAAGGCATTTTGCCGAAAGTTACGGATGTCGAAAATAATAATTAAGTATAATCAAAAAAATATGGGGAAAATCTACCTCTTGTGTCATCTAACTTAATAAGGTAATAACATACAACAAAAGTAACTTGGATGGGGAAAAGAGAAGTTTCCAGAACGAGATAAGTCTTACCATAATTTGTTCCTGGAAATTTTAAGACTCTCCATTAATCCTGAAGATTAGTATCGAAAGCCCTCAGAAAACACTTTACAAACCGTTTTCAAAGCTTTGCTCGTAAAACAATTTGAACACAATCGTAAAACACACATCAACTGTGAAACTAATTCCGTTGTTTACAAGCGAACTATTTGCGTTCCGTTTTACTGAACGTACAATCCAGCAAATCCTTGGATTTGTGAACATTTATTTTTATTATATAAGGGACTCGAAAGTACCTCGGACGCTTTCAAAAGTCATTTTTTCAAATTAGGCTACTAAGTAGCATTTTTTGAAGGTCAGATTACATTGGACATTACCCAGTTTCTCCCACCCTTCAGCGCTTCCTAGGTGCTTTCACGAGACTCTCGCACGTTAGTGCTGCGGTCTCCTTTTCAAGAGATGGCCCAACCCTAACTCCTCACGTTTCGTCCCGTCTGCTATATGGCTTCCCGTTAGCTTAGCTCCTTAATAAATATTACTTCAATATTAAGTAAGTCTCACATAAGGCTCTGAACTCAAGGTATACCTTTTACGATCAATCTAATATTTTTAAAAGCGCTGAATTCATTGGACTATTGAAGCTGTGAAAGAGAAACAAAATTTTTCGTTATGTTTTTCTGCATCCATATTTGATAATTTTAAATCATAACCGACTAAAAATTTTCCAGGAGTGTCGTTTCGTCAACCTAGCTATTAATGTTGGTCTATTTCCCAGTCAATTAATATTTTATTACTCTTGTAATAGTTTAAAGAGGAGCTAATAACAGCACTTATGGACGGCTTCCATTGGTTTACGACGGCGTGGGTGGACGGAAGCTGTGTAAACAAACAGAGAGCTCTGTTTGAGTACCGAGAGTACATTATGAACACCTGTTTAATGATGGATAGATTTATGACAGGTTTTTTTTTTATTATAGGTATTTGTTTTATCACAGTCGGTGATTTAATTTGTAGAAAAAATGCTGAGTCATGTTAAAGTTAATATAGAAGCCTAGAGTTGTCGTCATTTTACATATTAATGAAATTTTCAGTCTTTATTAGGAAAGTGCGCTACAATTGTGATTCGAAAACCTAATACACTTAATTAAATATAAACAAGTTAATGAGTTTAATATGAGTTACAAAATGTACAGATTCCAATAAAAAAATACAAAGTGGTTTCTTAGGTTTACGCGAACGTAAAACATTGAAATACAAATACTATATTTTGAAAAAAAAGTCATTGGATAAAATACTGCAAATCGAAGTCCAATTTAATAACCACATAATCCTATTAAGCCTATATAGTGTTCGTTAATAAATAATTCAGTGCTACAATGTGACATGCGTCGACAACAGTTACTTGTCCCATGGAGAATGTACGAAGGACGTGATCGAAATGCCAACATTCATGGAATGTTATAAATGTAAGGACAGGCACTTAAGCGAGGAATGGTAGTACAGTCCTAATTGGGAACAAGTCTGGATCTATAATTGTATGTAATAAACTCGAATATAAAAGTCACAGGTTTGCTACAGCCCTTGTGGACTTTTTGATATTTTACGAGTTGTAGAATAATTGTCGTGGCTTGATAAAGAAGCGCGTTTTGGCAACACAAAGTAAAAACCAGTCAAGGTTGAATCGGACTTGAGACACGGAGGGTTCCGTACCAAATATAAAAAAAAATCTGTTGGACCATTGACTTGGTGAGTAGCCACCCTCGAATTCATTCGTCACCCGGCATTGAATTGATGACTCCAAAAATTGCTTAACCGCAATCTTTATTTTTAGTATTTGGCCTTATATCGATAGTAGAGAAAAAAACATCTGTAAAAAAATCATTTTTCTACTTATCAAGGTTTATAAGATAGAACCTGGTGACGGAATTACAGACATATTGATAGTAGAGTCCTATTGAAACAGTGCTTGCGCAAATCATAACCCATTTTCTTCTTTTCAGTACAATACAATAATTCATGACTCCCATGAAATCGTTTCAGCGTAAAGCCCGCGGCGGTGACCTCCTGGACAAGGTGTGCGAGTGCCTGGACCTGGAGGAGCGCGACTACTTCGGGCTGCAGTGCACGCAGCGCGGGGACCCTCGCATCTGGGTCGACCTCAACAAGAGACTCTCTAAGACCTTCAGGAGTAAGTGATCGATACACAAAGATTAGTTAGTGTGCGATTTCGTCCGCGTGTTCATCGAGATATAAGTAAGGATTTTTAAAAGCGAAGTAAGTTTTGGAATGTACGCAGCTTCTAACACTTCTTGTGACTTATTTCAATACTGCTCTGCTCCTAATGCTGCCGCTTGAAGAAAGCGTTATAGTTACTATTTCTTAATCACGAGAACAAGAAAGAAGTCCTCTTTGGAAGAAATCTACTAAAGTGAGTCGAACACTGAGGAATACAATTATTCAAAGCATTTGAGTATCAAGTTAATTAGTTACACATCTAATACGCTAAAAAGAGTCATATATATGTAAAACATTTTCAAATCAATTTTGAGCAAAACATTATAATTTCGAAACATTAATTTCAGATGAACCTTGGGATGTAAGGTTCGCGGTGAAGTTCTACCCCCCGGAGCCAGCAGACTTGAAGGATGACAGCACGCGATACCAGGTGGCGCTAGCAGTCAGGAGAGATCTTATGGAAGGTATAATGTGACACTTCATGAATAGAATACAGTTAAAAATCCATTACTCATGCAACTATCTGACCAATTATATATCTGACTACATTTTATAGGTAGACCTCAATTTTTAAATCGTTATCATCCCAGCCTTTTCTCAACTAGGTTGAGATCGGCTTCGAATCAAAGCGGATGCAGTTGAGTACTAGACTAGTGTTTTATTAAGACTAACTGTTTATCTGACCTCCTCAACCAAGTTACCAGACTAGGTGCTGACTACAATCAAAGATGTAAAACTAGCAGCCGGTATCAACGAATTAAAATGCCACCGTGGTAGCCCACCAATGATCGAACGTATCCAGTGAAGTCCAAAGCTTGTGCAGTTATAGTTTTATTTGAATGATAAATTATAATCAACAATTCACTCTCTCTTGCATTAATAGGAACAATCTATTTTCATTACAAAATTCTTATCTTCCCCTATTTCTTTTCATTTGTAGGTCGTCTAACATGCTCCCAAATAACATACGCGCTGCTGTCGTCCTACGTGCTGCAGGCGGAGCTGGGCGACCACGAGGAGTCGCAGTCTCTCAGTAGCGCGCTGCACGAGCACCGCGCCGCGCCGGTGGGCGTCATCACGCCAGAGCTGGAGGCTAATATTGAGGAGCTGTACCGGAAACATAAGTAAGTTGATAGTAGTGCTAGTTTGTTTGATTATGAAGCATTTCCATTCTTCTCTTTGCGACAATTTTTCTTTACTGTGAGTTGTGAACACCGGTCACCATTGTCTGTCATTATCTCGCTCATTAATAATTAACTTTGCTAGTCACCATGAGGTTTTCCTAGTGTATGATGACGTAGTTTTTGAGGCAGTAGGTGTAACCACAGAAGTAAAATAGCTTGCGTTAAGTCAAACGTATCTGGAGGCTACCCATTCCAAATTTTATGAAGATTGTTAAAGGCTTTGGGCTTGAGTTTGTGGTTCAGGTTGGGGTTTCAAAAATGCACAAATATAGGTACTCATGCACGAGTAAATTATTTATGAGAACCTTTTAGACGTTTTTCCATCTCTCTACTTGCAGAGGCCAGACGCCTGCAGAGGCTGAGCTGAACTACCTGGAGACAGCGAAGCGGCTGGCGCTGTACGGCGCGGAGCAGCACGCCGCCGCCGACAGCCGCGACGTGCCCATCGCGCTCGCCGTCTGCCATCACGGGCTAGCCGTCTACAGGGACGGGTGAGTCGGAACTAGTGCCATGATGGAAGAAGATGATGATGAGAAAACAAATTGGATGATGCGATAGCAAAATACTTCTTTAAAATGATGAATTTTACATTTTTATTCGGCTCATTAGATCACTTTCAAACATACTTAGTTTTTGATAGATATGTGTTGCGATGATTATAGTAGGTAGGTACCGTGGTTGGTCTGTAAAATAAAGGCAGCATTTTTATGTTGATTTTAAGAAGAGCGATTTTACAATAAACATTAAATAGTCTCCAGATGGGGTATCGTTAATAAATGTCTTGGACCTCTAGGAAACCCCATTAAAGGATGTCTAAAAACATCTTGCAATAATCCCAATTCTCTCTTCTTCCAGAGTGGTGATGAACCGCTTCCCGTGGGCCAAGATCACGAAGCTGAGCTACAATAAGCGCGTGTTCTCTGTGCGGCTCCGCGCGGGCGAGTGCGAGGAGGCCAGCACGGCGCTGTGCTTCCGGCTGGCGGCTGCGCGCGCCGCACGCGCCCTCTGGCGGGCTGCTGTCGAGGCGCACATGTTCTACAGGTAACACTAACATCATTGTCCTAGTCTTTTCCCAACTATGTTGGGGTTGGTTTCCAATATAACCGTAGATTCAGTTAAGTACCAGTGTTTGACAAGGAGCGACTGCCTATCTGACCTCCTCAACCCAGTTACCTGGGTTACTTGATAGCCGATACATCTTATCCTGCTTGTCAGACTTTCTAGACTACTCGTATCGACTGACAAAGATTAGTTAATACCAGCCGGGACGTGTCTTCCAAAACACGGAGAGACTCATTATGACATAGATAATGACACAGACACAGACAGTATCAAGCGTAAATCTCTTATCGATGTCCTTATGCAGTTGCAGCTTAGCCACGAGCTCCTCGGGGGTCCATAATAAAAGAGATATTTGTCATCTTTCGAGATTACCTTTGTAATACTACATGTTGTTACAGACGCGAGGCTCCGGTGCTGGTGGACCGCGTGCCCGGGTTCTCTCGTCTCGGATCGCGGCGGTTCTCGTGTCGCCGGACGCTGCGGCAGATGCGAGAGGGCTCTGCCACACCCACCGCCGCGTGACACCACGCGTGCCACAACGTGTGACAAGTGACGTATTATAGATATTGGAGTAGTTCAAGAATAGATCACATATAAGTATCGCTGAAAGGACTAGGTAAAAATCTTTGCCCAATCAATGAGCTCTCCAGCCACTGCAGAGAGTCCACTTTTGCATCACAACACCTGGTCTTCTGCATACTTACTGCAGTAAATAATTATCTTATAACTATGATGTTTGTCTCTCACAGAGAATATGGGCATTAGATTGTAATACCTGTAAATTGCTAACTTAAATTGGCAATATTGCCATCTGATTTTTTCGTTAGAATGATGTCCTTTTTGCAGTCAAAACACAAGACACCAGTGGTGTAATATAATATATGTACCAATTCGATGATTCTTCGTGTCGTTGTGGATGTCAATAATAAGGTTTTAAGGGTTAGCAATTTGCAAGATGAAGTATATATTGTTATATTAGTAAAGAATATAAGACTTATAATAGTGTAATGTTTGTATTTAAGTTTTAATGTATACCTATTTACTACAATATCTTCACAACACTGACAAAGCCTACCTTTTCCTACGTTTTTATACACTCACTTTTCTTGTTTGTTCGTCGTTCCGGTTGGATTTTTGTAACTCAATTTTGAGGCACTTTCTAATAACTTAGCAGGTTGAAACTTTTCAGGATGGCTTTATACTCGATGACAATGAGATTTACAATTATAAATACTGCTGGTCCAATTTTGATAAAATTCAAATGGAATGGCATTTGAACGTAGGTTTTTAGATTTTTTTAATCTGTTAATTTATGATTAGGTTCCAAATACATAATTCTAAAATAGTAAGTGCCATACATAGCAGAGTTCGTATTCTTGAACGGTGCGCAGCGACTACAACTAGTGTAACTTGACATGGTCGTAATGTAAGAGAAGTCATGATAGCGCGGCTCGAGAGGTCTAGCGATTCCCTCTTGTCTTCTAATGACTTTGAACTTTATACTCATTAAGATAAAATTCAAAATTATTTGCAATATAAAAGTGGAAAAACAAACACAAGATGAGACGAGTAGAGCAACATCTCGTTCCCACAACTGTCTTGCTTTTAAAAGTTTTGGTAATCCTGGTCGATTTTTGTAATTTATTTATTATTTACTTATCTTAGACGCAGATGTGGAAACTGCACCCGGAACATCACAACTCGGATGCAAAATAAAACAATTGTAGAAACGCCCCTCAGAATTAGAGCTAACATTAAATCCAAGGTGTCCTTTGTCTAAAAATAACTACTTACTTATTTAGTTCACGATGTTATTCTGAACTTGCATGTTCACCTCAAGAACTGCAAGTATTAAAATTAGTGTTAAGGTTTAATTATTATAATAAATAAATATTTTTCTTTAAATTCCTGTGTTTTTAATTGCCCTTGTCCCAGACAGATTTCGTAATCGAAGTTGGTAAAAAGACGATAAACATACCTTATTATTTTTCTTGTTTAATAAAAAATATTATCATTACTCGTCCAACCTGGATTCCAATTATTATTATTGGAATGTCAAATCGCTAACCCGCAGTCAGGTAGCGTTGTGATCAATGCTCGCATTGTATTGTATATACATTTATTTTTAAAAAGAGAAGTATAATAGAGTGTTTTGCCGTTTCTTCTCCATAAGAATGACACGTTGGAACCGCGTAACTAAAGCCATCACTCTAACGTTTTGAAAATGCCTGAAAAACGGTCTACTTACTTAGATTAAAAAGATTTTGACTTTGCACCTTCCCTATACGGTAAAAGGCCTGTGCCCAGCAGGGAAGTGTATAGGCTAGTATTATGAAGGTTAATATTTCAGTCATTTATGATAGCCGAGTGGTTGAGGTTAGCACGAAAAACCCACTGAGCGTGACGTGTCGCGGGTTCAATCCCCGCGTAGGACAAACATTTGTGTGATCCTCGAATGCTTCTCCTGAGTCCGGTTGTCATTGTGCATGTGACTTGATTTGTGAAACCCCCGCGGGCCGCGACACAATGATTAAACTCCTTAATGCGGGAGTCTTTTTAAAAAAGATAAAGAAATTACTGAACAATGCCTACTACAGCCTGTCGCAAACACAACCACAGTTCTGCTATATTTAATTGGCACGTTTCACAAAACAATTTCACAGCTGCACATACAAACATGCAAACTTTATGATTATTAAATGTTTAATTAACAACAAACTGCGCAAATAAAAGCCTTTAACAAACATTTTAAAACAATTAATAATTTCATGAATTTGCAAAATTAATCTTAATTAACATAACATTATATAGTAACAAGAAAATCTGTGTACATAAATATGATTATAAATGATTTTTTTAATAGTTTTCCTTAAATGACTGTACACTTTCTAAGCAATTTAAGCAATGAGGTTGAAATTATAAAAAAAAAAATCCTTCAAACCGAGTTGCCAAAAAATATTAGATACTTACTACTTAGTTGTATGTATTTCTAATGCCACATTATAAAAAAAAAAAAATTGTTTTTATTTTTTTTATAACTTCGTCCAAGAAATAAAAAAATAAATGTTAGTGTGGGCAACCCTTGTCACTTAGGGGTATGAAAAATAGATGTTGTTCTATTCTCAGACCTACCCAATATGTATACAAAATTTCATAAGAATCGGTCGAACCGTTTCGGAGGAGTACGGTAACTAACTATTAGATTTACATATACTTTTATATCGGAAAAAAAGTCACTTACCAGTATGTTTTTTACTAGCAAGTGATGTTTTTAGCCCCACTACCAAGCTTAAGTGGTCATTATTTTCCTGACTTTTTAAATTTTGTATCAAAATAAAAAACTTCGTTTCCAATTTTTCGGAAATCTATTCGATGGACTAAAAATGTTTATTGAAAAGTTTCTTATTAATGTCTAAGTGTCTCTCCCTTGACGGTTCAGATTGAAAAATCAGCCAGGCTGCACGTAGGTTCTGTTTTAGAAGCTAATGATCTCACTTGTGCCAGTTTACTAAGGACTACTTCAAGAACAAATGAGAAGTCTTCTACGAAAGGTTCCAATGTATGAAAATAATATCGAAATCAGGAAAGAATAAGAAAGGAAATGTTTTTTTACCCTGCTCTTTTATATACTGCGATTTGTGTTTGCAGTGTAAAGATCGATGACTTGTAACTTCATTATTATAATTTTTTAAATATTGATTTGTCATGTTATTGTGAGTTTATTTGCACGCGTTAAAACGTGGTGTGACACTCTCCCTCTGATGGTAGAATCTGGTGTCTGGTGCTTAGAAGACTGTTACTCAAGTAGTATCAATACAGATTGCTTCATAATAATAATGCCATCCTGGCTGGTTACGGACATGATGCGTAGTGTCACCAGCATGGGCGTAGCCACACTGGGGCAAGCTGGTTCGCTTGCCCCACCCTAGATCTGACCAATAAGGAGCTTAACTAAGAGCAATCATAATATCACTAATATAGTTGCAAAAAAGGAAATGGAAGTGACGGATCTGATCAAGATTTCGGAAATACAATTTTATCCCAGCATAAAAACAGCGCTCGCTATTTTTCTTGCCCAGCCATGTCCGACAGTTCAATAGAACAGTCATTAGCTGCACTCAACCATGAGCGAAAATCGTCTAAGCGGATCGTCGAATCAAAAATAAATTTTGCAGAAGTAATAAATAGGTTTTGCCAGAACAAAAATGTACGGGGGGAGGGGCGGAATCATAGGTTGACTGCCAGCCACCCTGAGCCCATGGCTGGCTAGTCTGGCTACGCCAATGGTCACCAGCCAAATGCACAGGACATATTGTAGTTTACAAGAAGCACAAGCGTGTGCGAAAACACAAGTGCGCCCCTTTAGCCCGGTGGAACGACAGTCTGACGCTTTCAGTCACAGTTAAGGCTTTTTACGACCCTTCCGAACAACGGAAGCTGTGATATTTATTTGCAAAATGCACACAACATGCAAAGTTGATACGTGCCTTTGTATTGAACTTGTTACCCTTGACGTGCAGATCAGACGGTTTTACCACTTTGCACATGGTTATTTGTTGAGTTACATATTATGTTTAAAAATAAAAAAAATAGCAAAAGCTATTAATTATTAATTAACTGCGAAGTCACAACACTCTTGGAACACACTCAATACATTTCTTGATTCGGCTCTGTATAAACAATTTACCTAGTTAATTATTTACGTATTCATTCAGTTTTTTTTTAATCATGTTTTAATTAAATATTATCGATTTCAAAATTTAGCGTATTTAAAAAACGAGAATTTTGTGGAAGCGTCTCTCCTTGATTGCACAGGTAGGGATAACCACCACCCCAGACAATGCGAGCGAAGTGTTGCATTTACGATCCCCGTGTACGAGTAGGACAAGATTTTGTGTGATAGGCTAGGGAGTCGTGTCGTCATCGGGAGGCCCGGCAAAAATTGCCGACGTCTATACGTCTATATGGCCCTATACGGGCCCCCATCTGGGCGGACTCACTGTGCAGACGGGAGAACGCTGCTGCCATCCGCAGGCCACAAAGGGCCATTGCATAGCGGGTCGCAAACGCCTATCGCACAGTGGGTTTTGCGGCGGCGTGCGCTCTGGCGGGAACCTTGGGAGCTCGAGGCTTGGGTGCTCGTCAGGGTGTACGACTGGACGGCGGGGCAGAGGGCGCTCAACAAGCGTCCCGCCCCAATAGAACGCGAGGAAGTGCATGAGGAGGCGAGGGAGGCAATAACTCAGCAGTGGGCCGAAGATCTCGCCTCTGCAACGTTCGGCCGCCAGACGCTAGACGCCATCGGGCCCATCCCCAAGGATTGGCTCGATCGGCGACATGGTTGCCTCTCCCTGCGTCTGGTGCAGGTGCTGTCCGGGTATGGTTGTTTGGGATCGTACCTGCACTGGATTGGGAGGGAGGAGACTCCGCAGTGCCACCACTGCGAAGCCGCGGTGGACACAGCCAAGCACACCTTGGAGGTGTGTCCATCGTGGGACGCACCCCGCCGCACCCTGATGTCAGCGGGCGGAGACGACCTCTTACTCCCCAGCGTGATTGCTAACATGCTGGGGAGTGCGGAGGCATGGGAAGGGGTAGACTCCTTCTGTGAGATCGTCATGTCACTAAAAGAGGCAGCGGAGTGCATGCGGGAGGACGACCCTCTCGCGGCGCCGTTCCGCTGACGAAGAAGGGGTGGAAGACGGCTAGCACAGCGCCCGTCCTCACCGCCCCAGGGGGTGATCAGCGGGCGACAGGCGCGGGGGCACCACCGCCTGCATCACAACTATCACTTCCCATGCTCCGGCCATTATAAAGCTCCTTCCCCACTGGGGGGGAGCGTGAGGGGCTTGCCGCAAGGCAGGCAGTCGCCGGTGGGGGACTGGACGACATAGACTCCTAGGCCCCCTCCACTCTACTTTTTAGTGGGTATACCGAGAACGCCGTTCAACGGGGAGTCCCACATAACCCTCTCTCGCCCCCCAGCGGGTAGGGGATGCGTAACAGCATTTTTTCCCAGCAACAACAAAAAAAAAGGGATTTGTGTCGCGGTAGATTGCGAAAGCGTTCCCGCTTGGCCCCCGACTAAAGGAAGCGGGAGGCATTCCAGTGGTTTTAGCCGGTAATAGTCCGGCACACCCCTTCGCCTTCCCCAGGGCGAAGGATGTCCATGGGGATTTCCACTGGACAAAAAAAAAGGGAGTCTGGTGTCGACACAAGGAAATAAATTCGAGATTTGCACTAATTGCTAGAGATTAAAACAGTCACCTAAATTAAAATAAAATCTTAAAAACGTCGTTCTAAGAAAAGCATTCTCGACTGAACCGTGACCGTTTGGGACATGGGGACCAGGTGCACGAGCTCTTTATAAAAAAACTTGCAAAGCGTTTGATCGACTCTAGCCCTGTTTATAAAGCTAGTCTGATTTAGCTCCAAGAATTAGTATTCCCATACAACGTGGAAATGCAGCTAGCTTTCTGGGCCCGTTTTCTCAACTTTGGCAGGAATGAAAATGTATTTTTTGACACTCAGGTATAATGTTGATTTTGTATTCATATTAATTGTAACAAAAGTTTTAGAAATGTAAATATAAGAAAAGAAAATATACGTACCTAATTTACGACACTAAAAAAAACGTACATTTTTTGATCATTTCATTTACTTTTCTCTTTTATATGTTTAATAAATTTAAATACCTAACTACTGCCTTGTAGATGGTGTAAACAATACGAGAAAATGTTACATATAGAATAATCAGTAATATGTTTTATTGTCATGTTAAATACGCATAGTGCCTGTATTGTGTATAAATTGCATAATAAATATCATTGTCAAACAATTACGTTACCATTTGTGTTAAAAAACAACTGAAATATTCAAACTCAACTTCAACTTCAACTGGAATTTAAAAACACATGTGTGCAAGCGTGACAGCCAATTCTTAAACCTACCTTTTTTTTCTTAAAAAAAGACTCCCCAGGAAGGAAATTAATCCTTGTGTCGGGGGGGGGTGGGGGTGCACAAACATTCAAGTCACATGCACAAAGACACCCAGATTCCGGACAGGCGTTTTTGGATCACACAAATGATTGTAATACGTGGAGATCGAACCCGCGACACGAAGCGCTCTGTTTGTTTGGGGTGGTGCACTCAACTACTCGGCTATCCGTGCTATCAAGAGAAGTGGACAGAAGGTCAACATTTTCGTCACAGGTTTCCCAGTTATCATACACTATTAGACATTTCCACCCCAGAGTCACATAAAGCACAGAAAGAGTTAAGAGTCAGCTTAAAGAGTGAGTCCTTTTTCTAGGGTGAAACGCTAAACACTCTCAGCAACGCAACACACGCCGGTCCCCGTCCACTGCCTTAGCCAGTGCCGGGGATCGCACATGCTCTGCCTGAATGATTGACTCCTCTGGGAAATTCAGGTTCCATTTTGTTGCTATTCACAAACAGTTTGCCACAGGCAATGTGACAATGTCTACATAGACATTGATATCGTAAGGTTTGAAAAAGCAAACGAATGTGCCCTTAGTCTTGCGTTAGTCCCATGATAAGATAACGAGGTTTTTTGATTTCCGTAAAGCAAGCAAGGTAAGCAACGCTATTTTTTCCATTCTGTATCCTGTATTCCATTTCCCACATTTCAACAATAACGTTAATAGCATAGAAAACACTCGAATGTAAGATGCCTGATCACGATAAAAAAAACGACTCCTGCTGAAAGGCATTAATCCTTGCTTCACCAAGGTCTTAACATAACTTAACATTGAAATTACGTGCACAAAGACACCCAGACTCAGGATAAGCATTCGTGGATCTCACAAATGCTTTCCCAATGCGGGGATCGAAACCGCGACACGTCGCGCTCAGTGGATTTAGCCACTCGGCCATATATGTTGAGCGTTTTTTTGCGAGGATTGAAATGTTTTACCGTCGAGGTGCGTTTCAATTTTATCTTGTCATATCTCAGAGTAATCTGCCATCTATAAAGATGAAACTCTTCTGCTCATTGCTACCTTGATCAGAGGTTGCCAAAGTCTTTAAGAAAATTGTGAATTGAATGTACCTAATTATGTATCAACAAAATTAAGATACAGACAAACAGACACACGAAGCGACCAAGCAGTGCTGTAAAATAAGTTTATTTGTAAAGGTGTTTATATTGTAGACGTGAGCACACGTATCTGATCTGATATAACTACGTGGTGGCTACGGTGCCGGCCAGTGCGGGAGGCGGTGCCGGGTAAAACAGTTCTTCAGAAAGGGACAGCTTATTTTGTACCAGAAGACTCGTAAGTTAATTTTTTTTTTTGTCCAAAACTTTTTGTTCTTTTGCAAGAGATTTTTTCATTTGAGGGACCACGGGTCGGCTTTTTTTTAACGTTAAGGAATTACTTAGAATTTAAGGATAAAAATAGAAAAATCTAAATCCCCGACGGTAAACTACCAATAATATTCGTGACAAACGAAGCTTAGAACTTTCGTGATAAATTTATCAAAATTCTATTACACTACTACACCTGAGTCCCAGAATGTCCTTCAGTATACAGGGTTTCCAGTAAATAGCACGACATACTGCAGGGGGTGATAGCTATTGTCAGTACCTGTATATACAACACAATATATGTTCAGCGAAATCTTGAGGATTTACAGTTTTACAGTTTTTTCCGAAATACCGAAAAAACTCTATACATTCTGTAGACATTTGGTTACACTTCCCTACCTTCACACCCACAACTTTTAAATAGCTCAACCGATTTCAATCAATCAAGTCGGGAGCTATGATGCCACAGACAGATACGTAACTTATAACACCTTTGGGGATAAAAAAATCGAGTCATTTTCCTATTTTTTTCTTATATACTTGGGTAAATTATAAAATAATAATTTAAAATCATATTGGTATAATATAAATATTGAAACAAAAAAGTGGCCCAATGCTGGGGAAGCTTACCATGTAGGGAAAAGTTTGAGCATAAATCTCCACGCTATCTCAAAGATAACGCTAACGATGTTTTCTTTCAACGTTTGTCTAAATAATAAAAGGAAACAAAACATGTATCGAAAGCTACATCTTGAGAGTCCAATTCATGGAACCGAAATTCCACCACTTAATTATATAAAAAAAATATGTTCTGAAAAGCAAAAATAAATTTATATACATGGTTCCACTATGCCGCAACGCAGCGAAAATTATTGCTAAGATAGGTGCAACTAATTAAAATAAAGAAATTGATAAACACGCGTCCTTAATTGCTCGTTTATTAATCGAATTGTCTTATAACATCTTTACCTTCGAGTAAAACGGATAATTTTGTATGTTTTTGGCTCGTTTATAATTGTAAAAAGTTGGGTTAACTTATCCAAATGAACGCGGATTCTGAGGGAACTAATTTTTTTGAAGATGTAAGTCTGATATCTCTTAATACTTAGGTACCATAATAATTATAGTGTCGGTACTGTAATTTGAATTAAGTTACGCATTTAAAATGTTGTCATCATTGGTTTCATTTGACAAGGATGTCCCTGATATCGCCCTAGAAGCCTGTAGCCCTAAGTGAGAGTCGTAATCCGTATAAAAAAGGAAGAAAATTGATAATTCATAATATTTACAACTGTATTAGCCATTGTTTAACGTTATTTTAATATTTGTTGTTA
The DNA here is from genome assembly GCF_003590095.1 of Trichoplusia ni. Lineage (NCBI taxonomy): Eukaryota > Metazoa > Arthropoda > Insecta > Lepidoptera > Noctuidae > Trichoplusia > Trichoplusia ni. The sequence continues at coordinate 9,831,401 of NC_039482.1, read as the reverse complement.
TAGAAAAACCTAAATTGTATAAGTTAATCCAAACATCACAGGGGGTCACCAACATGTCTAAGTTCTTCACATTCATGGCGGCGGTGCTGGCGTCGCTGGCGCCCGCGCAGCCCGGCCTCATCGGCAACCTCATCTCCGGCATAGCGAACGACGTGGGAACTATCAAACACGTCGTCGACAAGACGTTGTTCGGCATCGGATCCTCCCAATGTGAGTCAGCCCTATATTTAGTTTTTTATTAAACGTCTTACTCAGTAGATATTGCTACGAGAAATTAGCTAAATTACTTAAGCAGTTCCTACTTAGCACATTGTAAACTTGCAAAAATGTTACGTCTATATATCAGTTTTCCTTAATAATATATAGCTATAAGTGTCCGCACTTCTAAAAACATTGTTAACTTTACGAAAGTATGTTCCGTTCCCGCAGACAAACCGTGTTTTTGTGGGACATAGATTTAAAGATTTCGTGTAAGAACATGATTATAAATGCCATTAGATATAGTGTGACCCTATCATATGGAATTTAATCCTTATGTAGTAGGGGGTAACAACCAAGTCACATGTTCAAAAATACCCAGACTACTATTATGCATTCGTGGATCACAGTGTTTGTGCTACGCGGGGATCGATTACCTTAACCACTCGGTTATTCGTGCATTTAAGTTCGTTTTATTGCTTGCAGTCAAGTTTCATGTCTCCAAGCTCCAATGTGCTGCCCCCTGAAGGGAAGTGATATTTCTGCAAACTTTTAGTTGACGACATAGAGCGCACGAAGCATAGAGGATCTACCTATCTGTAACATCTCACACTCTGTTGTAATTTGACCTATGTATGTTTACAAATAAAGCATTCTGATTCTGATTCTGACGACTCCACAGATAGAGTGGTTGAGGTTACCACGCCAAAACCACTGTGTGCGTCGTGTCGCGGTTTCGATTCCCGCGTAGGAAAAGCATTTGTGATCCACGAATGCTTAAGTCTGGCTGTCACTGCGCATGTAATTAGTATGTTTGTGAAGCCTACCGCGACACAAGGATTCGTTCAGGGCAGAATCGTTTTTATAAAACAAAAAAAAATATATCTGTGAGTTCGTAAATCTGAATTTCATTTCTTCATTTTAAAGATTGTACCATGAGGAAGAGTTTCTTCTCCATAGGAACGATACTTATTTGTACGTAATTTGTATTTAAGGTTCAAATGTGAAATGGATACTGGGATTTAGCAAAGACAACTACGATGGCAGTGAACCCAACATGGAAGAGCTAACTCTCGACTTTATAACTAAGTAAGTAATGTTCCTGCCTTAGATGACAGTACTGTCCTTCTAGCCAAGCGATAATACTAGAATCGGTAACATAGAAAACACCTGAATGTATGAAAATGACAGGTTAAATTAACGGGATTTAAACTATTACATTTAAGTATCGTTATTTGCCTTTCTGTCCCTAGTTGCCCAGCACTAGCCAAGCTATAAAACAAAACCTCTCAAACAATGAATCTTAGATCCAGTAGTCTTTTACTGGTTACCTTGATAATATAGCTAGGGACTTAGAAGTGCTTTAAGAATCCTTGTTGGAGTGAGGACAATCAACAAATAAAAACCATATTTCTGTTTGTAGCGAAGTGAACTTCGAATACAAGTTGATAGCCGCCGCGGCAAACCTGCCAAACAACCCGTTCTTCAACTCCAGCCGACCCATTTACTTCTATTTCCATGGTTTCACTGACGATCCCAACAAGCAAAGCTATGCCAACATCGGGCAGGCCTTCGTCAGCCAAGGTAAAAACAATAATTAAAAAAGAACACTGTGTTATTTTGCCGTTTCCTATATTTTGCCTTCCTAGGCCCTGGTTGTAGGTGTATCAGCCCATGCTGAAAACAAATCCTACATAACCTGACAAGTTGCTAAAAATTTAGCTGTTTTTGTAGCAAGCTAATGGTGTTGTACCCGGCGACAAGACGTCCCTCTTCCTTAACTGCACTATCAAATGATGACCATACCAATTATTTTTTTATAATAACTATCGTGAGACTGATTCATTATTAAATGATGTAACGATTTACTCACGCGTATTTATCGGGGTAGCCCGACTAGTTTCGGACCCAACCGGAGTCCTTAATCATGAGCAGACGCGGCGGGATCGCGAGTCGAACGCGTGAGTAAACCGTTACATCATTTAATAATACCAATTATTGCTGAACCCAGATTTAGATTTTTGTCATTTGTTGTTATATTAATCATTTGTAAGAAATTTGTGTCTTGTTTTCACGCTTTATACGGTACAATCTGATCACAGGAGGATGGATTGACAAACAGACCATAGAGCTACAATAACAGGTTTCCGTTTTCACCCTTTAGAAACGGAACCCTAGTTAGCTGTGATGGTAGCGCCAGAGGGTTTTGCATGTGTTGTATCTGTCCACCAGGTAACTACAACGTGGTGGCGCTGGACGCGAGCTCCCTGATCCGGTTCCTGTACCTCCGCGCCTCCACTGTGGTGGAGTTCATAGGCATTGAGGTCGCCAAGGTGTTGGCCACTCTTTATGAGAGTAAGTAGAACAATACTTTTAGGTTTAATAGTGTCGCTTGTGATTATTATTACAAAACAGTTAAACTATATTGTCATGGCGGCAATTAAGCTCTGGTAAGACGCACTAGGAACTTTTTCTGTCATGTAGCGGAGATCGGACAATTTACATTGCATAGGATCACTGATTTCACACTGGTTCTTAAGAATTCATCGGTAGCTTATAACTGACACACGACTCAGAAGTCTGCATTGTCCATGAAGCTTATAAGTGTCAGTGAGACAAACACGAGAACCTTCCTTTGTACCTGGGTGAGCTCAGGTTCAAGGGAAGGTTGTGTTTGTCTATCTGTCTACAAAGGAAACAAACTTCAATTTAACACGTTAACTTAACTTAACCTTAACAGAATATTTGTATTATATACCGGAAACAAATTTTGTGTATTTTTATAACCCAGAATTATCATATTAAGGGCTACGAGACAACCTTCAAAAATCCCTTTGTAAATAAATTCATGTTGTCTTAACCGCGGAAGGGCATAGTAGGTCGCTACCTGCCTTTCAAGATTTTCTACTGATAAGATAATTAACGCTAAGGTTGTAGTGTTTATCATTGACAGCCAAACCTTTGTTATCTCGTGTTGACTATTATAATAAACATTTCGTTTACTACATTAATTATTATTATTACGTACTTACGGGACTTTATCAAGATGGTAATGATTGCAGTTGTTTCAAAACAACATCCCTAGTAATTCATGAATCGTTTCTTAATGATCATCATCATCGGCCCATATTCGTCCACTTCTGGACAAAGGCCTCCCAAATGTCTTCTCTTATGTAGCAAAAATGCTAAGATTGCCAAGTTACAGTATACTTTGGTTACCAGACGGCTTGGCCCCTGAAGACATCCACCTGATTGGACACAGTTTAGGCGCGCACATCGCCGGATTCGCCGGCAAGAAGTTCCATGACTTGACTGGAAAGCTTGTTGGCCAGATCGCAGGGCTGGACCCAGCTGGACCTTGCTTCTCAGAGTTGGAAAATGACAGGAGACTCAGCAAGGATCACGCCGAGTTTGTGTTTGTGATGCACACCGACAGTGGTGTCTACGGATTGGATGAACAAATCGGTAAGTTGACTCGAAATTTTGGCAAACGATGCTTGTTGTGTAAGGTGTTCATGAGCTGTGAGGATTGGGTCACTTATTAAATTCGAACAGACAATTTCACAACTTTCACACAACGCCATCTAGTCTCAATCTAAGTAAAGCTTGTACATATATTTCACTCAGACACAAAACAAATGATCGTGCTTATTACAAAAACATTTGTCCTGGGTGGTAATCGAACCCACAACCTCCCGTATCGCAGTATTTGCCACTAACCACTAAACCAACAGTCCAGTCAATATATTTCGTTACCTCATACCAAAACTATCTCCAGTATAACCAAGATTTCTCTGCTGTTAGTATTAACCTCTTCCATAAAAATAACCTTGAAATGTATCCTCAGGTCACGCCGACTTCTACCCCAACGGAGGCTACCAGCAGCCAAACTGCGTGTTCCAGACCTGCAGCCACAGCAGAGCCTGGCAGTTTTACGCGGAGTCCATCATCAACATGACAGCCTTCGTCGGCGTCAGCTGTCCCGACTATGAGTCATTCAGAGATGGCAAGTGCAACTACGGTAACACCAAGTAAGGATACATTTGATGATCTTTGGTAGTAAACATCTATAACACAGATTATTATAGGATGTTGGTTAAAACATAACTTTAGAGTGTATGCCATGATAAATTTCATTGACATCGGTCAAGCTGTGAGAGCGTGAAGAAGTGACAAACACACGTACAAACAGTCGTGTCCTTTCGTATTCATAATATTTGTGTGATAATATTATCCTAATCGAGTTGATCACAGCCAACACAGGTGCACTCTATGTTTCTGTACTCTCAAAGCCCGATAGATTATAACTTTGTTATGAAGAAATTAATGTCTCCTCACCATTAAATATTTTTTTTGCATGTACTACCTATATAACTAAGTTTAATTGATGTTTTTGTTTCAGTTACATGGGTTTCCTGACTTCCCCATGCGCTGAAGGCAAGTTCTACTTGGAAACTAATGACAAGGCCCCATTCGGACTCGGTAAAGAAGGTGTTGTCTACGGCGACAACCGCGGAGCATTAACTAAAATTATAAACAAACTGGGAATACTAAAGAAGTGATGAACAGAAGATAATGGCTATGCATTAGTAACAAAACAAGACTTTATATAAATATATGTACTAAATTGATGATATAATATACCAAATATTTTTTACTATATAAAATAAAAATATATAATGACAATTCTTTTTTCTTTTTTTGTTATCTGTGTATCATGTCCCTTTTCTTTCACCCAGTATGGTCTTTTGCTTTTTCCCTCTAGTTTCTTGGTGTGCGTCCAGTTCGTCTCGACAACTGATTTGAGGTCATCCTTGTTAGATAGAACCCTAAGGATACATACACACCATGGCACCGGAGTTGTAGGAAAACAGACCTGGGTGACAGGCCCAATTTTAATCAATCAGGGTTTAGACCTACAAGTTCTAACATATTTTCAACGCTTCATCGCTTGTTGGGAAACTCCTAGGGTGGACTGCATTTGACAGTGAATCATCACCCTAGCCGTCTCGGTCATTTTCTTGTCGTGGTCGATTCAGATGAATTTGATTTTGATGACGAGGCAACAGATTATTCTCAAACAACAGAGTACTCTACCGTCATGAATTTAGTGAAGACCGTAAGGATCCTAATTTGGAAAAAATATAAAGTCTTAGAAATGTTCAATTTTAATTTTTAATTTAATGGCACTTAAAAATATTCCTATATTACTTATGACTTATTGAGTATGTGGTATTTCTGTACATAAAAATGACATTTATATTTAAGTACTAAACAACTATTAAGTAAAAGATGCACTAATACACATTGCTCGTAATTCTTTACCCGTACATATTATAATATTGATATGGGATCATATACGGCGTAGGTTCATATTGGATTACATTATGATGACGTCCGAATATCCTCTGCATGCCATTTTTTATTCTGTAACCAATCTGAAAAAATAACTTATATCAATCAGATGAATCTACGTATATTTGAAGTTGAATAGTTGTTCATTCGTTTGGTGGAAAGCGCTAGCCAACTCACTAAGCGCGACGTGTCGCGGGTTAGACCCCCACTTAGGACAACCATTTGTGTGATCCTCGAATGCTTGTCTTGACTCTGGGTGTTTTTATGCATGTTACTTGAGTTTTTGTTTGTGACACAAGGATTGAATTCTTTACTGCGGGAGGCGTTTTGTTTAATACCTCCGAATCTCGTTGATTATTGTTGGAGTTAAGAATATGCCAAGGAAGACAAGATAACATCACTATGTGACCAAAACAAGCTGGAAGACTGCGGGAGTAACCGCATAGCAAACACAGTGATCAAATAGAGTGCAAAAATATTATTGTGAAGAGAGATAGTGCGACACAACAAAAAACATACAAAACACTTAAGACCCGAAAAAATATATGAAAAAGAAATATTTTTTTCCAATTAACACACGTAACAATCACACGAAGACAACATTTATAACATTATCCCTATCTCTGCACAACATCCCTTGAGTTTACATACCATGCGCGTTAATCTGAGGAGAGGTGTGCTCGTGCCTAAATTACAATTGCACAAGCACTTCCGAAACAAGGAAGCTGTGATATTTATTTGTAAAACGAAAAAACCACTCGAAACACGGTATGTGCTTTGAAACCTCGAGGACTTGGCAGTTCCATGGTCTTACCGCTTTAGGCTTCAGCTTAAAATGAAAGCATAACAGATATGGGTGGGTGATGATCCCGACCTATTTCGGCCACGGCGGCTTGGATCTGTCTATTAAGCGCATCGCTGGTGCGCCCTCTGGTGACTGACATAGCAAATTTGCAGTGAAAGTACATCTACATTCGCTGTACTCACTATAACAGATATACAAACAGACAGTAAGACAAACAGAAGAATTTCCGCATTAGTATAGATAAATCAAGTCGTTAGGATCCCATTGCAATCAGTTGATGCCAATCTGCATGCCCACGTTTTTGAGGAGTCCCTCTTGGTTGACGTAGTGCACGCCAGCCATCCCCCGGCCGAAGGGCGGTGCGTCCGAAGTCTGGAGGTAGTACGTGCCTGTCGTGCCGGGAGGGCAGCCGTAGCCCATCAGACTGGAAACACGGAGAAAAAGGATTCAGACAACAGTAAAAAAACCCAAAACATATTTCTCCCACGTCATTTATATTTCCTCTGAATATACAGGAAAGTTTTTTATATACCTTATGTAAGTATAAAAATAGTGCTTGTTGATTAATTATTAATTTCTGGATCTTACATAATTCTTCAAATGTTAAACATTTATTTTATGGTGAGCTTAATGAAAAACTTACACACAGGTAACCAATCATACATAATATTATAGTCAACCAAACTATGTATAATCAAACAAAATGACCCTGATATACCTACCTCAGACGATTAAAGTCACAATTTCCTTTCCGGAAGTCTTTCCAACTGGCACAGGGTGCAGCCACGAAGGCCTGAGGGTTGTTGACGGACTCCGCGTACAATAGCCAGGCGCGGCTGTGGCTGCACGTCGCCAGCAGCAGCGCGGGCAGGCAGCCTGGCTGAGTCGACCCACTGTTGGGGAAGAAGTCCACGTGACCTGAGGAAAGTTAAGAAGGGTTAAGAGAAGAAGAAGATATATAATATCACTCAAGGAATAGCTATTGCCGTTGGAGAGAAACAGAACGATAAGATACCAAAAAGGGTATCTGATAAGGACGTCTCTGTGTATTTACTAAAAGGCATATTTTTTAAAGCCAGTTGTTTTAGGCCGGTCATCATCATCATCATCATCTCAGCCTATCGCCGTCCACTGCTGAACGTAGGCCTCCCCCAAAGAGGTCCTTTAGGCAGGTGCCCGCTTGATTTCAAGGGTGCTACCAATTTACACATGAGTCTGATCCTAATTCTGTTGTCACAAATACTTCAGGATTTTCATGCTTTTGATACCTAAATATATAGAAACAAGTCCTGAAATGGATGCTGAGTATAGTACATTCAGTCAAGTGTGTTTAATTTCATCTTTTCCTTTTCAACCATAAACATCACAGAAAAACAAAAGCACTTCTTTATCTTTCTAGACCTTACCAACGCTCTCATGAATCCCGTACGTGCCGGCGTCAGTATGTATAACATCGACGAAGTCAGCGTCATTCCTGTTCAGCCGTAGGTTGGGCTCGACGTCAGAGAAGCATGGACCCGCCGGGTCCAACCCGGTGATCCGTCCAACTCGGAACCCGGTCAGCTCTGTGAACCTCTTGCCGGTGAAACTTGAGATGTGGGTCCCGAGACTGTGGCCAATCAGGTGGATGGCAGATGGGTTTAGACCGGCTGGGAATTAGGATACAAAAAAGTCTTAGTGTGTAGTTGGTACAAACAATTTTAAATTAAATTTTGTAAAAGGGCCAAGGAAGATTTTGCTTTGGGTAACTTAAAGGTTTAGAATCTCATATATTTAAAGATGTTTGAATTATCATTGAAAATGCATTTAGCAAGATTATCTAGTTAGTTGATATCTGCCTTATAAGAAAAAACATTTTTTATCTATCAGTACTGAGTATCTATAAAAAGCAGTATAGTCAGGAGCCTGGCGGAAATGCTAGTTCAGCGGTAGTAATTTTAAAGAAAGCCATCTTGAACTTGAAATAAATGTCTCAATAAATAGCCCGACCTTTTGGAAACCTGATTTTCGATGAGGTCAAGTGTTAACCTTACGCTTAAAGGTCATGATGCTTTGTTACATGAGTAAGTATGTTTTAAATGGGAACAATAACTCTTTAATTTGTAGCCTCAATGAAAAGCTATTAATGATTTCTATCTGAATGGTTTCTTTCTAGCGCCCCATTTCTGAGTGAATAAGTGTGAGAGCTCACCGCGCACGAGGACTGCAAGGATCTGCCCCAACTCCTCGCCTATGAAGCGTACCATGGTGGAGGAGCGGAGGTAGAGCCAGCGGATCAGGGAGCTCGCGTCCAACGCCAGTATGTTATAGTCACCTGGTGGAAATAATCACAATTACAATTAATAAAATTTTACAAAAACTTTTATAAAAACGGATATTTACTCACGAAGTAAGTTACAGGCAAAACAGATCAACAAGTGGAATATCAAGTAATTCAAAATTTTTGGATAGTGATTCAAAAATTAAAATTATGTTAGTAGGAACTAGTAAAATATTGTTTACTGGAATACATTCTGAACACTAAGACTCAGATCATTAAAGTCCTGATCAGATAAAGGGTAGAAAAGGAAAATCTTGTTAAAAGAACAAAAACCAACCAGAAGAAAAGGTAGAAATAAAAACATTTAAGGAAGTAAAACAATGAGACAAGATCTGGAAAAAAGAAAAAAACAAGTGATAAGTCCGCACTTAAATTCCATAATGAGGAGACCATGGAGAGGGAGACAGAACCAATTCCGTTCTTACTCTCAAAAGCCTAAAGCATTTTCTAGATACCTTGGCTGAGGAAAGCCCTGCTGATGTTGGAGTAGCTGTTCTTGGTGGGGTCGTCGGTGAAGCCGTGCAGGTATATCTTGAGTGGCTTCCGTGGATCTAGCCAGCCTGCCTTCGGGAGAAGGGACGCTGCCGTCGTCAAGAGGAATGATACGTTTACTTCCCTGAAATAATAATATTATTTAAACTGTAGATCGGATTTTGTAATGAAATGAAATTGTTTATGCATAAGGATAAATTATAGTGCTTTTAAGATGTCACTTTTTTAAGCCAACTAAAGTCAAAATTTTCTCAGTGGCTACCCCTAGAAAAATGTCAAAACAAACTCAGGGGTCATAAGTCGACGACGACGACGTCAGAAAGTTACAACTAAAGTACCGTTGATTTTAGTCTTCAAGCAACACTAGTTAAGAGAAACTTGGGTTTTCTGTGTAAAAAGAGGTCACAAAATTAAATGATATGTGAATGTTCTTATTATAACAATATAGTCGTTGCCATGGTAACCTGGTCATGAAGTTGAGTGAGAGCAGGCTGAGGTCTGGCTCCGTGTTGTTGTAGGACTCGTAGTCCACGCCCAGGATACGCTTCACATGCTTACCTGGGGGACATACAAGATATGGTGTTAAAAGAACGGCCAAAAAAAAAGAGAGAGGGAGAGAGAGTTTGTTGCGCCGTTTCTTCTCTCCCAGAAAGAGCACTTAGGAAGCGTTATTAAATGATGTAACGGTTTACTCACGCGTATTTATCGGGGTAGCCCGACTAGTTTCGGACCCAACCGGAGTCCTTAATCATGAGCAGACGCGGCGGGATCGCGAGTCGAACCGAGTTCGACCCGCGATCCCGCCGCGTCTCGCGCGGTCCGAAACTAGTCGGGCTACCCCGATAAATACGCGTGAGTAAACCGTTACATCATTTAATAATGAATCAGTCTCACGATAGTTATTATAGAAACTTAGGAAGCGGTGAAGGTTTGGCAAAACTGGGTGCTGTCCAATACAATCTGACCTTCAAAAAGTATAGAGTATTGAGTAATTTGAATAATGACTTTTGAATTCGATTTTGAAAGAAAAACCTGCGAGCCAGTACCATATTAAGCGCTAGTAAACCTGTAATCAGTCAAGTACAGGTTTAATGTAATTTGAACTATCAAAAGTTATTGTGAAGGTTATAGTACCTAATTAACCTCGGATTATCGATTAACCCCAGTGACAGTAGATGTGCACGTCATTGATAAACTTGAACTGATCATAACAATCGTTATAAATACGTGTGAAAATTGATCCATTGATCAATAGTTGAGAGACAAACAACCATGGTGATACTATTCTTAAGTTCAAGATTATAATGCTTTACCTCCAAAACAATGAGGAATGAGAATGAGAGGAACAGTGGTTTTGAGTAAAATTTTAAAAATTAATGGTTAAAGCAACTACCTTTATACAAGAATTTCTAAACAATCTAGAGATATCTCTACAAATAAACAAATTGATACTTTTAATAAATTTGATTACTAGGAAAATTATGGAAAACATAATAAAGGTACGGAAGCTGAAGATAATGATAGTCATGATGAGATACGAGGCGATGTTGCGCTGTATCGCGTGTGGCTCGGAGTAGTCCGGGCGGAAACAATAGAACATGGCGGAATTACCGAAGAATGACGTAAAGTATGTAATTAAGGGCTCTTGTTTATAGCAATAGAATCCGTTTGAGACAGGTTTGAGTTAATTGGCTTGTTTGTTATTAGATCGCCGTCGAACAAGCAAAAAAATAAAAAGTATGTCTTCAAGTATTTTTATAAAACGACGCTCGCTTTAAATATGTAACAAATGTGTTGCACAAAGATACCTAGACTTAGGACAAGCGTGGAACACACAAATGCTTATCTTACGCATCGAAACCGTGACTTCGGGCATGGCATGGCAACCTTAAGAAGATCCAACCTTGCTGAAATTTCCCCTGGCCAATTCGACCTATAGGGAAGTCCACCCCGAACTTCAACCCACGCCTAGCCAGCAGCCAGAACTGTTTGGGGATGGGGATGTTGGACTCACATTCCGTAGTGTTATTTTACTTTTTGCCACAGTCTAAACACACCCCGGCTGCATTATTTTGAATGGTTCAGAGTCAAGAAAAAGGGAAAAAGAAATGTAAAAACGTTTTCAAGGTAAATAATACCTACGGCATGTAAAATTTTATTGAAAACTATTGGAGACACGATCGATCAGCGTATCCGAACAGGTATCGTTGTTTAACAACCTAATAAAAATAAAATTGACGTAGTGAGTCATAACGATTGACAAGATAACAATAATTTGAAACTAAATAACTGTCATATTAGATTTAAACGGCTAGAAACTCGTAGTTCTACTATATATGCACGTTGCAATAAATAACATATCACGTCAAAATCACGTTATTGATGGCATGCGGTGAAGTCCGGGATGGACTTTCCTATAAGTTGAGTAGGCCAAAATTTGATCGTTTTAGGGTGCCGAAGCCAAAGTACAAACATTACTGTATTATATTTAATAATTCATTTAACTTCATGCACGCATAGCCGAGAGGTAAAAGTCACCACACCATACTCAACAAACGTGACAAGTTACAGGTTCGTTGCGTAGGACAAACATTTGTGTGATTTACAAATGTTTTTTCTGAGTCTGGGTGTCTTTGTGGGACACGAATGTTTGTAAAATGTAATATTTCCTTATTGGCGGCGTCATAAAGCCTTCAAACCGTTGTCTTCGTCTTAGCGTGTAGATCAATGGAAATTGCCCTTTATAAGACCAGACATTAGCCACGCTATTTAGAATATTCAGATGTTCTCTTTACTTACACTGACTAAATCCGACGTACACGATGGTTTTCTCGATGGGGTCCACCACGGCCGATATCTCCTTGGTAACACCCTTTTTGATTTTATTGATTATTCCGAATTGCGCCGCCGTGGTGGCCAGCCAGGTCAGGGTCAGGAACAAGATGAACCGGGACATGGCAACTGGAGGATATTACCTGAGGAAAAGCAGACAGAAAGATTTTTACAGAAACTATTAGGAGAATTATTGAGTGTTAAATGATGCAATGGTTATTTCACGCGTATTAATATGGTTTGTCCGACTAGTTTCGGACCCAATTCCTAAGCACTAGAGTAAGTTAAGTACTAAAGTGATTTTTAGAGTTAAATATTCTTTCTATATTATTCGAAGAACCCACTGTCAAAAGAAAAAGGGAAACATCTCAAAGAAACCTGGCTTAGAAATATTGGACTTTGAAATCGCGAACCTCCCCTGTACCTTTAAAGCTTGTACTTTTCGTCATGAATTTTTATTTTATAACTAGCTGTTGCTTGCTACGCCCGCTACAAATAAAAAATGATAACATAAAATCGGGATAAAAACTATCCTGTGTTAATCCTTGTTATAAAATACCTGTGTACCAATTTTTGTCTAAACCGTCCATTGGTTTTTGCGTGAAAGATAACAAAGATCACAAAATACACAATACAAAATTTGCATAATCTATACTAATATATAATGCTGAAGAGTTTGTTTGTTTGTTTGTTTGAACGCGCTAATCTCAGGAACTACTGGTCCAAATTTTGTTTAATAGACCATTCATCGATGAAAGCTTTAGGCTATAAACCATCACGTTGCGACTAATAGGAGCGAAGATACAATGGAAAATGTGAAAAAAACAGGGCAGGTATAAATCATAACTTATATCTTCTACCCACGGGGACGAAGTCGCAGGTAACAGCTAGTATACAATATAAGTCGGAAGTAGGACCGAAATCAGAATCAGTGGTTAAAGGGTACAAGATGCTTACCAGGGGGTGAGTTGAGGTAGCGTGACAGCGCACGTGTCTTTTCCACAACCAGTCTGGTCAGTCAACCTGGCAGGCGGCCTTTCCCGAACTCTCAGAGGATTTTCCCGACATGCGACATTCACCTATAAAATTAAATATTATTTGATGGTAACCCCCGAAGAACAATTACAATAGAGAGTACTTTCCGCCTACATGATGCTATTAGTTCCACATAACGTGTCGATATATAAATAAATACCATGATATCAGTAAACATTCTTGCTGTTTAATATCAGCTGGTACCTAAAAAATACATGTACATGATATAAAAAAAAATTAGTCCGATGTAGATGTAAGTTTTTTTCTAGCGTTATCTTAAAACTACTATCTCGTATGACGTCAATTACTATTAAACATTTAATGGTAAGTTACGTTGGTAGCCCTCGCTGTGCTATATAATTATGTGCTTTTTTGTTCACTGTATTGGTGGATTTGGTGGCCATGTTTTTTGTTAATATACGGAACTCTCGATGTCTCACATTTGACAGGTTTTTTGTTTTGTAAATCGAGGTATAGTCATAGTCGGACTTATTAAATTTTTGTGCTATTATAAAGCGTATTACGTCTTGCTTATCGTGCTTTTCAGGGCCTGTAATATTATGTAAAGTAGATGGTAAATATTTACCACTTTTTTGATTAGACTCTAAGCCTAAGCTGTACAAACAAAATTAATCTAAAAATCAGACGAAGAAGACAAGAAAAACAATTTAGGGACGAAAAAAGTAAAACTGTCCTTTTGTAATTTATTTAATCATTTTAAAATACCCGCAACTGAATTTTAATTACTTAGTTCAAAATGCAAAACGTTTTTTTCAGTGCAAAAAATATAATAATATACTTCTTTTAAATACTTATTTTACCGTAAACAACTCTTTCAATAAACCTCAATAGTTAATATTTATATCCACTTACAGTTCCTCTAAACACGACACAAAAAAATCCGATCACAAGTAACACACAACCACTAGCACGGCACGCGTCGCACTGTGCGGAAGAAACACCAACATGCGTATATCTAGAAGAAAAACAACATATTTTATACTTAAGTACGTATATAAATGTATAATAAGCGATATTGATATATATTACGAGATGCTTGATGCCAGCGCGGGTCACGGTCGAGGCTATCGCTGTGTTAATAACCCGCTTTTCAACTTGACAGCAAATTTTTTTATAGATTTAAATAAGTTTTACAGGAAAAGAAAATAATAATAATAAATGCGGACAACATCACATACATTGTTCTGAACCCAAAGTAAGTTGCTGAAGCACTTGTGTTATGGAATTCAGATACAACGAAGGTACCACAAACACCCAGACCCGAGACAATGTAGAAATGTGAATTTTTACATTGACCCGACCGGGGATCGAACCCGGGACCTCAGAGCTAGCGACACCTTGAAACCGGTGCGTATGCCACTCGACCACGGAGGTCGTCAAGAGAATTTCGGTATTTCGTTTGAGTAAGTGAGATGCACTGATAAATATATTGGAGAGCAAACCGTTCCCCTTATTTGAATCAGTAAAAATGACAAGAAAGACTCCTAGCGCCTTCCTTACTCCCGCATTTTAATTACCATATCTTATAACGCGGGTGATTTTACAAAAACAAATCTTTATTCTCCTAACCTATCTCAACCTTAGTCTCTCGTCTCGCTCGCCCTTCGTCGTCAACTACTAAGTAAGGACTCCAGCTAGGACAAATACTAGACGAGCAATCCCGAAAAAAAAACTACTCCCAAACTAAGTTATTAAGGATCAATCCTTGTATCACGGGAGCTTCACAATTATCAAAGTCACATGCACAAGTCACCCAGACTCAGAACAACCATTCGTGGATCATATTATGCTATTATAAATGCTTGTCCTAAGCAGGGATCGACAGCAACGCGTCGCATACAGTGGGTTTGGCATGGTGACAAATCACTCGACTATCCGTGCAGTCAAGTTATCAGTTCTTAAAATAATTACATGCTAGTTTGCTGAAGCAAGACCTGGTCAAGTCCAAGAACACGTACTGACAATAAAAGCAAGCTTCAAGTCTGAGATACATCTTTATCTTAGATCAAACACAGCTTCCATATCTCAGTGTGATCATAAACGTGACTTTAGCGTTTAATTCATGTCACTAAACATCTTAAGGAAATACCAGTGCTTAGATGTACGTAACTATGTTTTATCTGAACGTACTCCACACGTGTTATTTATAATGTGGTGCATCGGTTAACTCACGCGTATTTTTCGGGATTGCCCGACTAGTTTCATTCCCAACTGGAGCTCTTAACCATGCTGACACGGCGGGGTCGCAAGTGGAATAAGTTATGTATTTTTGTGATTTCTTCTTCCAAGTTTAGTTGATTATTTTCCAGACAAACGTAAACTTTAAAAATAAAATAATGGAAGTTTCTTTCCTTTATGTTTAGTTGTAACATCCCACCATTTATCTTACTTGGTTATAAGGTTGTATCTAGTCAGTGGTTGACCGCGAAATCGATTGTAATCATTATGAACTATTTGCGAAGGCGTGCAAGTAGATCGATGCAGAAAACCTCAGTTCCTTAGTTCCTATTGAGTAAAAGACCTCGGGTTTTCCAATTGTCACGATTTCTGATTCATATAACTTGAATTTATCTATATACGTACTGCTTTTTTGCAACTTCCTAGACTTTTTATAACATAATTAACAAAAAAGTCTCACTAATCTTAATTTTATAAACACATGCAGATTTCAAACTACACAGTCAGTCGGTGTTTCAACCTCTTTGGCAGGTACTATGCCTTATTCAGATGCCTAGTGACCCATCCGTTTAAGCCTCAGATTCGTATTCACATGGGTACTAGTACTAATCCAGATCACAGTACCACTTACCTTATCTTTGAAATTAAGGAAAACTTCGTAAGGTACTGAATCACAATACAAAATCCTACTAATATTTTAAGCGCTACAGCTTGCATGTATGGATGTTTGGTCCTCTTTCATGCAAAAACCACTGACCGGATTTACACAAAATTTGGTTCACAGATACCTAGTTTGCAAACTACGATTAACACAGGACCAATCATAATTAACAAAGCCCTAAAGTAATCATTCTTTGTTAACCATATTTTTTGATCTTCAATCAAAATATCTTTATTAGCATCAAAACTAACAATCAATTTAACACATTTGACAAACGATTCGCACATGAACATGCTATTTAATCATTCAAAAATCAACCTTTGATAAAACATGATTAAAAAACTTTTAATTAGAAATAGGTTATCAAGTCTAAGACTGAATTATAAACAATAGAGAATAACTGACACAATTAAAACAGCTAGAGAATGTCGTTAAATTGATAGACGTATTTAAATAGGAAGCCGGCCTTGATCTCCTTGCGTATTTACTAAAGTTATTATTGATAACAGTTTTAGCAACGTGACATAACGGTATTTTTCAATCGACTTCAAAAAGGAGTAGGATCTCGATTCATCTGTATTTTTTTATTTCTACCTTAGAACTTCGGACTGGATAAACCGTTTGCTGTTTTTGCTGTTTATTTTTCTATATATAAATAGGTCAGGTATCTGTCATTTAATCCCATAAAAGAATCACTAAGTTTATTTGTCTGTTGTTTTTTATTCGAAGTCCGTTGTATATTTTTGTTCTTATTACAATATTATTGTTAAACAAACTTTTGATAGTTTAACGACTGATAGATACAAATGTCCAAAGTCCTGGGCCCCGATTCTGCTATTTTACAATGGCGGATGAATGAATGAAAATTGGCTTAAAATTTATTTTTTCCGGCAAATAATTGGAAATTCATTATGGGTCGGTACACCCAAGGTCAATACAATTAACTTCCAATTATTGTATTGGCAAAATGCTTAAGAGAATAGGAATAATTTCAAATTTAAATCAATTGCCATTCATTCATCGGTCATTGTAAATAGCATCGGGGCCCAGATTTCGTGTATCACACAAATGCTAGTCCTAAGTGGGGATCGAAACAGCGACATAACACGCACAGTGGGCTTTGCGAGATGTCTATCAATAAATAAATTTTCAATATTACATCGTCTTATTTATGAATACCTAGGTTTTCGATCATTGCGTGACCTGGGCCCCGATTCTGCTATTTACAATGGCCGATGAATGAATGGCAATTGGATTAAATTTGAAAATATTCCTATTCCTTTGAGTATTTTGCCAACACAATTATTGAAAATTCATTGTACTGACCTTGAGTGTACCGTCCCTTACTAAAGTTCCAGTTATTGTGTAGAAAAAATGCTTAACAGAATACGAAAAGTGTAATTTTAAGCCAATTTTCATTCATTCATCGGCGATTGTAAATAGCAGAATTGGGACCCTACTCTCTGATGGTTGGATGCTAGATTTGGGTGAACGATATCATGTTTCAATTTCGTTACTTATTGTAAAGGCGTTCATGCAAGTAACGACTTTGCATCGTTATTTCCATCATCGTTAGATAACGATAAAACAATCTGTTAGGATAAAAACGTGCAAATATTATTGTATGAACCATGTGTTATATGTGGACTAGCTCTTTCCCGCAGATTCGCCCGCGATATCACCGCTTATATCTTCTGCAATGGGATTAAAAATTTCCAACCGTTAATTTAGGATATCAGCTCACCTAATAAGAAATTTCATCGAAATGCCTCAAACCATTTAAAACTGAAAATGTAACAAACATACGTAAAAACGTTCGTCTCCATAATGCTGTCATTGTGAGAAATAAGATACAAATCTTCATTACCGGGAATCGAACCCCGGGCGCTTTACATAGAATATTAAGCACTTAGTCATTACACCAGTTAGTATCAAGGTCATTTGTGGTTGGACGCTGTTCAGAAAAGTTATAAATCGTTTTATTATGCAAACAAGTTGTTATACGTAAAATTAAGAATTAATCTGTAAGTCGGTTAAAAAAGTAGAGCATCACTACTTTTTTAACCGACTGAGTAAAGAGAGTATAGGATGCATAATAACCTGCGCGACGGTATTTAAAAATAAATTATCATAAAAATAAATAAATTAATATAATATAGTCGTTTTTCTTATTACCTAAGCATTTGAGTGTTAAATATACATATTCACTAAACCTCAAGTACTTTCTATTCGACCACAAGTACTTACCTTATGATACCAAATCAAAGTACTTTTGCCCTCCCCCTCCCCCCTCAGGCATTACAACCCACTCCCTTTGGACACACTCTTGAAGAATCCCTGATAAACGAATTCCCTTTGGAAGCACTCTGCAGGACTCCCCCCCCCCTGAATGCAATCCCTCAGGAACAGCTAGGTCGACTTATTCGACCTCAAGTACTTACCATGTTAAATTCCCCTTAATAAGTTGTTAATTTACTAAAGTTTCATCTTAATAAGATCAAAAACCAAGGTCGATGTAATAAAAACAAATGACTCATTGTACTTAAATTAGGACAAATTTCTTGTTTGATTGACATTTAAATTAATTTGTTTTTTTAAGGAATATTTTAAGACCTTGTCGAAGGTCCGATTCGCAGAAATAAGTTATATCGGAATATGATAATTATACATGTTTTCGATTTAGGGTATTTTCCTAACAGAATAGATCTGATTATTATATGAACTAGCTGTTGCCCGCGACTTGGTCCCCGGCCGTGGTTAGAAGATTTGTATAAGTTATGATTTATACCTGCCCTGCTTTTTTCACATTTTCCATTGTATCTTCGCTCCTATTAGTCGCAGCGTGATGGTTTATAGCCTAAAGCCTTCCTCGATGAATGGTCTATTAAACACAAAAATAATTTTTCAATTTGAACCAGTAGTTCCTGAGATTAGCGCAAACAAACAAACTCTTCAGCTTTATATATTAGTATAGATTACTTATCTCAAATTTATCGGAACTCTAAACATTGTATTTTGATAATAAAACCAACATTGAAAATGTATTTTTCGAACAGTCAATAACAAAAAATATGTCTACTAAACGTTTTAGTATATGATAATAATTATAGGTATGTGCGACCTCAGTACTAGATAAGCTTCCAAGATTAACTTGTCTTCGCAGCTACAGTACCGGATGGCAATAGGTCCTAAGATATAAAACCAGGTTTGTAAATAAAAGTCATCTATAAAACAAAGCATTGTTTATTTGTAATACCTAACTCTTCTCGATACCGCTACGGAACAGGGCCACTCGATACAAAAATAAACATCTACAATAAATATAATGAACGCTCCACTCGCACGCGTTGTTCCTGACGTCATTAAATTACAGAACCTCCAATTACACTATTAAAGTTTGCTTCTTTAATATGATATAAGCAGTAAAATATAACGCCATAATCTCCCTTCTTTCCCAGTCATAGGTTTATTTAATAACACCTATAAGATGTTTACGACACTGTGTGACATTTTAATGGATACCTTTATGTAAATACTCGTTCCACGTGATTCCGAAGGCTTTAATAATTACACCAATTATATGCCACCATCGGTCAATGCGTGGGACCATCCTAGGTAAATAATAATCTTTATGACGCAAGTAAAAATCTTAGTATGCGCAAAACATGTTACTTGGCATTCTAAACAGTCCCATGATTCAAGAAATGATTTCATCAAACAAATAGTAGGTATTCAAGTAAATTATTTTTAGCTCAAAACAACGCGTGTAAGTGGAGTTTTAAATTAACACAAGACAGAATATTGTACAAAGACAAACAACAATCAATATTTATACTAACTCTTTATTGTTTAGTTTTCAAAATATTGTTTATATTGATAGTTGTTCCCACTGCACATAAAATATCAACATTACGAATACGACAGGAAATATTGACAAAGATTAAAAATAATTGTGTTTTAATTTCATTTAATCGATATTTGACAGCATATCTTAGAACAAAATAATACAATAAAATGTCAAATTTATAAAAAAAATTGTCACAGCTTGTTATATTTGTAATAACTTTGATAGTTTTACAAGCAAATATAACAGACCGTTAATAAAATCTGATTTTAAACCAGCGTAAAAACTTAACTCTAATACAAAATAATCTTTACGTCTAGCGCGTATTAAATATATTAATATTATAATAATAAATTGTACAATATCAGTATCATTCCAACTTATTTATAACGATTGTATTGTCTCTACTAGCCTGGACAGTTACAGCATAGACATACGTTTTGTGCGACACATGCAGAGTGAGAAACTGTACACGAGAGACAAAAAATATTAATCTTGAAGAAGAAATCTGTTCAATATATTCATAAACTTTTTAATTTTTTAAGAGACTTGTAGAGATAATCCAATCGTTTCAGAAATAACCTTAACACAAGAAATTATAAAAAGAAACAAACACTCAGTGTCATGTCGCAGCGATTACACCTAGAATAAAGTTTGTGAACTATGGAATGTCCTGCGGTTGTATCTGTTGATTGCAAC
Source organism: Trichoplusia ni (assembly GCF_003590095.1). Taxonomy (NCBI): domain Eukaryota; kingdom Metazoa; phylum Arthropoda; class Insecta; order Lepidoptera; family Noctuidae; genus Trichoplusia; species Trichoplusia ni. Next base: position 9,810,961 of record NC_039482.1, on the reverse strand, counting down.
AAATGCTCGTCTGGCCCTAACCTCTAACATCGACCGACTAAGCTTAGTTTACACCCCCGGGGCGACCGACAACAATACACCATTATCAGATACATCAGATTTTTGCAATCAAAGAATTTTCAAAATAAAATCCAAATCTACTGACACAAATTAAGTCGTTTATTTTTTAATTATTTAAAATCACTACTAATCTTTACAACCATTTTTATCACAATTTAATTTAATCACGATTTAAAAAAAAATCAAAGCAAGTTTTGGAGAAAAGTTTGTATTTGTTGTTGCAATCGGTCGACCCCGCCTAGCCAAAGCTGCCAAACTAATTTTACATATAAAATGTATCGCCCGCTGCGTGGCGTATTACAAACGTACGTAACACTAGATCCTAAGTAGTAGCACCTAATGGTGAAGTTACGATCGCCGTGACACACACAACAGTCACGGACAAAACAACAGCGAACTCTGAAAGTATTTAGAAAGTAATATACGAATAAACTCTCCATAAAACTTAATTAAGAGGCGTAATGATTCTTTTTCAAGCCGTATAAGCTTTTACATTTTAACTTACGTAAAATCAAGGCCGTGATTAGGTATAATATTAATTAATATTTATTGTGACTGTGTGTGTGACACGAAGACCGCGCAGATATAATATAGTCCATAGCAACACGTCAATAATATATCTTTTTAACATATACTTTTGTAGTTCTTGATATGACTTGTGATACTTTGATCAGATAACAGATATTTTAAACTTGATTTTAGTATTTTTAAACTGTAAAAACGTCAAAGGATTACAAGTATACCGATAGATAACCGATTAGTCCCACACTACATTGTATATCGACATTTTTAAATAGAAGGGAGGAGAAAAATTAATAATTTGTAGATTTTTTTTATATCTAAAAACGGTGGTCTTACTCGTGTGACAATGTTTTAAAGCTATTCCGTTAGAAAATGAGCTCGTGATCCAAGCCTGGCTGGAATAGTATTGCCAATTCCGAGACATTTTAAGACTTACTTTATATGTTTTACCCTATACATGGTTTGACGTGATTAATGAGTTTGAGATATAATTTAGAAAATCTAGGTATATAGAGGTACTTGTTTATATTAAAACGGCTTTTCATTGGCAGTGACGGTCATTCAGCCAACTGTGTCAAAGCTAGAGTAATGATTTGAGCAACATGTATATCATAATAAAACATTATCCAGCCAGATTTGTGAAAACCCAACGCTAATATGATTTTTATATAGTAATACAAAACACTTTTTATATTTTTTTACTATGGCAACATTAATATTTCTACGAAGCCCTATGACGTCCGGATTGTATGGATGCCTTAGCCTAAGCTTACACAAATATAAAAAAGAAAAATGCTGCAGTACTTATGATAATATATTACAATATATAATTGCATTTCCTCGGCGCGAAGGCGGGCCGCTCGGGTGCGGTCATACAAAACAACATTATACTTATAGTTCGACGTGTACAGTCCATTACTAGAAAACATTGGGAGATTACATGCTAAATTGACGTTATAGAAATTTGAATAAAACCAAATTTCTTTGGAAAATATCAAAACTTTCTCCTATCATGTTTCGTAATGGACTAGCACACTGCACTAGACCTCCCCGCGCCCAAAATCGTAAAGTGCACAACGTGACAACATCAAATATTAAATATAATTAACATTTAATTAATTAATTAATATAAATGTTTAAATAACTTAGTGATTAATATTCGCATTGTTATCGCTTACATCTAGGTATGTACGTACATACGAGCGTGTTGCTGCAACGCGTTACGGTTGCGTGCTCTGTTGCTGGATCTCGATCTTCTCGACTGTCATGTCTGGGTTCATCGCTGTGGCCTCCTGCGAATACAAAATAAGATTTCACTTAAATACTTTTATTTAGTAACTTAATTGTCGATAACATCTATATTTTACATTATTTGACCATTGTGTTTGATTCTTTACATCATTTGAAGCCTGCCAAAATAATTAGTTAATTACATAAATCCCTGAAATATTCTCCTTAACCGTTTACCATATTTCCTACTTACCTTTTATTTCTAACTTTTTTTTCTGCTACAGTTGTCATTTCGATATTTTGTTCAATATATTTGAACAAAATAATTCATATATTCTTTATTGAATGCCATAGAATTAAATATTTGAAGGGTATATTGTACCTGTATAGCCTCGGCAAGCGCGCGGTCGTGGTCGATGGGGTCTCCGTCAGACTGGATGGTTATCTTCTGCTCCACGCGCGTCTCGATCACGCCGTTACGCTCCGTCTTGTACTGCAACGCGTTGAAAGACACGATGTAGTATACGTTAAATTTTACACAGATTAAATAAACTAGTAAAGATATTCATTGTATGAATTGTAACTTGTAGGTTCTTCAGACTGACTAATGTGTATGTAGAGTGATTGACAATTGAATCTCAGGCATTACACATCTAACAATTTACATTTTTAAGGCAACATCGTGAGGAAACCTGGATAACGAATACTAGAATCTGAAATCGCCAGCCGGCAGGAACCTAGCGTGGCGATCAGAGTTCAAAAACCTATATGGGAAAAGGCCTGTGCCCAGCAGTAAGACGTATATAGGTCGGTAACTGTAAAATGCAATTTAAACTTGCAAAAATGTTAACTTTTTCTCTTCTATTTTAACAGTGAGTATATATACTCCATCTATCCTGATCTCGTCTACTCTATTGGTGTACGTACAGTGATAGTCTCGACGGTGCGCGTCTTGGAGCTGATGGTCTGCGAGGACACGACCTCCCCGTCCGCGCCCACCGTCTCCTCCGTCTCCACCGGCTCGCTCTCCACGGGGCCCGTACTCGTCTGCAAAAATAACATGTTTAGTATAAACTGGACTAAAGGTATGTACCTCCTTAACTAGTTCCTAAATAATAGACTAGTACCGCGGCACTAACTGCGGCACTACGGGAAGAAGCTTTTGTATTGAAGAGGAATAGGTATAGTATGGTTTTATATGCAAAATTTCAACGTATCCAAAATTCAATACTTTTCGAAGTGAAACTTCTTTAGGCGCTACTAGGAGGTAACTGAACGACAACGCAACGAAAGTCCTCTACGGCAATACGGCACGTTTCTGTACTATCAAGTTTTTAAATCATGTTTATTTGGCAATAGATAGTGTATAAGTAAATCAATAGACATTTTTTGAAAAAAACTTTAACGTGAATCGCGTTTGACGGTTACGCGCACTCTTTTTTATATCTAGTCCACTCAATGTGTATAAGGCTAACTACTTATTCACGGGCACATGTCATCTATTTAGAGCATATTAGTTATCAGAAGGTTTCCTTACTTCTTCAGCACTCACCCTGGTGGTGGCTCCGTGCACCATGCTGCCGAATGGCGCGTTACCCATCACTGTGGTGGTGGTCGTCGTCTTGTACGAACCCGGCTCCTATAACATCGTACTATGTTAGGAAAAGGATTTCAAAATGAGGAAGTGTTAGTTAAAATTTATTTATATACTTACTTATACTTTATTTACATAAACATAAGGTAGATAATTGCATAGATTGGATATCATCATTATATTTAAACATATTTCACACATAAAATAATACATTAAAAATAATATTTTTTCATATTAATTGAATCTTGTAATTAGTTTATATGTACCGTAATAACCACCAAAATAAATTAATTTTAAACATGATACCAATATTTGTTAAACCTTGCCAATGTTAGTTTGACTTATTATAATAAAAAAATACAAATATGAAATTTTGTTGTGTAAAACCATACTTTACCTCCTGTGATTAACATATTTATAGATAAAAATAATAATATAATTAAGATCTAAAATGCAATAGACGTCACAATAACAATGCAACATGCAAGAGTTATGCCCACACTATTAAACGCATGCCATAGATTAAAATAATACAAGTTCAAAGTAATTTAGAAAATACATCAAATGTTTTAAATCCAATAAGATTATTAACACACACAGATGCACAACTAAAACAATTACCGTCTACCCTGAAAGCTTAAGATACATACATAATATTTTATTTATTAGTTTTACATTTTATATAATGCCTTAAACAAGAATATAAATAATAATAATTTTGAAGACATCCGATTTTAACGAGACCATTTGTTTTTTGAAATTAAATAACAGTTTTTTTTGGCAGGAAGTTCGAACCCACTCGTTTGGTAATTGATAGATACATATACAAATAAATAATGTTAATAATGCCCCATTACATAAGGTGTAGTGCTGGCATATTGTAGGCGTTGTCAGTGCGTTGTATTGCGAGTGCGTACCCCAGAACGCGATAAGCACATTTTTGGCGACAGTACAATAAAACGTAAACGATAATATTTCAAAAAATATTTTAGAAACGTTTCCAAAACTTCGATGAATAATTTGGAAGTCCAATCATTGATTGATGAAAAGAACAAACATACAGACATATTTTTGTAACAGTTTTGTCACGTAGACATAATGACAGTAAAGCGCTTTCAGCATCCTATAAGCGATGTCGCGCTATGGACTCACCGTGACGTAATAATGTCCTTCGCCAGCGCCCTCGTCAAAGTCGATGGGAGTGCCCGAGTCTCCGCTGCTCAGCGACGATTCCGAACCGCGTCTAGTGAGCTGCTGTCATGTTCGTCCAACATTCGTAGTTATGCCAAACATTGGCGATAAACGTGATGTTAGGACATGGGTGTGTTTGAATGTTTGTGATGAGTGAGCCAATGTTGGCGGAATTAACACAAATGTTTTGTGTGTTAAGGGATCAGTGGGGTTACCACGAGATGTATGAATGTTTAGTATGTCATGTCATGCCGTTCAAGCATTGTTTTATATGCATTACCAGGTTTCAAGTCCGGTTTCGATGTAGATATGGGATGGGGGAGGAAAGAAAAAAATATAATTAGAACAAACTCACACATGCAATCAAAAACGTATGACAGCTTTTTCACATTAGCTATAAAATAATGTTGTTGGTATGATATTTAATTTCTATGTATTTTTGAAACACATCTATCTTTAAAGCCTAAGCATCTTCATTAAAAATAGAAGCATCAAAGAATGTGTGCACAAGAAAAAGCTGCCATAATTAAATGAAATAAAAAAACTTAAAATTAAATGAGGAAAATTAGATCAAATCATAAGGAACCAAAAAAGTATCAAACTTAAAACAAAACTCCATTAACATGCTAATGATTGATCAGCACAATGAGATGCGTTACATCGGGGGGAGGGGATACAGTCGCTGGTGTAGTGTTACCTGGTCGCCGGTGGTGACCATGGTCTTGACCTCCTGCGTGAGCACGCGCTGCTCGTGCCGCGTGGCGGACGAGGTGAGCGTGTGCGCGACGGTCTTCTCCTCCATCTGCTGCGTGCGCGCCTGCGTGTCCAGGTCGTGGTGCGTGGTGGCCGTGCGCGTGGTCACGGCGCGCGCGCGCACGTACGGGCTGCGCCCCGGACCTTCCGCCGGCTCCAGGCTTTCCGCCTAGTTGCGTTACACTAGCATGCATTTACTATGTACACGGAAATATTACGACAAACTACGTGAAGCCGTGAAGCTTAGAAAACGATAAAAAAAATTAGGCCACACACTAAAGAAATTAAAAAAAGAAAACGACATTAAAAACAGGGTGGCGTCATGTGTGCCAGTTACTGGAAATCGAGATAGAGAATGAGACGCACCTTGTTGGTGTGTGTGGAGAAGGTGACCTCGCCGGTGCCGAGATTCTCGACCTCCTGCTCCACGTTGTGCGTGACGCCCTCGTCATTCTTGGTGAGCAGCTGCTTGGTGGTGGTCTTGACCACGACGGGCGGCGTGGGCGTCTTCTTGGAGCGCTGCGAGACCGGGATCTTGGAGGATGGCGGGGTGGTGGACGACACGTATCCTTGGTGTCGGATGTGCTCGCTCGTCGTGTACTCCGTGAACGTCTTAGGCTCGTCTCCTCTCAGCGGACTCTCGTCTTTGCCGAAAGTCGAGAACTTATGCGTGTTCACTGTCTGAATGTCAATGTTGGCCGGCAGGTCTTGGGTTTCCTTCTCTATCGTGTAGTTGCCGCTCTTGTCTTCGAAGTGGGAAGGATCGATTTGTGAATAATGGAGGATCAGTTGTCCGGTAACGGGGTCTCTGACGGCCGTGCTCGGGTCAATGTCACCCGTGTCGGGGTCGATGTCTCCGTACTCGGTCTTTATCCTGCCCGTAACGGGGTCGATTTTGCCTGATAACGTCATGGTTTGTGTGACAGTCGTTCGCGCTCCCTTCAACCTGGGATCGTCGGGGTCTACGTCGATAGTTTCTCCGGTGATAGGGTCGATGATCTGGTACAGGTACACAGTCTTTGTTGTGATTATCCTGCCCGTGGTCTCATCGATGGTGCACTCCTTAGGGTCGACTTCCTTGACTCTTCCTTTGTCATCTTTCTGCGTGATGACATAGATCTTAATGATAATAAGCCTGCCCGTCTTGGGATCAATCTTTCCAAGCTTAGTGTAAATCTCTCCGGTGCCCGTGTCAACTTGTGACGCGGAGTAAAGAGGTTGGTTGTCTTCGTCCACTTCACCAGTAGCAGTGTAAATCTGTCCGTTAACTGGGTCAACTTTAATGAGGGACTTGTCGAAATCGTTGGTTCTGATGATGGTGCCAGTCTTGTTATCCAGGCGTCCGTAGATAGTGATAATGTAACCAGTAACGGGGTCCACCTGTCCGGCTGTGTAGATGACCTCTCCTGTTTGTGGGTCCTTAGGTCCAGCGATCCAAATCTGGTTGGTCTTGGGATCAACTTTAACATTCTTAGGGTCGTTAGATACAATTTGTTTACCAGATACGGGGTCAACTTTATTCTTGATTATTCTTAAGCAGATCATTCTAGCAACATCCTTATCAGGTTTACCCGACTTAGGATTGATTTGTCCTGTTTTAAGTAAGAATTGTCCAGTGATAGGGTCGACCTTAAGCTCTTTGCTTTCGAACTTACCTGTCTTAGGGTCGTTGTACGTTACGGTGCCCTTAACAAGATCGATCTGTCCGTATTTAGTATCAATTTTGTTGTTGTCAGGATTGATTTGACCCGTGCTGCTTTCAACGAGAGAATGTTTTGGTTCGATAAGTCCCTTCTTTGTATCCAGCTTTCCAACAAACGTGGTGACTTCGACTACTGGGTCTATGTGTGTGCCCACGACTATTACTTGACCGTAATTAGGATCAGCTTTGCCTGTTTTAGGGTCGATTACGCCTTTGATTGTAATAAGGCCGTTGTTTTCATCAATATGCACTGGTTTAGTGTCTGACGTGTCGGTTACGAATATAACTCCGTTCGAGGGATCAATAACACCGTACTTAGTAGAAATGTGACCAGTTTCGGCATCAACTTTACCCTTGGTGTGTTCCACTGTACCATTTTCGACATCGACTTTGCCTGTTCTGGGATCAATTGGACCTGTAATAGTTGTTATTTCGACTACTGGGTCCTCTTGTTTGGCAACACTTAAAATCATTCCTAAGTTAGGATCAATTTTGCCAGACTTGGGGTCAATCACACCCGAGTTAATAAAGATCTGGCCTGTTTCAGACAACACAAATCCGTCGCGAGTCTGTTTCTGGCCGCTGCCATCAGTAATGATGATATTACCAGTGTTGGAATCAATGACGCCATACTTAGTTTCGATCAAACCATTAGGATCTAGAATTCCAGTGAGATGTTCAACCTCAGCGGTGTGGAGGTCTGGCTTCTTGGTCTTAGGGTCGATCCTGGTGAAGATAACCATAATTTTGACAATCTTCCTCTTGGGTGGTTCAGGAGGCGCTGTTGTTGGCTTCACTGGAGATTTCATCGTTGGTGTCAGTGGTGATGATTTCTGAGCGTAGCTTGTAATGGGAGATGATGTGCGCACTGGTGATTGCAGCGGTGTTTGTAGTGGCGTGGGAGTCGGGGTCTTAACTGGTGATGGTACCTGCCTGGCGGGGGATACGCTAGCTCTTTGAGACACTGGCGCTGCTACAGACAACAGATTCTGCTTATCAACGATAGTAAGTTGCTGGGCATAAGAAGGTTCTACTTTTCCTGTCTTAGGGTCTACCACAGAGGTGGTTATGATGAGGTTTCCTGACTTAGGATCAATCTCGGCTTGTTTCAACTCTTGCTTGCCAGTTACAGGATCCTTGTACAGGATTTGACCCGACCTTGGATCGATAATGCCAAAGTCTGTGTGAATTTTGCCGTCTTCAGCACTGACGTATCCTTTCGTTGCTTCAACGTTGCCTGTGCCGGCATCCACGGACTTGGTGTAGGGATCGTACTTGCTTGTGATGATGACCAAGCGCACTTCGCCCTTAGAGGCTGGTTTAGTGAAAGGCACGACTTGTTTGTTAACAATGCTGTATTGTTGAACCAGTGTAGGGTCTACTTTGCCAGTTTTTGGGTCCACAACGTTACTAGTGATGACCATGTGGCCCGTTTCGGGATGAAGTTGAGCACGCTTAACTTCCTGTCTGCCAGTTTTCGGGTCAGTGACGACAATCTCTCCGTTAGCTGGGTCAACAATACCAGCGGCAGTGCGGATCTTTCCGTCAGCGCCGAGAACACCACTGATGGTATCGACATGGCCTTGGCTAGGATCAATCTTCTTAGTTCTCGGGTCATACTTAGTGGTAATAATAACGAGATGAATCTCTCTTTCAACAGGTTTCGTTTCCTTCTCTACTATTGTGAATTGCTGAGCGAGCGATGAGTCTGGCTTTCCAGTCTTGGGATCAATGACACCAGATGTTAGGATTAAATTACCGGACTTGTTTCCTACGCTTGCATCAGGGACAGCTTGCTTAGTCTCCAGCTTGCCTGTCTTAGGATCGACGTGTTCGATCTTACCGGTCTTCGGATCAATTATGCCGTAGTTGGTGTGAACCCTGCCATCAGCAGCAACAATACCTCTGCATGACTCGATGTGGCCGTTAGGGTTGTCGAGCCTCTTATTCTTGATGTCGTATTTGGAAGTAATGATGACTAATTGTACTTCTTTACCAGAAACTGGTGCGAAAGTGTCTTTAGGCTTTTCAACGACACTGATTTGCTGACCTAAGTTAGGATCAACGTGACCAGTTTGTGGGTCCACAACTCCTGATGTTAGAAGCAGGTTACCAGTCTTAGGGTCAACAGTAGCGACTTTGGTCTCGCGTTTACCTGTAACAGGGTCTTTAATGATGACATCTCCGGTTGCTGGATTGATTTCTCCAAACTCGGTGTGTACTTTTCCATCAGGTCCGAGCTTTCCAGCCACGGAGTCTACATGCGCGTTAGCAAGGTCCAACTTCTTGCTCTTAGGATCGTACTTAGTGGTCACGATAACTAAGTTAACGTATCTCTCTTTAGGAGCATCCTTGTCTACAATAGTTAATTGCTGCGCGAGACTTGAATCTGTTTTGCCTGTTTTAGGATCAACAATACCAGCTGTTAGCAACAGATTTCCAGTATGAGGGTCAGCGATAGCTTGTTTAATTTCCTGTTTACCAGTTTTAGGATCAACGTGGTCAATCTTTCCTGTTTTGGGGTCAATTATTCCATAGTTAGTGTGAACCCTGCCATCGGCGGCAACTATTCCCCTTGAAGTATCGACGTGACCGTTAGGGTTATCAAGTTTCTTAGTCTTAGGATCGTACTTGCTTGTGATAACAACCAATTGTACTTCTTTGCCGGGCACAGCAGCGAATTGATCTTTAGGTTTGTCTACTACGCTTATTTGTTGTCCTAGCGAAGGATCGACGTTTCCTGATACTGGGTCAACCACTGATGATGTTAGCAGCAAGTTGCCAGTCTTTGAGTCCACTACTGCCTTCTTGACTTCTTGTTTGCCAGTAACTGGGTCTGTGACTATAATCTCACCAGTATTGGGATCAACGACACCGAACTTCGTGTGTACTTTGTCGTCAGCGCCGACCTTTCCAGGGAAAGTATCGACGTGGGCATTGTTGAGGTCCAACTTCTTGTTCTTCAGGTCATATTTGGATGTAACAATGACGAGGTTGACGTATCTCTCTGGCACCACTCTATCTTTATCAACGATAGCAAATTGCTGCGCAAGGGACGAGTCGGTTTTTCCTGTCTTAGGGTCTACAACTCCCGAAGCGACGATGACGTGTCCTGTCTTAGGATCGACAATGCCTTCCTTGACATCTAGAGCGTTAGTCCTAGGATCAGTGGACTCAACTTTGCCGGTTTTCGGGTCTATAAGACCGAAGTTGGAGTGTACTTTTCCATCAGCGGCGACTATAGCGCGCGAGGTCTCTACATGACCATTAGGGTTATCTAACCTCTTGTTCTTCGAATCGTATTTGCTGGTAATAACAACCAGTTGGACCTCCTTTCCTGGCACAGCCGGGAATGCATCTTTCGGCTTATCTACAACAGTTATCTGTTGGCCAAGAGTGGGGTCCACTTTACCAGTACGAGGATCAACCACTCCTGATGTTAGGAGTAAATTGCCGGTCTTGTTGTCAATGGCAGCCTTCTTTGTTTCTTGCTTGCCTGTTATAGGGTCAGTGATAATGACATCGCCCGTTGCTGGATCGACAATACCAAAGTCAGTGTGGACTTTGTCATCGTTGCTGTACTTGCCAGGGAAGCTGTCTACGTGAGCATTGTTAACATCCAACTTCTTAGTTTTAGGATCGTACTTAGATGTCACTACGACTAAGTTGACATATCTTTCAGGGATGCCTTTAGGCGCATCTTTGTCTACAACAGTCAATTGCTGTGCTAGTGAAGAGTCGGTTTTTCCTGTCTTGGGGTCAATAACACCAGATGTTAATATAAAGCTTCCAGTCCTAGGATCCATGTTTGCTTGTTTGAAATCACGCTTGCCCGTTTTGGGATCTGTGAAGTATACTTTTCCGCTGTTAGGGACTAGCACACCGAAGTTAGAATGAACTTTTCCGTCTTTGTCGCTGATGATAGCGTGCGACGTCTCAACGAAACCGTTGGGATTGTCGAGCTTCTTCGACTTGGAGTCATATTTGCCGGTAATAGCTACAACTTGGACTTCCTTGCCGCTACAGACTCCGAACGTGTCTATAGGTTTGTCTACAATGCTGTATTGCTGGCCTAGACTCGTGTCCAGCTCTCCTGTCCTGGGATCGATGACTCCAGAAAGTAGCAGGATATTTCCAGTCTTGGGATCGACTGTCGCGTTCTTGGTTTCTTGTTTACCAGTCTTGGGATCGGTGACTTGTATTTCTCCAGTCCTGGGGTCAATGATCCCGTAGTCTGTGTAAATTCTTCCGTCAGTACCGCTGAGTACTCCTTTCACGGAGTCTACATGCGCAACAGCGGGGTCCATTTTCTTTGTCTTGAGGTCGTACTTGCTTGTTACGACAACTAGTCGCACTTCCCTGTTGGCCTTAGTAGCATCCTTTTCAACAATACTGAATTGTTGGCCGAGTGAAGAATCGACCTTACCAGATTTGGGGTCTAGAACACCAGTAGTTACCAGAATATTTCCAGTTTTCTGGTCCACGTAGGCTTGTTTAGGCTCCTGTTTACTAGATTTGGGATCGATGTAATCAATTTTGCCTGTTCTTGGGTCGATGACTCCGTAGTTTGATGAGACATTTCCGTCGGGACCGACGACGGCTCTAGACACGTCCACATGTCCGTGAGAGGCATCTAGCTTCTTGTTCTTGCCATCGTATTTACTGGTAATGACGACCAGGTCGACTTCCCTGCCGGGCTTAGCACCAACTTTGTCTGCTGATCTTTCAACAAAGCAGTATAACTGAGCTAATGTAGGATCAATCTTGCCAGTCTTCGGGTCAATAACGCCTGATGTAAATAAGATGTGTCCTGACTTGTCGACATGGCCACTTTTGACCTCTTGTTTGCCTGTAGCGGTGTCTAAGTAGCTGACTTGTCCTGATTTTGTGTTGATAACTTCCTTATCAGTCTGGATCTTTCCGTTGGCTTTGTTCAATGTGCCCTTAGTGACAAGGACGGTGCCGTTAGCATCGTCAAGTTTCTTAGACTTGGGGTTATAGCGACCAGTGATGATAACAACTTGGATTTCGTTTTCTGGTTTAGCTGCGACGACTGGTACTGCAGCAGATGGTGTTTCGTGATGAGATCTTTCAGAGTCAAGTAACGCTAGAGTTGGATCAATGACGTTCTTAGCTTGCTCTTTGAGAGCTGCCGACTGCACGTAGTCGATACCTGGCGTTTTAAGCTTGCTAGGGTCTTCAGGTGTCTTACGCTTCTCAGCGCTTTCCGCGACTTTCCTATCTTCACCGGGGGCGTAGTTAAAGGCGAGACCCGCCTTCCTTGTAGTTGGACTTTGGCTTTCATCTAAAGCCCTCTGTTTCTCCTCAGAAATGGGTTCTCTCTCGTAACTAAACGCACCCTGAATGAAGGGCTTAGTACGTGTGGGACTTTTCTCGGTATCCGTGTATTCGTACGGTTTAGTGAATGATGGTTTGTCGTCACCCTTTGTCGGGCTCTTCTCGCGTGAACTATCGAGGTTGGAACTGTCATTGGACGTATCGAGCACGGCCACTTTAGTTTTAGGTTCTTTAACTTTTTTGTCTTTCGTTTTAGGAGATTTCTCCTTTGGTGATTTTTCTTCTTTAGGTGACTTGTCCTTTTTGCCAAATAGACCGAATCCTCCGGTCTTAAGGGAGAGGGGGAGGGGAAGAAACAAAAAAATAAAAATTAACACAAAAAATATAACAGTGCTCTTTGTAACTTTGTTTCACATTACAGCGAATAAAATATAAAAAATCGCATTATGCATCATGCTCATCTAATTGCTTTGTCTAACATTCATATTTACACTGAACATTTGTATGATACACTAACTGCTTCTACTTTGACGTCACAGACTTAATTAAATGCCATTGTGTCTACCATTCCTGCTTGTACGAACAGACAGTTGATATTTTTGTGTTGTTTCGTAGAGAGGACTTACCTTGGATTTCTTGGGCGTCGTGTCGACATTATTCGTGATGCCAGGATCACTGGTCGTGTCAGTACCTGAAAATAATATTTCAAATTATCTTATTTATTCGAGACATAATACAGTATAAATAACGCTGTCGAAACTTCTTTCTAAAAAGAGGGAATTGTAAATATTCATGGCCTACAATATTACATGTTACTTCATTAAGATACATTACATTAAACATTTTAAAGCGTTCCTTCATAATTAGCGTAATTTTTCATTGTATTTCGCAGTTCTTGCAACTGATATAGGTAACTTACATTATGGACGGGTAAACTACGTTCAATAAGTTAATCAGGTGTGTATTAGCTCCTCTAATATCTTTACATCAATTATTTTTCCATTTCAACAGTTCATATGATTGGTGAATATAGTTTGCTTACCATTCTCAGCGGGTTTCTTCTGCTCCAAGACCTTCTTCTCGTCCTTCTTGTCTGGCGGCGCGGTGGGCATCACTTTCACGGCTCCCGGGGGCGGTTTCTATAACATACGATACACAAGTTTTATCACTGGTTGTGATAATGAAAGATAGTCCTACATATGTATAAATTTTGTTAAAATAAATCTAAATTAGCTAATGGTTTTTGTTTGGTTAGTGACTTTTATAAATGTTATGGTAAATGGAAGTGGTATTATGATGTTAAATGTTTGATATTTTCTATTTAAGGGTGTCCTAAACAAAATGAATATTCATTACCATTTTTTTTTGTAATATTAAATTTACAAGTACTTGAAATAAAACCAAAGCAACTTGAAAATAAAACGGCAAGCTTTGACCAAAAACATAAGATACTTTAAAAAAGAACAGGTTATTATAGCTAAGCGAAACTTTTCTTCGCAAAGATACGTTAAGCAGCTTGTTCAAATAAATGTAAAAAAAGTAAATTTAAAATCATACAACAATATGATATCACCAGGTAAATTAGTTATTCTTAATTAGCTAAGCAAAACGGGCGCAAAACATTGTTCAGAAACGCGGTACACAAAATAAAAGAGAGCTGAAAAATAATAATAATAGGTGAGCAAACATAAAAACTTGACCAAGAACACAGTGTTAAACATCAAAACTAAGTGTCATAATAAAAAAGCAGCTGCAAAATTAAATGATAAACATTAAAGGCAGTATCAGTAGGTAGATATAATCAATTCAACTCATATTTGCGCGCGGCGTCATGAGTGACGTGATGTGAGTGGGTAGCCCTTATAAAGACACAGTGACGCTGTGTACTAACACAGCTTTGTTTAGTGTGTCACTGTCACACAAATGAAAGTTTCTATAATTAATAGTCGCTGTCGCAAAGTTTTTTGTGCTTTTGCATGAATTAATTTTTATCTATTTAATTCAATATGAAACTCATTTGAGTTTGTTTTCTTATATCTTTATCAATATTATTTTTTATACTGTCATTACAAAGAAATACTCTGCATTAGTTTATGCACTTTGCTCGCATTTTTTAAAGTGTCTGGACTTAAAAAGATACTGCGACCCCTGAGTTGGTTTCAACATTTCTTCTCAGGGTAGTCAGATAGGTAATTTCTTTTTTTGTTTCTCATAAAAGGCATGTAAAAGTGATGAATTAATTATTTGCAGATTAATTTCATTTTACACATAGCGCCGCACGCATATGAGTTGACCTTATATAGCTTGTATAAGGGTGTGTTAGTGTAGGTGCAGCACCTTGTCGGGCCTGTCGGCGAGGTACTCGCCCTCGAGCGAGGACGCGGAGGAGGCGCTGTGGGTGCCGCCCGAGCGCCGCCGCAGCTTCCGCAGCGTGCGCACACGCGGACGATATAGCCGTGTTACCAGATTATATCACAACGCAACTCTTATGGAGTTGGAGAAATTTTTGTTGGCTTGAGGCCTTATTAATATTAGTATCGAATTTATATTTATTTGGCGCAACTTACAGGCCAATCTCCAATTGTGGACCGCTATAGGCTATCGATGAATATTATAATCTACCTCATTTAATCACCATTTTTATACTTCATTTTTGTTATAAGACAATCGACTGAACTAGAGAGAACTGAGATTTTGTGTCATTCATCCTACATTCTAAAGAATGAGTCACACAGGAGTGCTTTGAAAAGAGAACTCTCTTGATTATTGATTGACAGCGCTGTCGCGTTCGCCTGTAATCGGCTCTTTAAATTTCGATTCCAGTTTTGAACTTATTTTAAAGACAATATAAACAGAATTAACATAGGCCTCTGATTCACAAATGTAAAATTGATTTTTTTAATAAGATATATCTGGCAACATTACTAATAATGAAACATGATATTAGTAAATCATAAATGTAACGAAACCAATTCTAAAATGAGTCTTAATAACTAGATCTGATCTGATATGTTAGTACATGGTGGTTTCAGTGGTTATAACATCATGCCATCTATCGTCTATACTCTGAGTTAAATTGTATTAGTGCGACAGTACCTAGTATCTACATTGAGCATGCATGTTTTTGAGTTAAAACTCTTCCTTAAATCGTCATTTTTTACAATGAAAAAATATCAGCTTTATATCGTTGAGTTAAGGATCAATATGCAATATCGACTTTCAGAATAATTCTTGGATGCGTTTCGAGAATAACTTTATTTTTTAAATTTAGTTCCTGCAGAGCAATTCCTTGTTTTAATACTTTTTTCATTTGTCATGTTAATGTTAGTAATGGCTATTTATAGGCATCTAAATCATGTAAGATGACCAAACTAATTCAGTATTCTAGTCAAGACTATAGTTACGTCACTTTTGCTTCAATGTAATCAAAATTCTTTGTCCGTCGGTCATATGCTATCGGACTAATTAATGGCATTAGCACTTTATATACAACTGTGCCGCTTTGATGTTTCAAATGTACGACTAATGTATGATCAGCAAAAAGTATTATTGGCAAACGTTTTTGTATTAAAAGTGTATTTTTTTGATGATTGTACAGACATGACAAAATGTATTTGTCATTGTATGGAAACTATTTTTTGATATTTGTTACAAGATGCGTGTAGTTTATCGATACTACATTCTACAGTAAGTACAAATGGAAGGCGAAGATAAGGAAAGATTTCATAATTACATTCAACAACAACATGATTTCATTTGAAAACATTTTTTTTCTAGGAAATCGCATACATTGAAAACCAAACAATATAAAATCCGCGTTGAAGACTAAACATCCGACCGAACGCATAAGGGTTGTCAAATATCCACCATTTTAAATGGTAACAATATTTACATAACACACGATCCTAAAGGCATCCACTTTATGTTATTTGGTCAATGACCAGAGTAAGCGGAAATTACAGATTCCAAAACCAATTACGATAATTATGCAACTTTCCCAGTCACTTATGTTTTTCTTTAATATTGGAACAAAGTATTTTATAGTTCACACAAATAAAAATAGATATTATTTTTACCTTAAAACTGGAACCTAAGACTTGACAACCCTATATCCCCGTAGCATGCGGTAAACACAACTTGGTACACCTAATTTCTATAGCTAGTGTAGTACAAATGTTACAGTGTTTGTATGTTAGTTTGTTTGCTTGTCTGTGTGTCTGATACCTTGTCTTTGATGGTGGGTCGCGGCGCGGGTTGCGGCGGCATCGTGTGGCGTTTCGCTGCGTCAGCTGGCATGGACTCATCCTTGTCTCCTGCGGCCAAGGCTGGATACAGATACATAATTGTATATTATTAGATTTGTATATAACAAACATATAAGTTATCCTTGAAAGTGGTGAATGCTAAATATAATGAAAAGGAGACACATTTTGTGTCATCATCAAATGATAGTAGATAGGGGGCATATGATAGTAAAACAAGGCAGGTGGCAAGTGAAATGTGTGTGAAACAAAAAATTTGTTTCATTATGGGTTATGTTCTTTTGGACGATCCCGAAACCTTACGGGACAGCAGGTATCCTACAATTGTCATCAATAAAAAAATGTATCATCAGCAAGACAATTGAAACACAGGACTACCTAGTTAAGGCAAATTACCCCTGTTATAGATGTGTAATAAATTAGAATAAGGTGCTATAATTGTATTTTTCTTGTATTTTTTGGAAAAAAATATATACCGTAAACAGCTATACAAGAGTATTTAGACCACAAAAACAGATCTCTTCTCTATTAACCATTAATGCCTAGACTTGTAAAAAACCGCGAGCTTCACACGACTATCATGTAATTATCAACTATTCTATTTATAGACATATTAGTATCATAAAGTCACGCCTAAATACAGACGCTTGCGTCAGCTCTTCGTCTGTACCTGCACTGTGTACTATGGACACTATGATTATGCACTAGTATTTAAAAATACAAACTAAATAAACATGACATTCTATAGCTATCATCTTAAATGGATTACAGATAAAGTCTAATCAACAATATTTTTGGGACGACATATTTTTTTACATGAAGAGCTCGTGGTTGTGTTATAACCGCATAAGTGATTCGATCACAGGTTAAGCTATGCTTGACGCGGTAGGTCCGTAGATGACCATCTTTGTCATAGCGAGTTCGTGTTTCGGAAGACTCGTTTAATTGTGGGTCCCGGCTGTTATTCCTACATCTTTGACAGTCGTTACAGATAGTCAGAAGCTTGAAAAGTCTGACAGCCAGTCCAACCAAGGGGTGTCGTGTTGCCCAGGTAACTGGGTTGAGGAGGTCAGATAGGCAGTCGCTCCTTGTAAAACAATGGTAATCAGCTGAAACCGGTTGGACTGGTAGCCGACCCCAACATAACATTTTTTTCATGAAAAATAAACGACTGGTTTTAATAAACGTGTGAGAACATAACAACATAACAAGATTTGGATATCCTAACATGAAAAGCTAAAACAATAACTCATAGGAAACACTATTTAAAGCATTTTGATAAGTATTGGACAGCGAACGATCAATAATAAACAAATATGTTATGAATCTGTCGCAATAAACGGGAAGCGGAAACAACAAAGCTTCAATACAGCATCGTAACATAACATAATATTTGTAAAAATTGTACTGTATACATTTATTTTTAAAAAAGAGTAACTTATGGAGTTTCTTGCCGGTTCTTCTCCATAAGAGTGACACTTTGGAACCGCGCAACTAGAGCCATCACCTTAACGTTTTAAAAGTGCCTGGAAAACGGCCTACTTGAAATAAAAACTTTTAATTTTGATTTTGACAGCATCTATGTTCATAAAAACCTTTTCTAATAATTCGCCAATGCAGAAAAAAATCCTTACTATACTTATCGTTTATTACTGGTAAGTAAATAGAGAATTATCGCGGCCCACACGGTAACAATAAATTCGATAATGTTTACACCTGAGTTCGGCCCACACATTAATTACAACGTAAAGTTTGCAATCATATCGTGAGGTGAAGCTGGGATTGATACCTCTACAAAGAAAATGCGAATATTCGTACTGAAATATTTTTACTATTTGTGTTTTAATTTAGCTATTTAAAGTACGAAATAAACATAATACGATATAAATATAAAGTTTGTTTTTCTTGATGATATATCAGGATCCTGTTAGGTATCAGGTAAAACAATTTTATAAATATTAAACTGTGGAACACTATTTGGGTGGCATAAATATTTTCTATTTAATTTTCTACTAATTAATCGTAGAATGAATCCTAAAGAGATATGCTGACCAACATTCGAACGGACCTAGCATTTAAATAGCACTATAATTGACAAATAGGAACCGCTTCCAAACAATCCACTTAACACAACAAAACCTGACAATACGCAACTAAAAACTATCACAGACGGACAAACAAGTCATTATCACCAATATCACCGATATCACCACATCACCAGTCGTCACAAATCACAGAATACCCACACGAGGCGCAAGTGTTGCTCCAACAGTCTCCGAACACCATGGTTCCTCCCAAATACTCTCGTTACACTCGCGCGTTTCAGCAAACACTATGTTTGTATGGCCCGCGTCTGACCGGCACACTATATTAATAACGACTACTTCATGATGTTAGCATTGCAATTGGGATCGCTGTGGATGGAAACATGCGTAAGGGAGGCATGAAGAAAATATTAATAAATATTAAGAATATATAAGTATGTTTATCAGTTGTCTAGTACTCATAATACAAGCTCTGCTTAGTGTGAGACTAGATGGCGTTGTGTGAAAGTTGTGGAATATTTATTTATATTAAGGGAAATTATTTTTGAGATTTTTTGGTTGAGAAAATTTGGATAAATCATTATTTGTTCCGATTTTGAAATAACATAGACTCTGAAGAGATTACGACTGTTATATTTTGATTATAGATTGTTTGCAATAATTATAAATTCTCTTTTGCCACAGGCAAGTGAAATTCCTGCTAATTTTACTGTTGAAAGTTGAATATGCAATTAAAGCAGATAACAGCTAAATAAGCCATTACACTTAACCAGAAATCCAATATAAAATGGAACGCAAAATGCATATTCAAAAACAAACAACTCAAATGAAATTGACAAGACACATAAACAGAAATCTAATCTCTTTTACGACGCCCGCTAACCGGAGGTGTTGATAACTGGGCACCGTTAGCCATAAACCCTAGTTAGATGTTATTTGGAGGTGTTCCAACAGCCATCACTCAAGTTATTATAGTTCATAACCAAAACAATTTAGAGATATTGCATATCTAGCGTTACAGAGGCCGTGAGTTATATGACGCGTGACGCTAAACGGGCAGGAATGTGCCGATGCGGGCTTAGGGACGCCGGTTTGTGGTGTGGCAATATTGTTCTTAAGGATATATGGATGTAGGTGGATAGGGTTCATGTTGTAAAGAATCTCGATATGCTAACGTCGGTTAGTAGTATGGTAGGAAAAATTTGGTGATCAGACGAGAACATGATGATTATTTATCAAAAATTTTATCATAATGAGAGACAAAAACGTCTGTAGCTCTGTAAATGTAAGAAGAATATTTTAACTATTACATTAATAGTACCTACCTATAGTAATCATATTGAAACATGTACAAGAAAATATCGACTAAGGTTTTGTATATAAAACACGTACTGTAAGAGCTTATCCAGCTAATAAGAAGTTAAACACCTTTAAAATCAACACCCCAGACCAGATATTAACAGAACATTCTTAGAAATCGGCATTTATTTTCAGAATAAATTCTCATCAACTCTCAAAACATAAAATTCTAATAATCCGTTTATTTTTAGTTGAACAGCTAAACATAAAGCTTACCTTTTCGTTAACCGGCAAATGATTCAGAGTTTTATTAGAGAATCGATTTAAGAATACGTTTTAAATGGCCCTATGAATCAAATATTGGTTTGCGTAGTAGAAATTGGAACGAGCGTTAATCTATTGTGGTTTATTAGGCAGTTAAGATGCCGCGGTAAATGTCACGTTGTAAATTATTAACATGTGGTCCAAAATCGATAAACCCACTTAAGATCTACCGATAGGAAACACATAAAGCAAATCATTTGACGATTTTTTTACACCTGCCAAAACAATCTCAAAATCTAGCTTCTTCAATGCCATCTAGCGGCTCAGCAATGAAGTTCCAACCCTGAGTATTGTAATACCGTTGCACTGTTTTACCGACGATTGAACTGAAGCCCACGCGGACGGAGTCGCGGGCGACAGCTAGTTCTTTATAGTTAATACATGCTTCTATCCTACATATCACCATCCAATGCATCTGGCAAGGTGACAATGTATATGAGTCAATGATCATCGCATCACAGTCAAGGCGGTGTCTGTTTGTGTCGGCTATGACTCCTCTTGACATAATCGACCATTTCACTTTCCGCTAACTGCGTGACGTTTCGGTATAGATTGAGTTGTTGTATTAGTTTGACCGTGACTACTTGTAAAGTGCTGTTGACTTTGTTGAGTGGAATTTAATTGAGGAATTGTTTTATTTATTTAATAGTTTGTGTATTTGTGTGTATCCTGCTTCGATACTAGAAAAGGACCAACGAGTTCTTCTTGATCGTCACAATCATAACAATTATGACACATATTTGACGATGACATCATACGCTAGTACATTATTTTTCTAGAGATGACAAAATAACTACTTTCACACTTATATCGGTGAGGTAAACTCTAATTATAATGAATCAATCACTTGTGATGATTTTGGCATACTACTTGAATAAATAAAAACATTAACGAATGTGTTTCTTCGAACTAATTCTTTGGATGACGATGTGTCTTTTAAGCGAATTGATAATATTGGCACGCGGATGGGTATATGTCATGCGTAAATAATATAAACAGTGTCAATATTGGTGTTATTGTAAAGGTGACCATTCAAAGTATTATTAGAGTCACGGATAACTGTAGACTGTGTATCTGGCATATTAATTAAGTGTTATACAGTGTCGCAAGGTTTGTTTTTAATTGAAATTATATTAATTA
The DNA here is from genome assembly GCF_003590095.1 of Trichoplusia ni. Classification (NCBI taxonomy): domain Eukaryota; kingdom Metazoa; phylum Arthropoda; class Insecta; order Lepidoptera; family Noctuidae; genus Trichoplusia; species Trichoplusia ni. The sequence continues at coordinate 9,789,541 of NC_039482.1, read as the reverse complement.
AATAATTGAAAACAGTATAAATGATTAGTGAGGTACGAATGTAAAGTATTTAAGTAGTAGTACGTATGTAGAGTAGCGCCATCTATTGGTAAAATGCAGGAGGTAACAGTGCAATATTCTGCACAGGGATATATTTGGAACTATAAGAGGAGTTTGCCTTTTTAAAGGGATTCTGCAGGTATCAATAAAGGATTGTATTCCCGTAGGCTTCGAACTCATATGGAGGGAAGAAAATAATGCGTGTAACACCTTAATATTAGGGGCGGGAAGAAGCGCTTTAGTGGCGCTGCTTGGTAAAATAACCTTAGTGATTATTTTAAGATACAATATAGTAATATACAGTCGCATTGAATTGCAAAAGCGTATCATTCTCCTACAATGAAGTAACAAAGGTGTTTGTTGTAATGGCGTTGCTTCCAGGTTGGTTTACTACACCGACACCATTTGACTAGTCTGCTACTGGGTATCTTGCGGCTTAACAAGTGAGATATAGTGTGGCAGGCACTGACCGTCCATGCTGCGCGAGGACAGCTTCCTGTTGGAGAGCGTGCGCGCGAAGTGCGGCGGCGGGCGCTGCGGCGGCGCGGCGCGGGACTCGTAGTGCGTGCGCCCCGAGTAGCGGAAGCGCGAGCCCAGCCGCGGGAACAGCGTGCTCTTGCTGGCCGGCTCGGGGGACATCAGCCTGCACAGCAACCAGATATTAAATCATACACAGCTCACCAAACAAATTCTTTCACATAAATCAAGGGGATCGCACACGTGTAGACCGTAATTGTATCCAGCACCCAGCAATTGTATCTAGCCTCAGGCCGACACCAGCGTAATACCAGCAGCTGCCGCAACATAAGGTTACACAATGTTTTTTTGGCGCGGTGCAGGACCCGTCCTAAGCTCATTTTTGAGAAACGAGGTATTGGCAACTTTCATAACAATACATAATCAACATGGCTTTACTGACATTTACTTATTCATCATCACTTAACGCCATCTGTAATAATCTCACTACCAAATCTAAGTACTTCAAAATAAGGCATAAAATCTGTCACCAACCTGAAGAAGGTATGATGTTCGACACAAGTCTTCCACAGCTTCTTAGCTGCACGATGGTTGGCGAGCTTGAAGCCGACGGTGGACTCGAACTGCTCGAACTCGCCGGGCCGCAGCTTCACGTAGAAGTTATGCCGCTTGTAACTGATCTTCAAGATCTTTGGCCACGCGAAACGGTTGATGCGGAGTCTGTTGAAAGAATAGTTGAATGAGAATGACTTTCATAGCAAAGACACAGGTTTTTGAATTTAAACATTAATGAGTTAAAATCTACTTTTGTAAACTAAACTTTAGAGATATTATGTATCTTAATATTATTACTTCTAAGGTTAGTTCTCCTTCTAAGTTAACGGTTTATAAGCTTATTGATTGGCATAAATTATGAGTATTTAGTCTTGGATATAGATTAATTATTTTTACAATGATAAGACAAACAACAATGTTAACAACGAATATTTTTAAGGTTTTATATGTAAACTGAATAGTAACTATAGCTATTTACTTTTGGCTATTGTTTTACTTGTAGTTAAATGCAAATAGCAAAAGTTTTCAAGACCAATGGGTGAGAATGATACAAAATATATTGTATCTATAGAGTTTCATACTTCTCTCTATGCACGAGCAGGCCGGAGGAGCAGACACCGAGCGTGATGTCGACATTCTCCGAGTCCTTCGCAGGGTGCAGGTCCACGCCGTACATCGCCAGCTTCTTGGCGTTCTCCAGGTAATTCAGCTCAGCTTCCGCTGGGGTTTGACCTCTGTACATAGATGTAAGTTGAAACGTGGAAATTTTACGTGCTTTAGACACATCCATAGTCTAAATAAATCTATTTTGGTTGATTGTTTTCATTAAAAAAAGGTTTAAATAATAGTGGTTAAAAATAACTTTATACAGTACTTAACAATCGTTGTCTCTCGTAAAGTTGTGGTAGCCAATGACTTCATAGGCAAGAGTTAGCTTATAAGCATGATTATCGCTCAAGACGCAGCAGGAGAGCATTACTAGTAATTAGCAATTTAGCTCAAAGTAATGTAGTTGAATAGGGTGTATGACTGATTTTATTTAAGTTCCATCTGATAAGATATCTGGCTAAGTAGAAATGGTTTGTGTTTTTTATGAGATACACAAACGGGAAAACGGATTGCCTGATTTTTAGCGATATCCACCGACCAGTAGAGTCACAAGTGCGTTGCCGGTCTTTAAGTAAGAAATAAGCTCTTTTTTGAAGGTTTGAAGGTACCGCAGGCGTCAGATCATGCCCGGGTGTAGATGTGTGTACCTGTGCGTCTTGTGCAGCTCGACGACCTTCTCCTCGAGGTCGTGCGTGGCGGCGGCGGCGGGCACGAGGCGCAGCTCGCGACACAGGCCGGCGCGCGCCGCGCCCTCCTCGTGGTCGCCCAGCTCCGACTGCAGCAGGTAGCTGGCCAGCAGCGCGTGCGTCACCGTGGAGCACGGCAGGCGGCCTGGCGGGGTGACACTATCTTAATTATCGCTAATCAAATTACATTCCTTGTAAATCTTGTAATATAGAAAATGCAA